>NC_136810.1:55606986-55904486 GCF_951216825.1 Electrona antarctica
TGAAAGTGCATGGAGCATGATGCAAGTAGCATTTGAATATACATATTTAACTCCAACATTAATTGCATTGTGCTTCCCCGTTTCATTGTACAAAATGTGTGATCTTGTTATGAATACGTACTTAGTCCTACTAGACACTGGACTGTGTGCATGAATGTGCAGAGAGACACTTCAGTGGCATATAAAGTGTTTGACACCACAGTGGCAGATTAAATTAGATTAGATTAAATTAAATGTATTGTCACTGCACATAGTATACAAATACTTTGACAATGAAATGAGTGACGTCGAGCCAGAAGTGCAGTACAGTAATGCAGTAAATGAAAGAATAAATACAGAAATAATGTACAGTATGTACAGTAATGTATACAGAGTAATAAATAAATAAATAGGATAAATAGTAATGAGTATTAGGTAGAACCAGCATAATGATCTGAATAAGTATAGAGAAGAACAATCTGTACAGTGCAAGCAGTGCATGATGAGGATAATATACGCATATATACAGTATGCACACCCACCATAGAGTATATATATAATAGAGACTGAACTGGCGCGAAGCTCCGCCCCCCCCCAGCTATTCATGTCAGTGGAAGTTGCTCAGTGTCTTTTTGAAGCACCCGGAAGACTGCCGGAAGTACCGTCTCAGAACGTCTACTTCCGCATTTGACCACCAAATTTTGGTGGTCAAATGCGGAAGTGCAACCGAGCGCTCAATGTTAAAGCCCAGCTGCACGGGGTTTCCCGGTCATGAATCCACGGGTCCGCCTGTAGTCCCTCCTCCTACCACTAGGGAGGAGAGCTTCAACGTTGGAAAGTCTGCCTGCCCCCTTGACACCCACCCACACTCTCTAACATGCTAAGATATAAGCATGAGTTCAGATGGGTAGAGGGATGGAGGGACGGAAGGGGGGTCAGAGTTCAGTGACCTTGGGGGGGGTCACTGAACTCAGTTAGACAGTTAGTCTTGAAAAGCAACCGGTAACAGAAAAAGTAAACCAAAAACAAATGTGTCGTTACCTATGAGACTCATGTAGTCTCTAAACCTGGAGTTTCTCCTCTCCTGCTCTTCGCTGACCGACTTCCACTGAAGTTTCATCCTGAAGTACTCGTCCCTTTTGGCACAAAGGAAAGACGGACATGCACTGTGTTGTTAACCCATTTTGGTGTTTAAAGCATTATGTTATACTTTAGCTATTGAAAAATAGCAGACCTACAAGCTCATAGCGCGCCACCGAGTGGCGCGCTATGAGCTTGTAGGTCTGCCATTTTTGAAAAAGCGTGAAAATGTGGCGGAAATCTTTGAATATATATTCTTTCAGAGCGAACATTTTTAACTCAAATCTTTGCTTCTGGGAGGAGGGTCCCTGGAACAACATATTTTTAGATGGGGGACGGCGGCCAATTACATATATTTTTGGGAGTCCTTGACATGAAAATGTTTGAGAACCACTGACATAGAAACATAGGGTTTTTCAGAAAACTGTCAGGATTTAGAAGATATTTGTAGAATCGATGGTAGGTCTAAATGGGTTAAGTAACAAACGATACAGAGGCCAGAATGTTTGGAGAGAACAACATCCCCATTCTGGGGGGGGCGGGACGGGACGACGTTCGCCTAGAATAACCCATTTTGACCTGAGATCAGATTCTAAAAATGTCTTCTACATCCTGACAGTTTTCTGAAAAAGCTATGTTTCTATGTCAGTCGTTCTTCGATTTTTCAAAAATAGCAGACCTACAAGCTTGTAGATCTGCTATTTTTCAATAGCTAAAGCATAGCATAATGCTAACACCAAAAGGGGTTCCCGCCCAAAATGGGATAAGCTCACGACATGTTGTGACATACTGTGAGCTTGTGAGATGTCAAAGGATTTTCGCATGATTATACACAGAACCCTTACGTTTTTCTTCTCTGTAGGGTTTTCCTCTCCTCCGAGGTGCTCTCCCAGGGGAAATATCCCAGAAGAAACTTCCACGCCTCTTTCCTCACCGCGTGGCACAATCCCTGCAGGGTCACAGAGAGAGACACGCGGGTCAATTGGAGGACATGTAGTCACAATGTACAATGAACTGAAAGGGTTGGGCAGGGTAAAGAATGTACTGTATGTATGGGAAGTAAGTAGGGGGTGGGTCACACAATTCCGGGCATGACATAATAGGTGAACATTTTGTCAAACGCACATACTGTACGTCTACTACTAGCTTGCGACGCGAACTCTTAAGATTAGGGTTTCTCAAATGGGGAGTACTGTACGTGAGACAGTGGAAAAACTGTATGATAAAACATGAAGACATTATTTGAACATATTAACACGTTCCCTCCCGTTACCCTAGGCGGGATCGTGAGGCCAGTGCACGGAGGATTCGGATGTAGACTGTTCTACAAAAGTAGTACAAAGAAAATACAAATAATTAATCAAATCTCGTAATCTCGTGGATGGCACAGTTGGGATTAAATAGCTATTCACAAGATTATCTCGTTTTGGCACAGATTGGGTTTTTAACATCAACTGAATTTAGGAGGCAGGGGCTAATTGCAAGTCTTTCACTGCATTTCTTATTCGTAATGATATATATTCTTCACACGGTTGTGTTATTAATATTATCATTCATTCGTAGCATTTTCTCTTCTCAAAATGTTGTTGAATCCCTGGCAGGGATTGACTAATAAAGAAAATTCAACATGCCCCTTAAATACTACTACTACTACTACTATTGATTAACATTATTTGCTATTTTAGATATATACTTTTTTTCTCTCTCTCTCTTTTTCTTTCTAGCCTTCCTTTTAGTTTGTGCCTTTTTTTTTGGGTTGTTTCTTGTTTTGTGTATTTGTGTGTTATCTTATTTTTTGTATCCATTCTGTGTATATATACTCGATCTTTGTATCTACACTATGTTTTCCGTCAAAAACGGAACCGTTTTGACTAAACTGCTTTGTCTGAAGTAACCTGTACAAAAGGAATAAAAACAAAGTAAAAAAACGCAACATGCCCCTTTGAAGATGACTTGTTTGAGCTGAGGGACGCGCAGCACGCGTCCCTCTGTGTCCTGGTGCTCGAGCCAGTCCTCGGCCGACAGCGGCTGTCTCCTCTGGACCTCCGGTCTGCTTCCCAGGTCAACCTGAGATGCACAACGCAAACGTCCAGCGGTCAAGGCAAATTCACCCATGAATGTACAGTGAGAGTCACCTAATAGTCCAGTGGTTTTCAACCCTTTCCATATCAAGGTTTCATTATTTATTCGGCATTTGAGCCACAAACCACAATGTGATGAGATATAGGGCTCCATTTTCGTCACCGCTAAACCCCTTATCCCTAAACTTCTTTGCCTATTTTTACTATTTTGCAAAACATTTTTGAATAGTTAAAATGGTCAGTCAACAAGCTCACAACGTGTCAATGTAGATTGGCTAGTTGAACTATTAAAAAATGTTCTTCAAAACAGTAAAAAAAGGCAAAGAAGTTTAGGGATAAGGGGTTTAGCGGTGGCGAAAATGGAGCCCTTAGCCTCTCAGGCCCAAAAAGCATGTCATTGTCCACAATTACATGCTGTATTGCTGTCGGTACCATTAGGAGAGATAACAGGTAAACGTTGATAAAAATAACAATTCTTCTACATTCTCTAATTGTGTAGACTTCTTGTAAATTATGTAATGCAGGCGTTAGATCTTTAACTCTTGAGTGTGTAAAATGAAACCAAATGACCCGTAAATTTCATTTTACACACTCAAGAGTAAGATCTATGAGGGTCCATTTGGTTACCAACTCTCCATCGTTTAGCCGGGGACCACCTGGAACCTCCTCAAGGACCACTGGTTGAAAACCACTGACCTATGCCCTATGTCCCTCTAACCCATTTTGACCTGAGATCAGATTCTAAAAATGTCTTCTACATCCTGACAGTTTTCTGAAAAAGCTATGTTTCTATATCAGTCGTTCTTCGATTTTTCAAAAATAGCAGACCTACAAGCTCGTAGCGCGCCACTCGGTGGCGCGCTATGAGCTTGTAGATCTGCTATTTTTCAATAGCTAAAGCATAACATAATGGTAACACCAAAAGGGGTTCCCGCCCAAAATGGGATAATCACTCACTCTGGTGATGACTTCAAAACCAGGCTCTTCCTGCTGGTTGATCTCCAGGCCTGGGATGACCTCCGTGAGCAGGTCGGCCACCTCCTCCGGGGGGCGCTGTTGCTGTTCGTCTGCGATCCAGAAGGCGTCGTATATGTAGTTGGTGACCCTGGAGAAGCCTCCGAGCGTTGCCTCGTATGGGTCCTTTGAGTCCTTCTGCAGTTTCTGTGGGAGACAAGTGGCGTCTAGTTAAAATAGAGTTGGTTCCTTCCTTTTCTTTACGTAAAGCGACTTTGGGTACTTCAGAAAAGCGCTGTATAAATCTGAACTATTGTGATGATTAAATTCTAATCCTGAACTCATTTACCAACACACACTCGGTGGCGCGCTATGAGCTTGTAGATCTGCTATTTTCCAATAGCTAAAGCATATCATAATGCTAACACCAAAAGGGGTTCCTGCCCAAAATGGGTTAAAAGAAAACAATTTAGAAAGGAACTATAGGATACCTGCCAACATCAAACCTAGCATGTGTCACATTTCATATTGTTCATGGTAAGTAAGTAACTTTGCTGATTTTAGCGCCTTACTTACATTGACCAGGCCATAGTTTTTGTCATCTAGAAGATTCTCAAAGGACTGGGAGAGAGCCTTGTTGGGAGTGCTGACCAGCAGGCAGCTTCCATTATCTGGTGACCTTCAAAACAAAGAGGTGGAAAAAAAGAAAACCAATGTTTTTAATACCAATAGAACCGTCTTCATCTAAGGAATCATATCGACATGCAGTCAGGGTGTTTTGGTTCATCACGGATTTCGATTTTGAGCCCTTAGCTCCGAGCTCGGTAAAATCTGCACATGGCTCACTGATAACAAACTTCATTAGACGTAGGTGAAACGGAATCCATTCTTTTTTTAGGTCCAAAAAGCCACAGACTTTACGATCAGAGTGGGTGAGTAGGAATGCACCGAGGAGGACACTAGCCGGAGCACTTTTATTCAAACTGTTCCCGAATACAGTTGCCTGGTCCCCGCAGGCCATGATTCACATTGGCCTTGATTCTTCCGCACCAGAGTACACTTCATTCAACTATTCTCCATGCTTTCACATTGCATCGATCAATATCTGAGTACATTTCATTCAATTGTATTCAATGCTTTCACATTGCATCGATCAATATCCGAGTACACTTCCAATCGTTCCCGTTGTGGTCCCGGGAACGGTTGGGTGATCCGCTCCTGGGAACGGTACGCAGCATTCACACTAACCACAACATCTGCCAAGTGTTCCCGAGTGCGCATCCGGGACCATAGTGTGAATCCCCTATGAAATCAAAACTACAGAAGTCTCAAAAAATTCTGATTAATTTTGCTTGTCTAGGAGGTTGGCGTAGGGTAATGGGATTAGCTTTCAAGATAGTCAAAAGGGGCTCTGCCCACAATAGCCTCACATATGACCAACTAGTGACCTTAAAGGATGTCTGTCATCTTATCTGTCATTGTGATTCTCCTTTTGCCAGGAATGGAGTGGGTTCCATAAAATAATTCCATCTGTATAGTGGCTGAAATCTCACTCTCCATCTCACACTCGCTATCTGAACTAGCTCTTGGACTGACCAGAAGGCTCTCTCTGCCTACCCCCTCTCTGAACAGCCAACCAGAAGGCTCTCTCTGCCTACCCCCTCTCTGAACAGCCAACTAGAAGGCTCTCTCTGCCTACCCCCTCTCTGAACAGCCAACCAGAAAGCTCTCTCTGCCTCCCCCCCTTGACGGCTAATTCACATATTGAATCAGGTGAGGTGACTGACCTACGCAGTTGCATGAATAACCCAGATGACACATGAACAACCGATTTTTGGGCACAGATACTAATGGACAGCCTGATACTAATCAAAGGCGTGTCAGGGCCTTTAGAAGCATTTTCAGTGATAGGCTTATACCAAGTGTTTTACTGAACAATTCAAATAGGTATTTCATGTCTGCAACCGTTACGCTATTCAGTGATTTAGGATTTAATTATATTCAATGTATCCACCTCTAGGCTGACGGGCAGACAAAGACATGGTATTGTGTGACGTCACAAGCCATTCACCACCTGATGCTTTTGTGTGCGGCATTTAATCCAAACAATTTCATTCTGAAAGGCTTTGATAAGAACTTTAATAACGGCTATCTTGCCAGCAGAGAAACACATTGCCACGTGTCCAACACAATTAATGTGCTGCGATATTTGGCTCAAAGGGAAGAGTATGGCTCAGTGCTGCCGACCAACTCAGACATCAAAAAAGTAAACAGATGAGGGTAGACGGAGAATCCCTTTTGCTTTTGACCTTATGCAAAGAATCAGAATCGTCTTTATTCAAATCACTTGAATTAGCATATAGATAACATACATAAATGCAATGTTTGCATCTATGGAATCGGGGAAATATCATTGAACTACAGGGAAATCCATATGTAGTCTTTAACCCATTTTGGGCGGGAACCCCTTTTGGTGTTAGCATTATGTTATGCTTTAGCTATTGAAAAATAGCATGTTATGCTTTAGCTATTGAAAAATAGCAGATCTACAAGCTTGTAGGTCTGCTATTTTTGAAAAATCAGGATGTAGAAGACATTTTTAGAATCTGATCTCAGGTCAGAATGGGTTAAGTAGGTTACTTACGTATTGAAACTCTTTCCATTTCAATGGAATGATATAAATAAACCTGAATCTGTTTGTCGCCAATGTTTCAGTTCCTGATTAGGGCATGTTCAGAAACATCCCTCCACTCACTAGCCAACTCACTTTCTCTAGAACAGGATTACCGGTAAGCGCTGCGGTAACTTCATTAATACTCTTCTGAATTGATTTTGGAGGGTGAAATTATGTAGATACCGGTATACACATGTTGACATGACACCATAGTGTCTTGTTTAAAATGGTTTTTTTTTTGCGGCTTTCGCCTTTATTTTATATTTTTTATGGAGGGACAGACAGTAGGCTGACAGGAAATGGGGAGAGAGATGGGGGGAAGACATGCAGTAAAGGCCGTCGGGATCGGGAGTCGAACCCGCGGCACACTGCCAGACTGGATTACCAGCCAAGGTGCCTGGACCACTGAGCCACGGCCCAGGCCCATAGTGTCTTGTTAAGTGTGATTAAATAAATTACCTCCAGTATTGCATGTATGTGTAATTACAAAACAAATCAATTCAGGATAAATTCAATGATTTGACATGTCATGGAATAAACTTAAACAATTTCTGCACAAACCTGACCCTACCCGACGTTGACGTTTTCAGGTATGGCCCAAAATGCACGCTAATTAGTTTTTTTTTCCTCTCTCTCGTTCACTCAGGCTTTTTCGGGTTTTGGGGCCTAACATTATGGTAATATTTTTCGGTAGGGCCGAGCCACGAGCTGGAACAGTTCGGACCCAGTAGGGTCAGGCTTTAATTTTCAGGCCCGAAGGTATCCAGTAAATAAAATTACAGGAGGCAATCTCTGTACTGCAAAAGCTAATTAAACTAAATTATAACTTTAGGTAATTAAAAGTTCTCCAAAAATGTGTAAAGACCTGTGGAAACACTACTGATTACTAACAGGGAAGAAACGCGGTGGTAATGTCCCACCCTGGAAGCAGTGTTGTTTTTGGCAGCATATTTTGATTTTAGTTTTAGTCATAGTCTCTTGAACTTGAATAGTTTTAATTTAGTTTCAGTCACATTTTAGTCACCCGGAATGTTTTACTGTTAGTCTAGTTTTACTCGACTAAATGTCATAAGATTTTATGTTTAGTTTTACACTGATTTTACACTTGCTGAAAATAGCCAATGACGCGTTGTGAGCTTGTAGATCTGCTATTTTCAGCATGCAACCAATTGTAAAATGACTTATACTGGATCTCTCGTCCACTAGTCCCTTCCTAACATTTTAGTCTAGTTGTTATTTGTTTGACGAATACACTGACGAATTGTCAGTGTATTTAGTCTTAGTTTTAGTCAGTTTCCGTTTAGTTTTCTTCAGTGGAAAAAGGTAATCGACGAACATTTTTTGTCTTAGGTCGACGAAATCAACACTGCCTGGAAGAGGGTGTACTCACTCTCTGAGCACCACGCATCTCCTCAGGCTGTCCAGGAACTCTGTGCTGCCGCCGTGGTGGAAGTGGAGGGCCGGCAGGGAGGCGGAGGACTCCCTCAGCTTGAAGAGGAGGTAGGACCAACCTTCCTCTTTCACGGTGATGGACGCCAGGTCACCGACGCTGAAACTGAACGCCCACCTACTCTTCTCCTGACTGTGGTTCAGGGAACCTGAAAGTGAGCGGAACGGGGGGGGGTCAATGGGTTGTGCATTGTTGCAGTTTTGATAAAGTCATGCTTTACAGAACAATTGTGTGTATTGACTTTTTCAGGACATTTGATATGGTCACATGACTCGAGGAAGAAAGAAAATCAATCAATCACGAACGCCAGTTTTACATCCTCAATAAGGTCCTTTCAGACAGGGAGAGGGTAGGGCATTAACTCACTCAGTGCCACAGGACGCCTTATGACGCCTCCCCCTTATGCAACTAGTCGACTAGTAAATCCACTTTTTTCGCTTTGTAGGCCTCAAGATCAGGTAGATTATAGTTACTAGCCCTTACCCGTTGTGAGATATGGCCTGCTCCAGGCCTGCTCATGAGGGACGCGGAGTGCGGGACGCATAGCGTGAAATAATAGTTCACCCAAATCCAGGTCTGGTCGACTGCGGGGGGGTGCACGAAACGAGCACACACGACAACTTCACGGGACCGCGCCAACGAAAATACACTTCGTGTAATCGCCCCTGAACTTCTCCGTGCGTCCAAAATAAACACATCACGCCTCGAAATAAGAAGACAAAAAAAAGGTCTTCTGAAAAAAATATATATTCAAAGATTTGTGCCGCATTTTCATGATTAAAAAAAAATAGCAGACCTACAAGCTCGTAGCACGCCGCTCGTAGCGCGCCACTCGGTGGCGCGCTATGAGCTTGTAGATCTGCTATTTTTCAATAGCTAAAGTATAACATAATGCTTAGTTAAAACACCAAAAGGGGTTCCCGTCCAGAATGGGTTAAAACCACGTACCAGAGCCTTAAGACATTAAGACAGAAGAAAAGAACATTGGACATACTTTCTCCATTAGTACACGTCTTCTTCTTGAAGGAGACGGCGTTGATCATGTCCCACTCCGTCTCGTAGCTCTGCTGTGATTCCAACTGGGACCGCTCGCCGGCACCCTGACCCTGGGACCATTCCATGACTGAACTGGAATCCTGGTGAAGCACAAAGAGATTATTCACCTGTGTTAACCCATTTTGGGTGCGAACCCCTTTTGGTGTTTTAAACATTGTTATAATTTAGCTATTGAAAAATAGCAGATCTACAAGCTCATACGAGCTTGTAGGTCTGCTATTTTTGAAAAATCGTTAAAATGTGGCGCAAATCATTGAATATATATTTCAGAGCGAACATTTTTAACTAAAATATTTGCTTCTGGGGGGGTCCTTGGAACTACATATTTTGAGATGGGGGGGTCCGTGGCCCAATAGAGATAATTCTGGGGGTCCTTGACATGAAAAAGGTTGAGCACCACTGACATAGAAACATGGGGTTTTCAGAATTGTTTTAGGATTTAGAAGCCTTTTTTTTTTAATCGACCTCAGTCCAAAATGGATTAACCACTTTCAACATGGTGTCCCTATTTTAGGCAACATCTTGGCGAAAATCTAATCATCTCAAATTCTAAATGATACTAAGAATCCTGGCAAAAGTTAAAATCCATCCCCCCCCCCCCCCCCCAAACAGATGGCAATCATATCCTCAAGACAGAATTACTGTAATTCTTTGTACATCGGTTATCAAGCCATCTTCCCTTAGGCGCCGGCAGCAATCAAAATGCAGCTGCACGTCTCCTTGCTTGCACAAAAACACGCAACCATATATATATCCCGTTTTACCTGCACTTAATTTATCTCAGAACTCGTCTTGTATCCTTTTATAGTACCCCACCCCAGTCAGAGCACTGAGACCTGCTGACAAGCTGATCCAAAACCAGGGCTTTCTCCATCAATACAGTATCCAGTGAAAATGTTATCGTCGTTTCAATTGGCTGCACTGACTATAAGTCATTGGACTGCAACCACAACAAGTGGCAAACATTTGTTTTTAAATCACACCCGTGTGAACTGAGTGGTGCAACTCCGTGTGGGGGCCCCCAGTGGGTCCCCGGAACTTCCAGACCCACAGGAACGTGCCCAGCGTGCCAGCCCGGTTCCGGCGAGCCACCCCGTGTCCGTAACGGTCGAGAAATGACAGAGTTACTGTGTGGGGGAATTAGCATTTAGCAGACACCTCTCTCTCTCCCCCTCTCTCTGTAATTAGCAGGCAACCGTTTCTAGCACAACAGCGCCACTTTTGCCCCTACTGGTACTCTAAACATCGGTACACAGTCACATAGGTTAGGACATAGGTTGGGACATAGCTGTTCCTTGGAGTGGTTGCACCACTCAAAAAGTTGTATGAAGCTTTCTCAACATGGAAACGATTATGACGATTATGCAAAAATAATTGCGATTATCTCCAATAATTGCGATTAGGCGATTATGTAGAAATTGTGACAGGCCTAAATGTAATGTTGAAAATCAAGAGTGAAACAAACCTTCCCAGCACAGAGTATGTTGGAGGGGTCAACTGTATCTTCCAAGGGTTTGTATTCCACAATGATCTCAGCATCCTGACAAGAAAATATAATGCAAGTCAACAAGTCGTGCTGAATGTCGCTATAACCTCAGCTCTCTTACAGCATGACAAATGCACCTAATTTCATGTTCCGTTGTACTACAAACCATAGACAAAAAACTGACTATAGTCATGCAACATATTTTAAAATCAGGTTAGGTTTCCATGGAATTAAGAGTACCTTGTCAATTAAGCGAAGTGACCCTGAAATGAGTAGATCTTGCTCAATGCCAACGTCATCTGTGTTTGAATGTATGAACACCCCTTCGTGTTCATATAAAACCTAAAAGAGAGGTGGTAAACTTCAATGGACATCAGTAGTCTCAAGATATGCAGCATTGAGATATGTGGGTGAAATAACACAAATGCTATAGGTTAACATAACATAACACAAATTCTTCAAAAACTGAAGAATGCCTTTTGAAATAATCAGCAACTGAGCCTGGTAAGCAAGATTAACTGGCTGCTTAAAATCACAAACAATAGCTTGCTCTCAAAGAGCATTTAGGGCCACTGCAATTCGAAACTGGCCTGTGTAAAAAAGTAAAAGTCCCCCTCCTCCATTATTCTATCCCTTTTTTTTAACCATGTTGCATAGATGTGTATATTTGTAGGTAAATGTTGTAAATGTTTTGATTAATTGAAAATGGAGGACCCTGATGTAAACAAGTCTTCGTGCTTTTTCTGGTTTTATCCTCTTTTTTTTCCTTTTTTTTAAGATATGTTTTTGCGGCTTACGCCTTTTATTGGTTTTTGAAGGGACAGACAGTAGGCTGACAGGAAACGGGAGAGAGATGGGGGAAGACATGCAGTAAAGGCCGTGTCGGGCTCGGGAGTCGAACCCGCGGCACACTGCGACTGGATTACCAGTCGGGTGCCCAGACGGTTACGCCACCGCCTGGGCTGGTTTTATCCTCTTAGCAGTTTTTGTATTGACCTGACCATGAAGTACTAACCATTCTGCAATCTGTTGATATAATTTTCATTCAATCAATCCTTTAAAACAGAAACCATTGGTCCATAGACCTACTATACATGCTGTATGTCTATGCTATGCGGATTAAAAAAAAGAGTGGGCACTAAGGAAAAGTATGGCCCTTGATTTAAAATGTGCTATTTTGTGCAATAAAAATAAAATGACTTTAGTAATGTGTAAACTAAAGTATACATGATGTGAACATGCCCAGTACATCAGACTTATTAAATGGACCCTTCAACTTCTTATGTCACACATTTTGTAGCAATTGTAGAATATTAGACACCCTGGATTGGTTCACCGATCTGTCCGTCAGCCCCGGTCTCTCCTCCCCCCCAGTGCAGCACTGTTATTGTGTCGACCAGAAGCAGAAACCACTGGTTGCTGGAGTATACCATTCTAACGGACTGTCAAAGTTATTTCCACAGAGTCGGCACACGTTGGTCTTTTTCTTAGATGGTGTGGTGGGTTCTTCAGCCATTCTCCTCATTTTCCTCGCATAGCCTCGTTTGAAGTTCCACTGGTAATGATTTCCTCACGGTGTTCATACGTAAATCCAGGCTTTCATTTTTCACGCAGACGAAATGAAAGCCTGGGTATCGAGGCTAGGTGTGGACTAACCTGACTCCGCCAGATGGGGCAGCAGAGAGTACACTGCTCCCATCTGGGAACTCTCAGGCATACTTGATGCTCCGGCCACCAAACGGCCTGGCCAATCAGCGGCAGCTAGAGGCGGGATCAAGGCAGCACTGTGTATGCCTTGATCCCGCCTCTAGCTGCCGCTGATTGGCCAGGCCGTTTGGTGGCCGGAGCATCAAGTCTGCCAGACAGTGTTTCCACACCTAAGCGCAAAACGGCCGACAGCCGCGGACAGAAGAAGCTGTCTGCGGAGGTGGAGCTTAATTTCCATCCACCAGCTGTCTAAAAACCCGGAAAAAGAAGCTTCCTCTCCAACTCCAATACACAATTTCTTGACTGAAAGTAGCTCATCGCAAAAGCAAATTGGATGAATGGGGAGTCAATGGAGGGTATTGCAACTCTAGATTCATTGATAGATTGATTGAAGTATTTATTAACAGTTTGCACTTTGCAGAATTACAGTACATTTCAAGCAAAACTGTTAACTGTGAGTGGACGACCCAATAAAGCACTACACTTGTTTACGAGAGGGTCCACCTTGTTCAATTCATCCTAACATTTAGAGAAATACAAATATACACTTCTATATAGCCAAAAAACAGGAAATCATCATCTTAAAGGAGGTAAAAGGGGAAAAGAAAACATATACAGTGAGGGGGAAAATGGGTGGGACCCTTCATCCCATTATAAAAACATCTAGAGTTGCAAATTGCAACACCATAAAGCAAAAGCATTACACTTGTGGGAGAGGGTCCACCTTGTTCAATTCATCATAACATTTAGAGACATACAAATATACACTTCTAGATATAATCAAAAACAGGAAATTCATACTAAAAGGAGGTAAACTGGGGGGAAAGAATAAAGTTCAATCATGTTCTAATCATGTGCACTTCTTTACAATACTTCAGACCGTTTTACAAACATTTGTTTGAAATTTTTGACCAAATAATCGAGCCCCATGATTCTTCCTTAAATTATAGTGCCCAGTTAGTTGACCACTCTTCCTGTTAGCTGATAATGCTAACGTTAGCTCTGCCTCTTTCTTGACACTGCAATTAAAAAATACTGCACGTCAAGAAGAACAGCTCATAATGTGTGATCTACAGTGAGTGTGTGTGTGTGTGTGTGTGTCTGTCTGTGTGGCACAGAAAACCACCAACAAGCCAGACAACACACAGGCTTCGTCGTACGACGGCGGCGCGCGCCCCAAAAACATCCGATCTGCAAGCTCACAACACGTCGCCACGCGACGCGTTGTGAGCTTGTAGATCGGCTGTTTTGGGGGGGAGCGCGCCTGCCGTCGTACGACCGAGGCGGCACAAAAATTGGGCATAACGTAGGATGTTAGCAAAGCTACCTGCTGTGTGTGTGTGTGTAGTGTGTGTTGAAAACAATGCTGAACAACTACCGGGGGGGGGGGGCGAAAAAGGTTGTTATAATAAAATATGCGAGTATTTACTTGCGATCATTTGTGAACAGAACAACACACAATAACAAAGGGAACATTATTTAATGTCCAGTACCTTGGGAGGAGTATTGGCCGCCATGTCACCCGTTGTGTGACCAGGTCGCGAGCGATGATGACGACGGTAGGCTCACGTGCCTGAGTGTCAACTTCCAAAACAACCACCACAACAACGCTGACAAGTCATCTTCCGGCCCGTGGCTCACACGGACACATGTAGAAGAAGGAACGGACACGGTCGTCATATCCTCCTGACTGCTGTCTGTCTGTCTGTCTGTCTGTCTGTCTGCTTGCTGGAAGGAAGCCAGGGATAATAAATAAAAAATCTGAAGGTTTTATTTGTCACTTGTTATATCTGATGAATTGAAAAGGGTGGACCCTATTGTAAATAAGTGTAGGCTAATGCTTTATGCCTGGTGACTCATGGTGTAGTCCACAGTTAAAAGTTGTGCTTGTGAAATGTACAAAACTGTTAATAAATACTGTTAATAATACAATCAACCAATCAATCAACTCACTATAGTACAAAAAGCGAAATGTAAATGATTGCGATCAACAAAGTAGTGTTCCATGACCATACATACATACTAGTCTCTCTCTGTCTCAGTTTACGGTAGATTAGTTTGTGGCGCCCCCTATGGGCAGAGGTGGCCCCTCAACAAATGAGTTCATCAGGTTCAAACTTCATATACATTGGAGGCTATGATTGGTAGCCTGGCTAATGATTGGAGGTCTGTCAGCATCGGATTCGCCTGGCTAGGCAAATCCGATGAAAATGAAAGCCTGGTGGGTACCATACCCATATAGTACAGCGGATTACCAAAAAAATTGTGCACTTTTTCAAAAAAGCATGAAACTTTTACCATAGTTAGATGATACCATGAGGTGTATTTTCAGATGTGGAGTCAAGTCTGATTTGACCTCTGAGGCCCGGGAGAGGTCAAATTCTAAATGGCTGCTTAGCTCCAATATATAAAGGAATCGTTCAGTTTGTGATAAAAGCATGAAATCTGGTACACATATAGCCAAGGGCATCCCAAACATAATTGGATGTGGAGGCATCCTGAATTTTCAACATGGCACCCATGGCAGCAATTTTTCAAAATGCCACCATTGACATCCTATTATAAGGCAATATTTTCTAAATTTCCTTATGCTTTAAGTAGCATGTGACATATCAAACTAGGGGGTTTTCATGATGCTAAATCCATTCCAAGCATTAGTTTGGGCTAATTGGCCAAATTGGGCTAAATTTGGCCATAGCAACTTGCCCAAATGTGCTGACATCAGCACAGTTGGGCAAGTTGCTATCGCCAAATTTAGCCCAATGAGTGTTTTTATGCAAAACTAATGCTTGGAATAGATTCAGCATCATGAAAACCCCCTAGTTTGATATGTCACGTGCTACTTAAAGCATAAGGAAATTTAGAAAATATTGCCTTATAATAGGATGTCAATGGTGGCATTTTGAAAAATGGCTGCCATGGGTGCCATGTTGAAAATTCAGGATGCCTCCACATCCAATTATGTTTGGGATGCCCTTGGCTATATGTGTACCAGATTTCATGCTTTTATCACAAACTGAACGATTCCTTTATATATTGGAGCTAAGCAGCTGGACTAATAGACCATACCTACCGAGGCTAGGCAAATCCTGATGGCCAGCTAAATTGTGTAGTGTTTTGTTCATGTTAATACATTGTGAAACAAATCCTATAAAGACAAATAAATATTACAACTACCCAAAAAATCATATATTATAATGACAAAATTAATATTACAACTAGGCTATTACAAATATGTCCTACAAAGACAGAGATATCAGTGGTAGAAAAATACATGTCATACAAAGAAAAAGAATCACACCCGTGTGAAGTGAGGAGCGCATATCTTATCATCGTACATCATCATGACGTAACATGTCGATTTGCGCAGACACATATGACGTCGTAAAGTCTCCTTTCATTGTCAATGGCAAATGTGACACGAGTTATGACAAGAAATGATATATAGGAGAGGCGTCCCTCAAAAACATAGGGCCATGGGCATATATTTATGTAAATGTTCAGCGCCACAAACTGTAGTCTACCAAGTTTCATACTTTTATGGAAGTGAACATTTCATCTCATATTTGGCACGCATCACCTGCCTGTTGTGCCCATTTACTATAAAACCTGCATCTCCCGTTAGTCATGCCTCCATATATGGTCACGCCTCGTGACATCACGCCTCCATATATGGTCACGCCTCGTGACATCACGCCTCCATATATGGTCACGCCTCGTGACATCACGCCTCCATATATGGTCACGCCTCGTGACATCACGCCTCCATATATTGTCACGCCTCATGACATCACGCCTTGTGACACGTCACGCCACCATATGGCCACCTCCATGTATGAAGATCACGACACTGACCTCATCTAACCCTGGATAACCATACATGGAGAAGACTGGATCATCACCTATAGATCTTCAGATATTGTTGGAATATCCTTTGGTAAATGGAAGGGTTTTGTTGCATCTATCGTCTTGCATCTCTTTCTTTGGTGTAGCTTCTATCCAGATCTTGTGTGGGTGTTGCATACGTGATTTATGCTTTAACAGAAAAGATGAGTGTACCCCCTCCCTATCAGATGCACTGTTACAGGTAGATATCCAGCCCTAAATGGAAGTGCTAGGGAGAGGATGAGGAGGGTGTGTATGCAACCCATTCCACCATTTGAAGACTGATTGCCAACGAGGCCAGAGTGTAACTCCCTGCTGTTGAGTTCACGTGGGAGACCCACGTGAAAAACTTTTTGGAATATCCTTCTGTTGAGATATCCTTTGCTTATATCCTCTTCAATTATATTGTTGTCCAATCATATCCATTCATCTTAAAAAGTGCCAATTAGTTATGGCATAGTGTGATCATACAGTTCTGCTGACTATTATGAGTATATTATCTTATTGTGTGTCTATGCTTGAACACTTGACCCACATCAGGTTGTCTTCCCAACAGAATACCACATGAAGCAGTTCATTTAATCAAGGCCAACATGATACCCAGACATGTTGTACATACTGTGTGTACAGTAGTTATCCTCTCACAGGGCAAAAAGCCCCATGCTGTCGCACCAGGCCAGAAATAGGCACCTCTCAGGAAGTATTGAGAAACGAACATACATCTATAGCAACTCAAGTGTTCAAGCGATGACTGTTAACCCATTAGTTCCCTTAATTCTAAAAGGCTGTGTTGTCTTCTTTCCTCTTTAGGTTGAAAATGGCTATATGACCAATATATCAGAAGGGGGACGCACAGAGATGATGATTCAGTGGAAATAACGGTGCCGGAGATTAGCTGGTAACGGACGGACGGAAGGACACACGGACACACGGACACACACACACACGGACGGAGTGCAAAACATACTCTCTCCCCATGCCTTCGGCCTGGTGGAGACAATAACCTCTTGCATTGTTAACGTATATAAATGGGCGAGGGTCAGTTAGGAGAGTGCGCCAGACTTCATGAACTGCCACTCGGTGACTATGTATTGCTGAGAGGGAGAGCATTTTGGACGCCCAGAGATTTCTGTAAACTCATTCTATTATTCAATCTGTAATATTTTATCTTTATGCAATTTGATTAATACATGTTAAACCTTAATACTTTTGTCCGTTCTTAAACTTCACCAATTAAAGGACGCGCAGAGATAGCGTGCTCCATGAGGGTATTTTAAATTATCCCACTGCACTATTTGTTTGTTGTCGTCAAGAGCTATCTCCAACAGGATGTCATATTGGAAGACCTGTGTTGTATATCAGTCCATGTGCATCCAATTGACCTGTGGCATTAATGATCATGTTAGTCCATTGAAATGAGTGCTGGAGTTGCAGCTGTCCCTGACCATTGTCAGATAGGGACAGGCGTTCTAGGCCAAAGGATTTCGCTGATAACATGAAGGCAAAATAACAATTTATTGAGGCTATAGTGACATTATATTTGTTGTTAGGACATTCTTTTTTTTTAAATAATTTTTATCCCACGATTTTGCAACCCAGTTTTTTCACCCAGTGCCAATTATCTAATGTAATCCTGGGCGCTAAACTTCCTCTACCAACCTGGGGGGCAGCGGACTGACCTCATGCCTCCTTCTATGCATGAGTCCAAGCTGCTTCTTTTCACCTGACAAGGGGGAATTTCCCTGGCCAGACGTAGCGCGTGGAAGGAACACGTTATTCCGACCAGTTCCTTTCCCCTCTATCAGGCGCCCCGGCTGGCCAGGGGGAGGTAGTTTTAGAGACCAGGATTACTGCATGTTTTTGTGAGGGTACCTACCCTAGGGGACACGGGGAGAACATGCAAACTCCACACAGAAAGGCCCTTTCGCCAACCCCGCCTCGGGTATGGGCACTGATGATGCGGAGGAGGGAACACGCCCCCAGCGCCCACATCATCCCCAGCGGGAATCGAACCCAGGACCTTCTAGCTGTGAGGCGACAGCACTACCAACTGTGCCACCGTGCCCCTTGGTTAGGACATTCTAAATAAAACTCCAGTCAAGATATGCATTCAGTGTCAAAGGTGACATGCATAGGCCTATATGACTATTGAAAAGGTTTTATAGACCATGACTTGTCAGAAAATAGAGTTCAGTATCTTGCTCAACACTTAAACATATTCGACAAAAGCCAGGATGAGCCGAGGATCAAATGGGAACCCTTGGCTCCACTTTCATCCACTCTATACCTTCTGAGCCACTGCTGCAGCCACTGCTGCCCTAAGGCTATACCCAGTGGCGTGCACAGATAGACACTAGGGGGTGCTAGAGCACCCCCTGCCCTTTTGGCAATGTGCCCTTTTGAAAAAAAAAAAAAAAACTTTTTTTCTTCTTTTTTTGTTTTTGATTTTTCAAAAATAGCAGACCTACAAGTTCATAGCGCGCCACTCGGTGGCGCGCTATGAGCTTGTAGATCTGCTATTTTTCAATAGCTAAAGCATAACATAATGCTAACACCAAAAGGGGTTCCCGCCCAAAATAGATTAAGGCAACCGGCCGGTTCCACGCGCTGCACAAGGTGCCCTTTTTTAACTTGAGCACCTGCCCCTCTAAATGTCTGTGCACGCCACTGGCTATACCACCATACAGTATGCTCTGTGGAGGACGTGATAGTGCCTCTTTCTGAAGGTTTTGGTGGTCTGGCAACTGTTCTGTCCTATTTCAAATATGATTCCCTCTGCCTGCATGGTGGTTCAGTCAGTTAATACAAAGACCATGCTCCTTATGAACATGAGGCCTAAAGATTGAATCCGACCCCTAGTGTCTTAATTGTCTTGCATGTCTCTCCTCTCTCTGTTTTCTGTCTTTCTACTGTTAAGGCAATCTGTGTGAAAGAAAAAATGAAATAAGGCAAGAGATAACAGTTCTAGTGGTTATTATTGTCTCCACCAGGCCGAAGGCATGGGGAGAGAGTATGTTTTGCACTCCGTCCGTGTGTCCGTCCTTCCGTCCTTACGTCCGTCTGTGAACAGCTAATCTCCGGCACCGTTAACCCGGTCGATGCCAAACTTTGCACACACACTCCCTGGATGCCAACGATGAAACTCTGCCCCGCATTTTCCAGAACGGCCTGTTATAGCGCCACCATGAGGCAGCTTTTCACATTTTTACCTACAACTGCACCGATCTGCGTGAAACGTTGCATGCACACTCCCTAGAGGCCAAGGACAAACCTTTGACCTGCATTTTCCGCATCTGCCTTTTATAGCGCCACCAGGAGGCCGACTTTTGTAAAACACATTTTTTGAGATTACTCCTCCAGATTCTGTCCAAAAATCTCACAAATCGTTACACAGTATCTCTATGGTCATGTGCTCAAGTCGGATCTGTCCGATATTTCATATTCCATCCTAATTGGCTATAATTGGCTTTCACAGTTTGCAAGATTGCCCCGTTTTGAACAAAAGCCTCAAATCATGAACGCAGCATGCAATTTACGTGAAATCTTTCACACGTTTTCTTACTAGGCTGAGGAATATATCCCACCCTTTTCACATTGGCCTGTTATAGCGCCACCACCTGGTTGATTTTTGCAAAACACATTTTTGGAACAAAATGCCTCAAGTCATCCAATTGCCATCAAAGGCAAACATGTTTATATTACTCCTAAACATTTTGTCAAACATTTCACACAGTCCTATCCTCCTGGTGGAGACCTGTGCCCAGAAGGGCACTTTTTCTAGTTTTAGTACTAAAACAGGAGACATAATTAAATGCAATGGGAAAACCCTGTCTGGGTCAAAGTAGAGCTGGTCACGCATCATCCTGACGTCAATGCTTTCTCTACATGGGCACAAAAGCTGCACAAACTATATGTTTATAACTCATTTTGACATTTTATCTGTATTGACAAGTTGACAACAACACGTGGCAGCATTTAGTTGCATATAGGTTACAGGTCATTTCCCAAAATAACTGGTCTCACAGAGTACACATACCGGCGTAGATAGTACTGTACAAGCACACTGCACACATAGATAAAAGTCTCTCTCTAGGACGGTCGTCCTCAGACGAGCCCTCCATAGTTATCTAAATGATAACAGGCTTATTCTGAAATCCTTGACACTAGTCTGGGGGGGGGGGGGTGTCTGTTATTATGTGATCAGAATGCTCATCAGCCTCGCCAGGGATTCTGTATCTGGAATGCTGTCGGGTGTAGAGCCTCACTCTCTATTAAAACTAAAAACTGCACAATTTTCTTTCTATTAAAGGCCAAACATCTGGGTCATCTAAGCAGAGGGTCTAGCAGTGATGCAACTAGAATAAAAAGGCTGGTTTAGTGACATCTCTCACTCAATTCAATTCAATTCAATTCAATTCAATTCAATTCAATTCAATTCAATTCAATTCAAAGGAGCTTTATTGGCGTGAGAAAACAAACGTTTACATTGCCAAAGCAACAGTTGAAAATGGGGAAAGTATACTATACCCACTCCAACTGTATTATACAGTTGGAGGGGTAGGCCTACAGCATTTTGTAAACAGAGCTATTTCACATTATATACATGTTATAACAGTCACTCACAAAAGAGAGGAAGTGTAGTCTGTCTGTTGTTGTAAATCTGTTGTTTTTTGGGCCTGGCCCTTGCCCAAGACAACAATCTTTGCCATTGCCTAATGAATGTCTTGCTTGAGTTGCTTGCTTCTACCGACTCCGAGCATAAACATTTCTAACATTTCGAGCATTGATTAATGGTTTTTTTTATTATTATTATTATTTATTCGATGGTTTTACAGTCTTGATTATTTGTGACATCACTGGTGAAAACTTGACATTCGCCTTTAATGCTGATCAGCAGCCAACCAGCGACAAGAAGATAACACTCCTGGGAGGGAGGGAGCGTCTAGGGGCTGAGCTGACAGTACAGATGAGAACACAAGCTAACCGGCTAACTAAGCCCGTGGAACGGTTTTTGTGTGTGTCTTACTTTGCCAATGAATGATTAATTCAAACCCACATGTTCGAACCCAATGTATTTATCAGAGCTTTGCTGAGAATCGCCACGTTTAGCGACGGTTATATATTCGCTTGAAAAAATGAATTCCGACGTCAGTAATGCTTCTCCAATGGAGGAAGACGACGAGCTGGAAGACGGAGAGATCTGCGACGATGAGACCGAGGAGAACTTCAACGACGTGGATCTGAGGCCTACCAGCGGCGGTGCTTCGCCGCGGAACAACAATAATAAACGACGCCAACAGCAGCACCAGCAGCAGCACCACCACCACCCGCACAGTCTGATGGGGCTGCCGCCGAACTTTCGCCACCTGATGCCGTACAACGGACCTCACATCATCATGCAGCAGCACGGCCCTTTCCCTCCGACGGGCCACAGGCAGCAGCAGTGCGGGCCTAGCGGGCCCGACCGACCCCCTCCTCCGCCGCTGCCGCCGCCGCCGCTGCTGCCGCCGGGACTACTACTCGACCACGAGAGCCCGCGGTCGAACTTCTGGGAGCGCAGCCACGGCGCCCTGGGGAGATTCAGGCACCGCTCGGCCGTGCCGAACGGATCGGGATCGGGAGGAGGACGCGTGGACTGGGACCGACCGGCAGGAGGACCGGTCTGGAGGGATGGCGGCGGCGGGGCAGTGCGAGACAACACTCGGCCTCCACCCGTTCGCTATGGGCCCTGCGCGGAGAGCCACAACAACAAGAAGGAATCTCCCACGAGGAAGCGTATCCTTTTTTAATACCGATTATTATCATGTATTTGTGTTTGGGACTAGTGGGGAGCGCTAATCTAATTTTGTGCTTGATCGTCAGTCGATGCTGCAGTTCTGATTGGTGTTACTAGTGTCCATGGCAGTATATATATATATACCGTAAGACCATAAAATGTGACTAGACTGACTGGCACACTCTTATTACTATTTTCCAGGGAATGTCAGAGTCGTTTCCGCCTCGCACATGTTCAGACTGACGTAACATTCACATGTCAGTCCAATGAGGCCATTTTACACAGCAGGGTTAACTGTTCCACTCAGAAGTGGATATTAGTTTCCTTTGAATTGTATGTTTTTGGTCCCCAGTAGGCCAGTATTGTCAAAGAACACAGTCAGTCTTTCTTTGGCCATTATCTGATCCTGATGGTACTACATATATTTGTATTACCTTGGCTTCAATTAAACTAACTAGACTAAAAACAACAACAACAACCAATATTTGTAAGGCTACTGTGCTTTCCTTTACTCTTCAATCCAGAAAAACAGCAGGGGAGGAATCAGGGAAGAAAGATGTGCAGTACTGGTTTTGGCAACTGTGTACAGTACACGGTTGCCAAAACCGAAGCTGCCGTCGACGAGAGCTTCGAGGACTTGCTTTCAAAGTATAAGCAAATTCAGCTTGAGCTGGAATGTATTCGTAAAGAGGAAACCGCGCTGGAGCCCAACGTTTTCCTGCCAACAGAAGAGGAGACGCCACAGCAGCATCCCGCCACCAGTATTCCCCAGACCGAACCAGTACCCGACGAAACGGCCAGTATTCACCACCAACCGTCTCCTGCGGAGGAACCACAATGCCTCGAGAGTGCCGACAAAAAAGCCTTCCAGGCGTTCAACATCAAGCCCATCCGCCAGAAGCTGCTCACACCTGCGGAGCTGGACGCTGCGTTTAATAAGAGCGGGATAACAGAAGAGCAACAGGGCGAGGCGGACGAAGACGCCGAACAGGGAGAAGAACAGGGCCAGGCGTCGACGCCTGAGTCCAACAAAGTTCCTGCTGATCTACCAACTGCTGCTCTTAAAGGTTTGTGTAACATATTGGAGCAAACATGCAGCCATATGACATGGAATCGAATAGTTGCTGCTGGTTCAGTTTCCATAATGGTAAGTTTGGTAACGATACACAGAGTCGGCTAATCGTTGTAATTGTTCTGTGTTTTCAGAGGACGAAGAACAACCGAGACAAGAAGACGGAGGGAAGACGGAGGAAAAGTCAAAACAAGAAGGGAGTGTGGATACTGCCACAAAAAAGACCCCGCGCTGCAGTAAAGACGCAGGGAAGGGAGCGAAGGGGAAGGTGAAACTATCCTGTGTGTCTTGTGGCAGCGGGTCGGTGGAGGAGACGGAAGAAAAGACAAATAAAGGGAGCGTGGACACTACCGCAAAAAAGACTTCCCTCCACTGCGATGAAGAGGTTGTGAAAGGAGAAAAGGGACCGGTGAAAACACCATGTGTATGTTGTGGGTCGTCGGAGGAGACGGAGGAAAAGCTAAATAAAGGGAGTGTGGACACTGCCGCAAAAAAGACATCGCCCCGCTGCAATAAAGACATCGCGAAAGGAGAGAAGGGACACGCCACGACAAAGGCCTGTGTGTGTTCACTCTGTTGTGACTCTGTGTCGTCCGCTTCCAGTGAAGAATCGTCCTCATCCCCTGACAAAGTATGTCTAAGCACAAATCGGCATGGTCTATACATTGTCTGCACAACTTTAAACAGTTAACTGTTACTAACTCACATGTTTCATGGAATATTTGGCCATTTATCTTTACTCGACACCCAAAGTTTAGCTATAAATTGATTCTAGTTGAGAAAAAAACAAACACGCATATATATATCTATTACAGCTAATTCAACAAGAAATATGTTATATCCATTTACCAACTTGTTTCCAGTGATTCTATTATTTCTATAATTATTACTTGTATAAAGTAAACCAACTGTACAACTCAAAATGTAATGGTTTGACAAGGGTTGTTAATGCTTTTGGACTCCAACCCTTCAACAGCCAGTAGTCAAGGTCGAGGAAGAGGAACTGTCTGAGATGCAGCTTCGTCTTCTGGCGTTGCAGTCAGCCAGCAAGAAGTGGGAACAAAAAGAGCAGCAGGTGATGAAGGAGAGCAAGGACCGGATCACCAGGGCCTCCCAGGAGAAGACCACCAGGGCCTCCCAGGAGAAGACCACCAGGGCCTCCCAGGAGAAGGCCTCCAAGGCCTCCCAGGAGAAGGCCGCCAAGGCCTCCCAGGAGAAGGCCACCAAGGCCTCCCAGGAGAAGACCTCCAAGGCCTCCCAGGAGAAGAACTCCAAGGCCTCCCAGGAGAAGACCTCCAAGGCCTCCCAGGAGAAGACCTCCAAGGCCTCCCAGGAGAAGACCTCCAAGTCTGCCCCAACTCCGCCCAAAGGCCATAGGGTCACCACTCGGTCGGTTTCTTCTGCTGCTGCTTTAGAACGGGCCCGGACCAGGTCCAAGCCTCTGGAGAGGGACCGAGAGAGGCCCACGGCCGGGGCCAGGCAGACGGAGAGAGAGAGGACCATTTCCGCAGAGAGGGACGGCAGGGCGAGACCTGGCCCCAAGCCCCTGGCGGAGAAGGGCAGAACCCCAGTAAAGCCCCATTCAGCCAGGAAGACGGTCAGCCCAGGTGAGAAAGGTCAGTATCATACCCTCCTGCACCACTTTTTGGTCTCTTCACGCGGAGTCTTTTTTCTTTTTTTGACATGATTTTGTTCTATCAGCCATCACATATCCTGTGACACATTAACCCATTTTGGGCGGGAACCCCTTTTGGTGTTTTAAACATTGTTATAATTTAGCTATTGGAAAAATAGGAGATCTACAAGCTCATAGCGCATGCTATGCACTTGTAGGTCTGCTATTTTTGAAAAATGTGCCTCAAATCTTTGAATATATATTATTACAGAGTGAACATTTTAACTAAAATCTTTGCTTCTGTGGAGGTCCCTGGAACAACATATTTTCAGATGGGGGGGGGGGGGGGGCATATTACATATCATTTTTGTGGTCCTTGACATGAAATATTGAGAACCACTGATATAGAAACATTTTTAAGACATTTGTTTAATTCAGGCCTAAATGGGTTAAGCCCTTGCATCCTATTTCACAGATTGAATGATAAGATAATTAAATACACAATATATATTTTCTGCCAGTGTTGTGAGCTGATGATGACCTTTTTTTACATTTCCTCTTTTTCATGCCAATGTTGCCCATCCAAGGCTTTGCAGCCAAGCAGGCGTACAGGAAGCAGCAGCTGCGACAATGGAAGCTGCAGCAGCAACAGGAGGAGAAGCGACGACAGGAGGAGGAGGAACGTCGCAAGCGAGAAGACGAGATCCGGAAGATCCGTAACTTGTCGAACCAGGACGAACAATACAACCGCTTCATGAAGCTGGTCGGAGGCAAGACTCCCCCCCGCAGTAAAGTAAGATGCTTGAGGAAGGTTTTGAAAACCATGGTGCTTCCAACTCTTAATAATAATAATAATAATAACTCAGATTTATATAGCGCTTTTCTAAGTACCCAAAGCGCTTTATATAAAACAGTAGGAACAACTTTAATTCAAGAAACAAAAATAAAAACAAGAAGGCAAGTAAAATGTCAGTGCTAGGTTAAAAACATGAAAGGCTAAGCGAGGGAAGGGGGGGGACAACATAACCAGACCTCAGCCGGGGAAAGCTATCTTGAAGATGTGGCTTTTGAGTGAGGTTTTGAAGGAGAGGAGGGAGGGGGCAACTCTGAGATGATTGGGGAGTTCATTCCAGAGGTTGGGGGCAGAGACATAGAAGGCCCTGTCCCCCCCCAGGTGCGGTACTTGGCCTTGCGGACGCGCAGGAGGTTGGCTTCACTGGACCGGAGGGGGCGTAGGGTTCGAGAAGATCGGAGAGGTAGGGGGGAGCCAGGTTATTCAGTGCTTTGTAGGTGGTGAGCAGGATTTTGTAGTGAATTCTTTGTTTGACGGGGAGCCAGTGTAGGTCGTGGAGGACGGGTGTGATGTGGTCTTTGATCACTAAAATTCTCTTTGGTGAGACCACCTGGTCGCGCGAAGTCAAAATAAAGTTTTCTTTCATCTAAAATATCACATGCGCAAATGTTTTGGATTGCGTCATCGCGAGGAGACGCACAACACAACACGGACCTGTGCACCGTGTCTGTTGTCTGCCCGTGCAAAGCACGGCCACAAATAATTTGATTGAATACTAAATCAGTTGCAGACATAATTAAGGAGGTGAAACGGTGCCGGTGTCGGTTTTCGTCTGCAGAAGGGAGACACGACACAACGAAAATAAAATTAATTCCTTGCTTGGATACCCACGAAAAAATATTATATATAATAAAATAAATTCCCTACCTACTCAGCCTAAAAATGACAGCCAGTCTGAAACCAAAGTATTTTTTTGTTAGGCCTAAGGGGAAGCTTATTGTATGTATCTATGCCGAAATTATTTCTAGCCTCAAATATGCTACCCTTAAGGCAGTTTGATTAGGCATACAGACATAATAAGAGTAACTAGTATGCACATACAGGGCACTCTGCAATGCGTTTTGAGTGTTAATAGTTAAAACCAGGTTATTGCGTTATGTTAGATGTATTTATGGTACTAGTATAGAGCAAACACAATCCACCTCAGCTGTCTGTGTATTAAAATGTTGGGTGCTTCAGTCTAGGGACAGAGAACACAGGAAATCTACAGGCAAGCAAGGCCTGGACACTTCAGGAAACCTCTACCAATACGACAACTACGACGAGGTTGCCATGGACACCGACAGTGAAAACAACTCACCAGGTGGGTGACCATTTTACAGGCTTTTATGTGTTCTCTGCATCACCCCCTGACAGTCTCTGTATCTTATTTAGGCCTGACGTCGACATTTCAAAAAATGTCGTTTTCTGAAATACCCATTTCTATATCAGTGGTTCTCAAACTATTTCATGTCAAGGACCCCAAAAATGATATGTATTTGGCCGCCGACCCCCATCTGAAAATATGTAGTTCCGGAACCCCTCGGAAGCAAAGATTTGAGTAAAAAACGTTCGCTCTGAAAGAATATATTCAAAGATTTGTGCCACATTTTCACGATTATCAAAAATAGCAGATCTACAAGCTCGTAGCGCGGCACCGAGTGCCGCGTAGATCTGCTATTTTTCAATAGCTAAAGTATAACATAATGCTTGAAACACCAAAAGGGGTTCCCGTCCAAAATGGGTTCAAGAATGTACTTTGAAATGCGTCTTTATTTTCATATTCACATTGGGACAGCAAGGCTGGTTTTCGATGCAAGTATGAAAATCAGGATTTAAGTTGTTTCCCTCAACCACAGTTCTAATCACATTTCATTTGAAAGGGCACTTGTTTAATATAGTGACTAATTCTGAATTTGACAATTCACATGTACTATCTATGCTTGTTTCTTGCTAGCCCCTTCGCCATCGCATCATCTATTTGCTGCTGAAGATCCTGCCTGTGGTCCTCACATGCCTCCATTCACTGCAGACTCTCCACAGTTTGGAATGGTATGCCAGTGATTCGTAACCTTCTTTTATTTTATTTCAAGGATCCCCGGTTTGATAAGCATTATGGCATTAACCCTAATCTACACTGTAAAATGTTCCCTGGATTTTACAGTGAGTGTACGGTTCCATTTGTACACTCTTGGAGTTACAGACTTGAAAGTGATTTGGTTCCTAGTTACGTTTATCAATCATCCATCCCTGGAACCCCCTCAAAGACCACCTGGAATTCATGACATTCATAACATTTTGATTACATTTATCAGTGTTACTAATGTCCACATCGTGTGTGTGTGTAATTGGCACAGTAGCATGGCAAACTTTGCCACTGCCAACAATCAATGGTTAGCTGAAAAAAATGAACTTAACTTGATCATCTCTGACCTGAGATTTACCCAAAGTTGACTTGTGGTAATTTCTATGGCAAAAAAGTGTTAAAAATAAAAACGAACCAACCACCTCTGAAAATGTTAAATACTGCTACACGTAGTAACCTTTCTCACTTCATTTCTATAGCACATTTTTGAACATCACGTATTTTCGTGATTGTCTTTTTGTTGCTCAGCCTTTCTTCGCGGCGCTGTTGTCCACGCTTCCTCCCCCGCCACCCCCGCTCCCTCCACCCCCCGACGAGGTGGAGCCGCCGCCCAAACCGCCGTTTGCTGACGAGGAGGAGGAGGAGGAGATGCTGCTGAGGGAGACCTGCCTCATGTCCATGGCCAATAAGAGAGTGTCTCCGGCTGAGGTACAGTACAGTCTCCACCACACCGCCACCACCGCAGTCGTAACGGAAATAACTGAACAAGCTCACAACGCATCACATCATGAGCTTACTGTATATATAATATAATATATATAATATAATATATATAATATAATATAAAATATTTTCACGATTTTTCAAAAATAGCAGACCTACAAGCTCATAGAGTGGCGCGCTATGAGCTTGTAGATCTGCTATTTTTCAATAGCTAGATTATAACATAATGTTTAAAACACCAATGGGTTTAAAAAAAAGTTCAGATATGATGACCCAAATACCGGGTTGAAAGTGTTTAGTTTTGGTGCATATTGCAAAGTTCATGATATAACTTGTGCGCTTGCAACATGAATAACTGAATAACCATTGGACATTGTCATGTCCAATGGTCCATCAATTAAATTCAATGACCACTTGCTTTTTCACAGCCGTTCACACACACACACGCGCACACACACACACACACACACACACACACACACACACACACACACACACACACACACTACCTTTCCGTGATTCTACGTTCTCCTTTCTTCCTCCAGGAGAAGATGACCACCAGCGGCCCTCCCTCTCCGAGCCCCCAGCAGCCCACTGTGGGCGTCCAGCCGCTACCCACCAGGGGCAACCTGAACACGGTGCCCCAGACACGAGGCAACAAGTTCCCCAGAAGCCATCATGTTCCCAGAGCCCCGCTTGTGGTACTGTCGCTGTGTTTCAATTACGTTTTACTGCATACAACATTTTATATTAACACAATATATGCCCAAGACGTCCACAGACGTCCTAGGAATTACCGCATGTATAGTGCCCGTCTGTGGATGTTTTTTTTTCGTCTCAAAATGTCAAAAAGTGGGTCTAAAAGTGGGCACTCGCCATTTTGAAAGAATGAAAGGGCACATAATGTGTTAAAGGACCACTTTTCAACTTATCTTGGCACATTTTTTTTTTAAACAACGATTTTTATTATCGTGAGAACGATGGCTTCCATTATTGCATCGCAACTTTTCAGGAATAGAAAGCCTCCAGTTTCTATTAGCTTGGATTCCCCATCGATGATGTCACTGGTGGACGGGTTTCTGAACTGCCCACAGCTCTCCTATGAGACACAGACTCGGTAGAAAATAAATTGTATCATTCATTTTATCATGAACATTAGTGAAGGACCCATTATATGAAGGTAGGTTGAAAAGTGGTGAAGTGGTCCTTTTTAAAAATAAATAATATACATTGGAAAATTGATGGGTTCGAATGGACCGAACCCACGTGGTGTTTGTGTTTTTAAAAGGAATGGTTGAAAGTACATTTTGTCCAATTCTGACATTCCTTGATTAACACTCGGCATTTTACAGTAATATAGCATGTGCATAGCTATGGGCAACATGTGCGAGCAATACACACCAGCTCCAATGAAGCCTATCTTCAGCTGTGGTCGTTGAGAGATGATCCTGGCGGGAATCATGGACAATGAAGCTTCAGTAGAGGTTTTATGCAACAGCCGTTGCCCGTTGCTTAAGGGTCATTTTTCATGTCGGTCCCTCCTTTAGTCCAATTTGTGGGTTCTAGTGCACATTACAGAGCAAAAAATATTGTCTTATGGACATGTTGGCATAATAAAAAAAGTTCTGCTTTTAATTTTCAAACGGGAACACAACCATTTTTCTGTGTTTTAGCAGGAAATTAAGTTTTTGTTTTGCCATTTTCTCTTTATTTGATTTTCTTATTTGTGTGGTAGCAGCAAATCAAATGAGTGTAGACTAAAGTGTGTGTGTTATGTGTGTGTGTGTGTGTTATGTGTGTGTGTGTTGTGTGTATTATGTGTCTGTGTTAGCTCCCCAGGCACAAGGCGGTGGTGGTGCAGTTGAACGACTCCGATGACAGCGACTCTGACATGGATGCCTGCACTTCTGCCCCATCTGTGTTCGGAGGCCTGGAGTTCATGATCAAGGAAGCCAGGAGGACGGTGGAGGTGGGTGGCTTTGACTTGAAATGACTACAACCATAAACATCTACCACTCTTAATAATGTTCTAATAAATAAGCCTCCTCATTTAACTATTTTTTTTTAGATGCGAGAGGCATGTTGCTCACTTGTTGTCATGGTTAATGCTTAATATAGAGTAGCCATGACAACAAGTAAGCAACATGCCTCTACACAAGTGGTCAGGGAACAAAGAGTGTCAATATGCTATATTATAGCATATAGAGGGTATGCACATGCATAAAGTGAATTTAATGTTGTTTAAAGTCATTTAAATGTGGATGTATGGGCTGTCAAGGCCAGAAAGTAGTTTTTTGCCACTCTGTAGACGTTCCCGCATAACTTCCGGGTATGATGATGATGTCACGCGCATACCCTCTATAGACACTCTTGTCCCCTGACCACTTTTGTATTGTTAAGGGCACCAGGGGTGACCACTCTTTTTTTTCTCGCTCTCTTTTTACTTGAGAGCCACAAATGACAAGCTCAGCGAGATCTACCCACCAAAAACAATGATCCCATTGCTGATATTTGTTTAAAAAAATGTACCTGAGGGGGCTTTGGAATAGTTGCATACAGTTAGACATGAGACAAAAGGGAAATGGAGGGAAAATATAATTGGTAGGGTTTTTTTTTTTGTAGGATTGTAGGATTGTTTTGCCCTGCGTTTTACTTTCACGGACTTTCCTACTATAGGCTGAGGAATATATCCCACCCTTTTCACATTGGCCTGTTATTTTTGGTTTAATTTCCTGCTGGGACCAATCATGCTTAAAATGTATACGCTCTTTTGTGTTTCGATTGAAAATATCCATTAAACGGCTTTGTTATAGCATCTATTTCCACTTTTACTTTAATCTGCTTATGAGGCAAACAACTCATCCGTCAGTGTTATGTCCGATTTTCACATCTTCCTCACAATATAATGATATATTTAATCACCTTAAATATCAGTAAAGGAGCCCTTTTAACACATTGTGTGCCCACACAACACTTTCAAAATAGTGACCCAGGGTGCCCACTTTTTACATTTCTTTTGACTTTTCTTTTTTAATATATTTTTTTAATTATTATTATTATTTTTAAATGTCACTCTAGGCTGCGAAGCCCAAAAGTGCGTCTGGATCTGAGAAAGAGAACAACCCAGTCAGGACCCCCGAAGCTCTGCCCGAGTCCAAGAAGGCCGAGTATCGCCTGCTCAAAGAGGAAATCGCCAGGTATTATGTTATTGCCAACCATCAGTATTATTAGTTGTTTTGCTGCTTGCATATGATGTGCTTGGTCTATGTTAGGGCATTAAGCAACTAGTCGACTAGTAAATTCACAAGTCGACCTTGTTGGTACTAGTTGACTAGTTCAGGGGTTCTCAACCCGTGGGTCGTGACCCCTCGGGGGGTCGCCAAATTTCTTTGGGGGTCCCCAAATTATAAGAAAATGCAACTGAATGGCTGGAAAATGGAAATTAAGAGTTTACATAGTACACATAGTACATGCATAAACTTTCCTTAATGATTAGATCTGGTTTCATTAATCATTTCATGATATATTTTCTCATTATTAAAGGTGATATAGACAAGTTTCCAGTGTTTGTACACAAAGTGCGTGAGTGTTTCCAAACAAATGCAAATCTAGCTCCACCCCCCTCCCCCCTCATTCTATTGGCTGAGCCAGGTCACTTCAGGCTATGGCATTGTTGTTGCTGCTGGGAGGGACGCTATGGATATTGCGCTCGTATGGCTAAATATGACATTAAAAAAATTATGAATTTCTATCTATCTTAGTTACAACAATGACATTGAGTTGATTTTTTAAGGGTAACTGTAGCATAATCGCAATATCACACGACTGACACGACGAGTCCCTCAAATGAGGAAGTAGCAGAGGAGGAGACTCACTGGCTCTCAATTCAATTCTCTTTTATTTGTAATCGTGCATATAAAACATATTGCCCCTCAAATGCCCCAGCCACTACAGCATCGTTCATGTGAACTACTCTGTCCACGGACATGGCCAAAGCATTTCCGGTGGTCTCCAGCCAAAAACATTGAGAACCTCTGGACTAGTTGATAAGAAAAATATCCCAATTTTTTAAACGTTCCTTCTCTGACTCCTTCATTACAGCAGGGTGAATTAAACGTTCCTTCTGACTCCTTCATTACAGCAGGGTGAATTAAACGTTACTTCCAGTGTTGTTCAAGTTACTTTTAAAAAGTAAAGAGTTATAGTTATAGTTACTTATCTAAAAAAGTAACTTTTTTTAGATAAGTTACTTTACTTTACTTTACTTTATGAAAGTAACTTGAAAAGTTACTTTACTTTACTTTAAAAAATAATAATATAAAAAACAATTTAAAAGAAGGTTTTTTGTTCTCTCGCACAGTAAGAGAAAAGACAACTCCCTCCTAACATTATGAAATGTAGTGGAACAATAAAACATGTTCAGAAATTTTGACAGGCATTGTAGCCTCAACTTGCCTTCAAAACAAATGGTGCTGTGCAAATTTGCAATATGAAAATAAAAAATGAGTCCATATAGGCCTATCTGCAGTGGTAGAGAGATATTCTAATTCATCAAATGTATTTTTGAGCTCATCTTCCATTTTAGAATATTCACTGTTCAGGTATTTGGAAAATGTATTTCTGCACATTGGCCCTGCTTTCACTAGTATTTTGCTGACCAGTGCTCTGAAAGGAACAGACTCCACCGTTGAGGGGAAGCATTTCCTCAACAACATACCTGGCAAGTGGCAATCATTTTGTCAAGTTGACTCTTGGTGACATGCCTCTGTGGCGATTTAAAATCGATCTTTGTCTGTTTTGGTGATGTGAGGCAGCCTAGCTCATGGACTGATTTAAGATGCTTTCTTAGATTTGCATTGTGGACAATGCTTTCTGTCCGCCACATAATTAGCATTTTCACCTAAATGCTTTTCTCGGGGGGAGAGGGCAGCCCTATCACTGTGCCCGGGGAGGTGGCCACGGGTCCCCGTTAGCATGCAACGGTGTGCAAGGCTAACGCACGGCTAACGTCAGGCACTGTGCTGCGCAGGAGGGACGTAGCAGTAATAATAAAGGCAGTACGGGGAATCGAATCACACACAGTGGGGACACTCCATGGCATGTTAAAACATTTCCTTGACCCGCAAGTACTCAAATAATGCTTGTATTTCCAACCCACAAAGCATCCGATCTCGCTGTCGTCCGCATTTGCCATTGTAGCGTGTGGTAATAATGTTTGTTCAACCGGCGTTTTCTGTGTATGCGTTACGAGGGTTTGTGTGTCTGAGTTTAGAACTGTTACCACAGCCATACGAAAGACCCGCCCTACTCTGTCAGACTGTCTCTGATTGGCTTACCCTGAAATCTGTCCCTACGTTAGCCAATCAATGACCTCTTCTGCGACGTGCTTTGTTCATCAGTTAGAGTGGTCTCAGAGGCTAGTATGAGAGCACACTGTCAACAGAGTACAACACAGAGAGCGGCGCGCTCTCTCAGCAGCAGTCAGCAGCACATAGCCTGTATGACAGACTCACGGCGCTGTATGGGGAAACTTTTCACTTGGATCATACGTTGACATAATAACGCTATAACGCGGGTAACGCTCGGACAATAACTATAAGGCCGTTATGGAATAGGGAAATGTAAAGCCTCCGTTACAAGTTACTGCAAAAAGTAGCGCCGTTAGGTAACGTAACGTGATGTAAGGGCGTTAGTTACTTCTGACTTCTTCATTACAGCAGGGTGAATTAAACGTTACTTCTGACTTCTTCATTACAGCAGGGTGAATTAAACGTTACTTCTGACTCCTTCATTACAGCAGGGTGAATTAAACGTTACTTCTGACTCCTTCATTACAGCAGGGTGAATTAAACGTTACTTCTGACTTCTTCATTACAGCAGGGTGAATTAAACGTTCCTTCTCTGACTCCTTCATTACAGCAGGGAGAAGCAGAGAATAGTGAAGGAACACAGCCACAGTCCTAGCGCCGCCTCACCAGTGGTCTCGGACTCCGAGGCGGAGTCAAAGGCGGAGGCAAAGGCTGCGGCAGAGCTCCGCTTAAAAGAAGCGAAGGAAAAACTCAACAAACACAGGTAGGTAACGCCCTCAGCACTGGACCAAAGGTCACACACCTGATACCCCTGTGTTGCACAGTCCCAATTCACCCTTTGTCAAGTCCCGCCCATGGTTGTGCCCCTCTTTGCACCTATTGGTTCATTTGGTTGCTGTTTCGTGGTTGGACAAAAATCCTTTCTCTCCATCCACTACCATTGAAATAACGTGTTTTTCAGTTGCTTCGTATTGATATTCTGAGCGTTCAATTCTCATTTTAAACTTGGTGTTTGTTTTTAGTGTTTTTTCCCACCCAATTTCACCCAATCCCCCCCCCCTAAGTACAAAAAAAAACAATTGGACTGCAAAGAACTGTCTGCAGATGTCATCATTGTTATTGTGATCGTCAGATGAAACGTCAGATGAAACGACGATGCATTACCTTTTTCTTTTTGTCACCATTTGCCCTTTTGCCTTTGTCTCTCTCTCCCAGAGCTCTGTTGCAGAAAGACGAGGCCATTCTGCGGCAGCTGCACCAACAGGAGCTGAAGAAGAGGGAATCCGTGAAGGCGGCCGAGTCCAAGGTGGTCAAACTCAAAGAGCAGCTGTTGGCCTCCGAGAAGATCGTCAGTGCCAACAAGGCTCTCCTCAAGAAACTCCTGGAACAGGTGAGGTCGGATGGGGAGCAGTGTTGATTTGGACAGCACGTTGTGATTTTAGTTTTAGTCATAGTCTCTTGAATAGTTTTCATTTTGTTTTAGTCACATGGAATGTTTTAGTGTTAGTCTAGTTTTAGTCTAAATATCATAAGATTTTAGTCGAGTAAATCTACAGTCGATTTAGTAGACTAAAATTTATTTTGGCGGGCCTTGATGCCGTCGTAAATCGTAATGACTGATTTTACACTTGCCATGTGTAAAATGACTTATACTGGATCTCTTGTCCACTAGTCCCTTCCTAATAGTTTAGTCAAGTTTTTATTTGTTGACAATTGTCTTAGTCATCATAGCTTAGTTTCCATTTTGTTTTCGCCAGTGAAAAAAGGTAGTCGACATTTTTTGTCACAGTTTTAGTCGACAAAATCAACACTGGATGGGATCTAATAATCATTGTTTTGATTGTTTGTTGCATGAAACGTTTCTAAAGGTGAGATGTTTAGATTGAATGATTTCTCTCAAAAGTCTACAATTGCTCTACATGAAGGTTGTGACAAACAGACCTGTTTTTTTCCCCACGACGTCACCCACCACTTGAAGATAACTGGGTATTCTAGGACCCCAAAAAGGAAACGTTTCTCGAATAATTCCCGCACGCCACTGTGACAAATAAGTTGCGGGTGACTCTATGTAATAAGTAACATTTAATCTCCCATTTCTTCTGCCATAGTTACATCGTGTTGAGCACCGTGTGTCCATAAAGAGGAGCGTTGCTGCGCGGATGGAGAGGGAGTTGACCCTGGCCCAGATGGCGTTGGGCAGGGGCCTGAAACGACACACCGACTCCAGCCATCACTTGGTGAGTCTAATCTAGAAGAAATATATGAACCTTAAAAACCCTAGCAGCGAAAATAGGCAGGCATTTGCCAAATGGCGCAGATTTTATAATTTATTTATTGACCTTTTATTTATTCAGGGAAGACCAATGATCTCTTTTTGTCAATGACGCCCTGAGTACAACATGAACACAAAGTACAAATAACGCAATTTACTTAAAGGTATAGTCAGTGATTTCACCCTGGTCAACACAATATACAGTAATATACTGTATATCAAATCAAAATCAAATCAAACTTTATTTATATAGCACATTTCCAAAAGCCGACCAAAGTGCTGAACAAAGGAAAAATACAACATGACATCGAAGGCAAGAAATAAAAACAATAACATACATTGACAGAGCAGCGATAAAAATGAATGAAGTGCAATTAAAAGCAAGGGAGAACAGATGGGTTTTGAGTAGGGATTTAAAAACACCTTCATCGCTCTCTAGAAAATCTCTAAACTGGTATAAACATAATAATTTATGTCATGGTGATTTGTTTCTGTTTTCGTTTGCCATCTTGACACTCTGGCTAACCAGTTCTGGCTTGTACATTTCAAAATGATCTGCCAGTCTGTCATGGCATCCAATACAATACATTATGGCTTTCAAAAGACATACTCTTTGGCACCGCCTTGTGGCATTGTGTTCTAATAACAGCAACTGGTGTTTTCATAGGCTTCACTCACACCTTTCGATCTAGCATACAACATTGTTGGATGCTAGATGTAAACAAAGGGGTTGTTTACATCTTGCCCCAATGCATTTCCAATGGAAGTCACATGGTTTGACACAACAATTTTGTTTTATACGGCTTTCGGCTGTGTTTCGACTGCCCCCCTCCCCCTCATACAACAAATGTTGTGTCAAACCATGTGACTCCCATTGGAAATGAATTGCGAGCTTGCATCAGTAAACAAGTCTCATGCATCAACTATACATCAATCTGTTGTGCACGTGTGAGTCAGGCCTTAGCGGTCAGTCACCCTGAAACATCGAGGTTATGTTTCAGGGTGACTGACATGTGCATTGAGGTTATTTATACGTTCATTGACTCCTGGTGTTAGCCGTCTGTCAAGTGATACGTTGAAGGAACGCGCATCGATCTCACAGAATGCCCTGATCAGAGCTCTCTGGTTCTGGAAGCAGAGCATTATTAGAAATGCAAGAGAATACAGAGGTAGATCATAACGTTTTCAACGTGGTTATTTAACAACCGTTTGCCTCCCCGTTCCTCCAGCCGGCAAAGCGGAGCCGCGTGGCCGAGCTGATCGCCCAGAAACAGAGGCTCCAACAGCTGGAGTCAGAGTACGCCCTGAAGATCCAGAAGATCCAGAAGCTGAAGGAGGCCCAGGCTCTGCACAACCGCGCCCCGGGGGGGGTCCCGTCCGAACCGCCCGTACGGGCCTCCACCCCGATCCCGTCGCCATCGCCGCCGCCGTCGTCGTCCCCCCACCACCACCACCCGCCAACGAGCCAACATGCAGCGCCGCCGCCGTCCAGCCCGTTCCCCGTGCCCCAGCCCTCCCTGCACGACCTCACTCAGGACAAGCTCACGCTGGACAGCGGCGACGTCGCCGAGTCGGACGACAACGACAACAACGTCGAACCTCAAGCGGCCGCCGTTGCCGCCGCGGAAGGCACGCCACAACGTAGACATTCCCTCCGTCAGTCCAACAACACCAAGCCCAAACTGGAGCAGCTCGGCTCCACTCCAGCCAAGGATGTCAGCAGCAGCACGGTCAAACCGGCCAAGGCCGCCGTGGCGAGCTCGGCCGCCGCCGAGCCTTCGGAACTGTTTGCGGGACTGCACATGGAGGCGCTGAAGAAGAGGGATAAGCAACAGGCTCGAATGGGAGATCTCCTGCTGAGCGAACTCCACAAACTGGGAGGGGATGTGGTGCCGCCTCCGGTTGGAAAGGTGATGCTGAAAGATGTTCAGAATTTAAATGATGTGGTTACATGGTACTTCTCAACAATGTCTTGTATTCAAGTGAGGGGGGGAAAACTGTGGCAAATTCATATTAACCCATTTAGGCCTGACCTCAAAATTTAAAACAAATCTTCTAAATCCTCCAGTTTTCTGAAATAAATATTGTCACGATTTTTCAAAAATAGCAGACCTACAAGCTCGTAGCGCGCCACTCGGTGGCGCGCTATGAGCTTGTAGATCTGCTATTTTTCAATAGCTAAATTATAACAATGTTTAAAACACCAAAAGGGGTTCCTGCCCAAAATGGGTTAATAGTTTATAAATTATATGAATAATCTCTAATATTGCTGCCTGGCTTTTTCAGATGATGCCAGTGGATGTGGAAGCCATCTCGGGCCAAACGCCTGCTTCTCCAGAGCTGAAACCGGTCCCGTTTGGACCATATCGTAGCCCTCTCCTGGTCTTCAAGTCTTACAGGTAGAATCATTCACCATATACTGTACTCAACGTAACGATAAGTCTACCATCATCTCATTCACCATACTGAGTACCACAGACTAAGTCCAAATTTCAGACTGACCCCTCCACGAAAAGGCCTTGTTGTCCTGAATCCTTATCTATCATTTATACATTATGGATCAATAGTGTGGACTTAGACTGTTATTCGTCTGTGGTACTTTACGTAACAATATTTGTCTTGTCATTCTGGAATAATTATACGTTAATTTAACCCATTTTGACCTGAGATCAGATTCTAAAAATGTCTTCTATAGCCAGTACAGTTTTCTGAAAAAGCTATGTTTCTATGTCAGTCGTTCTTAGATTTTTCAAAAATAGCAGACCTACAAGCTCGTAGCGCGGCACAGAGTGCCGCGCTACGAGCTAGTAGGTCTGCTATTTTTCAATAGCTAAAGCATAACATAATGCTAACACCAAAAGGGGTTCCCGCCCAAAATGGGTTAAATTGTAACAGTGTATACATGACTCCAAGTACAATGTAAAGGGACACGTTATTGTATATTATTTACACTAGACAATAACAAAAACATTTATGCAATTATGCATACACAACTCCCTGCTTGTATCATTCTATTAATTTACGGATTTTTTTTAATGAAGATTTAAATGTCTTTTCTTTTTCTCAGATTTAGTCCATATTACCGGACGAAGGAGAAGCTGTCGCTGAGTTCTGTGACTTTCAGCAACGCCGTGGAGCCCAAGAAGAGTTTCTGCCGCTTTGACCTCACGGGCACATGCAATGACGACGACTGTCGTTGGTAAGTCCTACGAAACTAAAAACGGTGACCTCACCTCACCAGTGTTGTTTTCGTCGACTAAAACGAAGACAAAAAAATGTTCGTCGACTACCTTTTTTCACTGACGAAAACTAAATGGAAACTAAATTAAAACTAAGCTATGATAACAAACTAAGACTAAATATACTGACAATTTCGCCAACAAATAAAAACTAGACTAAAATTTTAGGAAGGGACTAATGGACAAGAAATCTAGTATAATATGTTATTTTACAATTAGTTGCATGGTGAAAATAGCAGATCTACAAGCTCACAACGCGTCGCGAGCTTGTAGATCGGCTATATCGGTCATTACGACGGCATCAAGGCCCGCCAAAACACATTTTGTTTGACTAAATCAACTGTAGATTTAGTCGACTAAAATGTTATGATATTTAGTCGACTAAAACTTGATGTATAGTAAGGGCATTTTATCAGGTATTTGACCAATGTGGGAACTAAATCGTTACCAAGAAATTTCTTCACCAATGTGTTTCTAAAGGTGTCTAATAACATGTACTAAAAGTTTGAAATTCAACTCCCGTGGGAAATTGAGTATAATTAGCATATGTGACCATACCCATAACATCCTATATAAGGCAAAAAAGTCCAAATTTCATCATTCTTTAAGTAGCATGTGACATATGAAACTAGGGTGTTTTCATGATTCTGAATCCATTCCAAGCATTAGTTTTGCACAAAAAACACTCCTTGTGCTAAATTAGGCCATATCCACTTGACCAAATGTGATGACGGCTATGGCCGTTTTCCTCCCAAGGAGTGTTTTTTGTGCAAAACTAATGCTTGGAATGGATTCAGAATGTTATTAGACACCTTTAGAAACACATTGGTGAAGAAATTTATTGGTAACTATTTAGTTCCCAGATTTTCATAGATTTCTCTTACTAGTAGTAGTGCAATTCATTTGCGCTCTTTTTGTAGTCTACTGTAATACAATGAAATACAACAAGAAACAAAGCATTTCCCTGAAAATCCCAGACCTTTTGTCTGTGGTTTAATTCCTTCTGTCCTGTACTTTTATAATACTTCCTCAGGCAGCATATGAGAAACTGCAGTTTCACTGGAAACCGGCTGTTCCAGGACGTCCTGTCCTACAACCTGACCCTGATTGGCTGTACGGAGAGCAGCTCAAATGACGACATCAGAGCATCTACAGGTTGGCTTTAATGCATGCATTGCATGGATGGATGCATGGATGGGTCTGTACTCTTTGTGTTGGACCACTGAGATGTCATCTATGGAAAAGCTACTCCTTCTGTCCTCAAGCCTTTTGGTTGCAGTTTATCATTCTGCTTTGCGATTTATATCTGGTGAACCTTACAGAACCCATCACTGCATCCTATATGACAGAGTGGGTTGGCCCTCCTTGGCCGACAGGAAAATTAAACATTGTTTTTGTTTATTGCTTTGAAATGTTGTATGATGTATCTCGACGACACTGCAAATTTGAATAAATAAAGGTTTGAATGAATGAGCTCTCTAGACTAGTGTACAGATGAATGGGTTTGTAGTGAGATACATGGATGTTGGAAACTAAACTTGGATTCATTAATATTTAACAGTTTTTTAAGGTTGCAGTCTAAATATCTTGTCTATAATTCTGTTTTTTAGAAAAGTATATCAAGAGTCTCTTTGGAGCAAACAAGGACCGCATGGGGATAGACCAGAAGGCAGTCCTCCTCGTCAGCAAAGTGAACGAAAGCAAGAAACATGGTCAGTATACACTATACAGCAGCCATTTCATTTCAACGGCCTCCACCTTGACACAGACCCCCATTTGATAGGATTTGTAATGTATCCGAGTATTCAAATGGAACCTTTTTTTTGTTCCTAACTATCATTTATCTGGGGACTCCCTGAATTACCCCTGGGGATCCCAGAGCCCCGTGTTGAGAGCCAGTGGCTTTCTGATTTGCACGGATCTGTTTTGAATCCAGGAGGCTGCCGACCCAGTGGCTGAATTACAACTTATCAAAATTGTTGTTCATCATGTGAGCAAAAGCTGGGCAGAAATAGTAGTAGAACTAGAACGACCTTACCGGTCTCGACCTAACCAAAACTATTCCTCCACAGGAGGATAAAATATGTGACGGTTGAAGGTTTAAAAAGCACACCTGTGAAGTGAGGTGCGCTAATATATTAAAGTCTAACTCACAGAGAGATTAGGTGATGTAAAACAAACGGTGCCAACACAAACTTTAAAGGCCATTAACAATAAAGAGACAATATGATGTAATGAGTTACATTATGACGTAAATCTCCCCTTCATTGTTAATTGCGTTTACGAAACAAACATTGAACTAAAGACAAACATTAAACCTGTGCATAGGAGGGCAAAAGCGGAGACGGCGCTATCAGAAATGGCCACTACTAGGAGAGCACAGAGTTTTGACTTTATCAACCTGACATGACCGAGTTACAATGACCAAATATGATGAAATGTCACATGACAAGATTATTAACCCATTTTGGGCGGGAACCCCTTTTGGTGTTTCAAGCATTCTGTTATATTTTAGCTATTGAAAAATAGCAGATCTACAAGCTCATAGCGCGCCACCAAGTGGCGCGCTATGAACTTGGGTTAATAAAAAGAGGACAACAATGGAAATACGCTAAATCGTGCTCTCTTTATGTGATATCAGCAAATAAAATGTAAATGTGTTTGTTTGCCAGTCCCTCCCTACACCACATGCAAGGAGCCAAGACTATGGAAGCCCACGCCATCATGGCAGGCTGGCCCCGGGCCCTCGGAGGACAGCGAGGATGAGAGTACATCCTTCAGCCTGACTCCCAGGAGATACGGTGAGCACTAAATCTGCTGCACAAAGTCAGGGAATGTTGTTTTTGTTGAAAGTGTAATAACTCCAGCTGACGGTATGCAAATATTTAGCATTACACTTGGTCGCTGCCAGAAGCAGAGATTTGACTTAAAAATGTTTGCTCTGAAAGAATATATATTCAAAGATTTTTCAAAAATGGCAGATCTACGAACTTGTAGATCTGCTATTTTTCAACAGCTAAAATATAACATAATGCTTTAAAACACCAAAAGGGGTTCCCGTCCAGAATGGGTTAAGAATCTGATAACTCTCGTCCTGAATTCACTAAATCCCACCCCAAAAAGCGAGTGTCCAATGCCAATCCAAATAGTTTAGCAACTGTCAAGTCGTCAGTGTTATTTTGCATGGCTGTGTTGTTGAACACATGCACAGCTTAACGTCGAGAAAGTTACACGACTGACCTACCCAGGTGATGGCAATAATACTAATGACTTAGTATTGTCTTACCTAAGTGCAACTTGAAAACTCTGGTCGGTTGGTGGTCGTCGTTATGCTGACGCCGAAGAGTGGGGACCGTGGGAGGAAATATCCAACTGCTCTATTACCAAGGTCAACGGTACCAGGGCAATAGAGCTGAGGTACCAAGGTCAACGGTACCCGGGCAATAGAGCTGAGGTACCAAGGTCAACGGTACCCGGGCAATAGAGCTGAGGTACCAAGGTCAACGGTACCCGGGCAATAGAGCTGAGGACGGAAAGAGAGGAGTTGACTCTGGAGGGAAACGCAGTGGCCAACAAAGTGACTCTGCTCACAAAGTGGCCACCGTCTCCTGAACGAGAAATCCAGGCCTCGGAAGAGGATAAACCAGGGGCCTCGGAAGAGGATAAACCAGGGGCCTCGGAAGAGGATAAACCAGGGGCCTCGGAAGAGGATAAACCTGGGGAACCTGGGGCCTCGGAAGAGGATAAACCAGGGGCCTCGGAAGAGGATAAACCAGGGGCCTCGGAAGAGGATAAACCTGGGGAACCTGGGGCCTCGGAAGAGGATAAACCTGGGGCCTCGGAAGAGGATAAACCAGGGGCCTCGGAAGAGGATAAACCAGGGGCCTCGGAAGAGGATAAACCTGGGGAACCTGGGGCCTTGGAAGAGGATAAACCTGGGGCCTCGGAAGAGGATAAACCTGGGGCCTCGGAAGAGGATAAACCTGGGGCCTCGGAAGAGGATAAACCTGGGGCCTCGGAAGAGGATAAACCTGGGGCCTCGGAAGAGGATGAACCTGGGGCCTCGGAAGAGGATGAACCTGCGGCCTCGGAAGAGGATGAACCTGGGGCCTCGGAAGAGGATGAACCTGGTGGGGGCCTCGGAAGAGGATAAACCTGGGGCCTCGGAAGAGGATAAACCTGGGGCCTCGGAAGAGGATGAACCTGGTGGGGGCCTCGGAAGAGGATGAACCGGGGGCCTCGGAAGAGGATGAACCTGGGGCCTCGGAAGAGGATGAACCTGGGGCCTCGGAAGAGGATGAACCTGGGGCCTCGGAAGAGGATGAACCTGGGGCCTCGGAAGAGGATAAACCAGGGGCCTCGGAAGAGGATAAACCAGGTGGGGGCCTCGGAAGAGGATAAACCAGGTGGGGGCCTCGGAAGAGGATAAACCTGGGGCCTCGGAAGAGGATAAACCTGGGGCCTCGGAAGAGGATAAACCAGGGGCCTCGGAAGAGGATAAACCAGGATAAACCTTGGGCCTCGGGAGAGGATAAACCAGGATAAACCTGGGGCCTCGGAAGAGGATAAACCTGGGGCCTCGGGAGAGGATAAACCAGGGGCCTCGGAAGAGGATAAACCAGGGCCCTCGGAAGAGGATAAACCAGGGCCCTCGGAAGAGGATAAACCAGGGGCCTCGGAAGAGGATAAGCTTAAGATGTTTATCCACCAGCAGTTAGCTGCCCAGATAATGGGATTTCAGTTATACGCTGACCGGTGGATACAATATAAGTCTTCCCCTGCACCATCCTTGACGCAAAAGGAGGAAGTAATAAAAATCTCCCCTAATGAGACCAAGCCAGACCCGAACATCAACCCTGACAGGACGGACAAGCCCATAATGGATTGGGTCTTGGATTGGAAGGAAAAACATCCTCAATTGCCCAATGCACATGCTGACAGAGGCAAATTGTGTCAAGGGAGAATTTACCCTTCCCCCCCCCCCCCCCCCCCCCCCCACCCCTGGTATTGACCAAAAAAACTGGTTACATCCTGCGTTGGGGGATGGAACCTACGTTCAAGGCAACTGGTGCCCAGGTGGGAGCGTACCCTCAAACTACCTATGGTATCTGAGGAAAACGGTATTGCACCCCAGAGGACCAGGGCCAATGTACCACTCATTTACCGATGATGATGACCCGGGAATGTCAAGGATCCAGTCCTTTGACACCCATGGCCTAAAATTCAGTGACAATGACCTTCGGGTTCCCCCAAAATTGGGAAAGAATTGCAGGAATCCGCAAGGGAACCCGCCCACATCGGGACCCGTATACGGGGATGTCATACGACGAGTACGTCATGCTGAAGAGTTCATCCACCACAAGGTCCTGTGACTACAGCCGCTTGGCCGGTGACAACTGGGGGTCCATAACACAAGCCTGTGTAACCATCTACAAAGCACCGGTACCAGGGTATGCTTTGGGCCAGCGTCGAAAACAGAGGGTGGACCCAACCGCTCCAGCTCCAGCATTGATGCTATCTCACACCCCAAACAATCCCAAGGACCGTTGGGGACCCCTAAGTTTGGGATCCGCAGGGTCACTCGAGACCCTAAAATCTACCCGCCTACTATAAATGGTGGGAAGATCAAGGATGCCAGAGGGGGTGTCAAGGGCCCCGGGATCAACCCGTGTACCCATAGAACATGGCCCCTCGTTCTTCTGAGCCCTACCACCGTGAGAAGGACTACAGGAAGAAACCACGTGATAACCGCCATCGCTCTGCGAGTGCTGAGAGACAGCCGTCACCCGCCCCCTGCTCAGCAGACCGCTACCCTGATGCCACCCCCGATGGCACCATCATGCAGATGCCAGGAGGAAGTTTCCAGTGGACTCCGACCCCAATGGCCTACCAGCCTACCCAACACCCGTTCCTGTGGCTCCGGCACCCCCCTCCCCTACCGCTGAGAAGAGGGAAAGGAAGCACTCGGGCAGGAAGCAGAAAAACAGAAACTGACCATCGCTAGGCAACAAGTGGGGCCCTGCGGCACCAGCACCGGCTGTACCTTAATTAATCTGTACATTATAATCTGCACTGTAATTTAATTAATCTATACATTAATCTGCACTGTACTTATAATTGATCATTAGTCTACACTAGATGTAACCTGTACTTTTCCATTGCCTCGTGAGGGTGGGTAGGGAGCTAGGGCGTGGACTGTTGTATAAAAAGAGACGCCTAACGTCTCACAAGGAGACTTGCTCCAACTGCTGCTCATACTCGTACTCATCTATCCTTTTATAAACTTCTCTTTTTGGTCTTTTTTACTTTGCGCCTCAATCGCCTTTGGTTGGGAGTTCTACATTTGTAACCTGTTTCTCAATAAACCTTTATTTTACTGAAGTTGTTTTTGATCCAGACAATTCCTTCATAGAAGGAGAGGTCTTACCTCTTGGGTTTTCACCACTTATTTCTCCGCTTCATGGTCAGAGATTGAGATTATTTGGGTACCTACCTACCACTGCTGTTGGGACTGAACTAGACTTGGTAAGATACTAAATGAATTAAGTTTCTATATTCCAGGTCTTACACCTCTCAGGACTTAGTGTGCGCGTGCACTGATAGTCTGGGCGCGGCTGGCAGAAAAGTTAATACTCTCAACCCTTAACGGGGAGAACACTGTTCCATCAGAGAGTCACATGCTGGCCTAGCGCTTATCCCGAACTACTTCCTGAGTACCACAGACGAATAACAGTCTAAGTCCACACTATTGATCCATAATATATAAATGATAGATAAGGGTTCAGGACAACAAGGCCTTTTCGTGGAGGGGTCAGTCTGAAATTTGGACTTAGACTGTTTTTCGTCTGTGGTACTCATTATTGTAGGTCTGCTATTTTTGAAAATAGCAGACCTACCTTTTTTTTAATTTCGACGTCAGGCCTAAATGGGTTAATTAGGGCATATAAAATATGCAGACAATTTACCATGAAGTCTGATTTATTTTTTTCTTCTTTTGCTCACAGATAACTGCTCCAAGAGAAGCTTGTTGGCCCTGGATGCGTTCGTTTCACCAGGTGACAAGCGTTATTTTGTCAGCGAGACGGACGACATCTCTAACCTGGAGACCAGCGTGCTGGAGAACCCTCGGGATGCACAGCTTTGGATCAAACTGGCCTACAAATACCTCAGTCAGGACGAAACGTAAGTTGCAATCATCTAGAGTCTAGAATCTAGACCATGTTGTTATTTTTCACCCTGCTGGGTGCTGGAGCTATAGAGCGTCGCGGTCCCGCCCCCTTTCATGACGACGCCAGGCCCAAGGAAGATTAGAGAAGGAAATGTCATGGTCACGTGACTGACTGTGCTGCGCCATGACACTTTCATGGGAGCCAAATCTCGCACCGGAAGTTACATGAATACAAAGCAGTGAATGCAGCAAGCTTGACCAGCTCATAACAAACATTATTTATGAACCATTGAGACCCGTGTCATATAATCAGTTCAGGCATATAAAAGAAGACATATCACAGTTTGTTTTCTAATCACTTGCTTTTCGAAGTGCACAGAGTGTACAGTACATCATTTTATTTGAGGATCTAAACCGCAGCAGGTATCGTTTCTGTTCCGGGGGTATCGTGAGATTTGGCTGCTAGACAGGAAACGGTGGACAGTCTCGCGATACTTGGCACGTTCAGAAACATACTTTTTGCTCTTTAGATAAAATTACACAGTGTACACAATCGAAAAGCAACACAGAAGACAATAATGTGTTACATGTCTTCTGTTATTTGCCAGAAGCGATTACATTATAAAAGATCTGTCATTCAGAAATATTGTTTGTGTAGCTCATGAACTCTAGCTCTCATTGACTCCAGTGCATTCTGCCGAACTTCCGGGTGCAGTTTGGCTCCCATGGTGCGACGAATCTGCCGTCTGGAATTGCGTGATAGCGAAAATGGCGTTGGTGACCTTACCTCCATTTCTTATACCTTGGCCAGGCCCTAAATGGGGTAAACACACTGTCTCTGTATTATATCTTCCAGCTCTGCTTCGGAGTGCCTATAGATATAATACACACTGTCTCTGTATTATTATATCTTCCAGCTCTGCCTCAGAGTGCCTATAGATATAATACACACTGTCTCTGTATTATTATATCTTCCAGCTCTGCCTCAGAGTGCCTGGACGCAGCCTTGAACACGCTGTCTCGTGCCCTGGAGGACAACTGTAGCAACCCTGAGATCTGGTGCCAGTACCTGTCTCTGTTCTCGCAGCGAGGCACCAGGGAGGAGGTGCAGGAGATGTGTGAGATGGCCGTGGAGCACGCCCCCAACTACCAAGTGTGGTGGAACGTAAGGACGTCTGACTAGTGACTTTATTTTCATTTAGTTTGAATTTTTTGTCGTAAGTCCTTTGAATAACATTTCATTTAGTTTTAGTTCCATTCTAGTCACCTGAAATGGTTTAGTTTTGGTCTAGTTTTAGTCGACTACATCTACTTTTGATATAGTCGACTAAAATGTATTTTGCCCAGGCCTTGATGGCGTCGTAATGGCTGATTTCTAGACTGAACATAGCCGATCTACAAGCTCACAACGGCTATTTTCAGAGCACAACACCCAAGCCTTTAAGTTCTACTGGATCTCTTCTCCAGAAGTCCCTCCCCTCCCTAACATTTTACTTTTTTTTTGTGGCTTTCGCCTTTATTTTATATTTTTATGGAGGGACAGAGAGTAGGCTGACAGGAAATGGGGGGAAGACATGCAGTAAAGGCCGTCGGGATCGGGAGTCGAACCCGCGGCACACTGCCAGGCTGGATTACCAGCCAAGGTGCCTGGACCATTGAGCCATGGCCCAGGCATTTTACTTTAGTTTTTGACGAAATTGTCAATATATTTAGTTTTAGTCATCATAGCTTAGTTTTGATTTAGTCTTTATTTAAAAGGTAGTCGACAAACATTTTTCGTCATAGTTTATGTTCGACGAACTCAACACTGCCTTACATCTGGCAAAGTATATTGGGGGTTTTTGTTTTCTCTGGGTTGTTGATCTTTATCTGCTCAAATATGCAAATGAAGCAGGGCTGTATGGCTCAGACGAAAAGGTTCAAACAGCTCGGCCCTGAAGAAAAGAATGAAAATTAAAATTGACAAGCAAGGGAAAATGTATTGCATTTGAACACCCCAGATGGATATGACATTTACATTACAATACAATTTTTTCAAGCATCGAGTCGGATGTGTATGTTATGTGTTACCAGAATCCATAAATTAATACACGGGGAGTAATCCCTCTTTTTAAATGGTTCGAAACATTCTTTATTCAATCAATGATTTTGTTGTTCCAGTATTTGACCCTGGAGAGTTCCTTTGAGGGGAAAGACTACGTGTGCGACCGTCTCCTGCAGTACCTTCTCAGCGAGGCGTCATCATCGTCGGGCGTCGCTGACAGGGTCTCCTTCCAGCTGCTGGAGGTCCTGCTCCACCGTGTCCACCTCAACCTGTTCACAGGTCGCATGGGGAGCGCCCTGGCCATTCTGCAGGTGAAACCACACACATGGCAGAGCAGGCAGAACCACACTTTTTCTTGAAAAACCCATGTTTCTATGTCGGTCGTTCTCATACATTTTCATGTCAAGAACCCCCAAAAATGTATGTAATCGGCCACCGACCCCCATCTGAAAATATGTTGTTCCAGGGACTCCCCAGAAGCAAAGATTTGAGTTAAAAACGTTGGCTCTAAAATCATATATATTCAAAGATTTGCACTACATTTCCACGATTGTTCAAAAATGGCAGACCTACAAGGCAATTTCCAAATGCTTCCGTCATACAGTCTGGAGAACGGAAGCTCTGATCATGAGTAAGCGATTAAAAGCGGAAGTGAAGCCTCCTCCCCCACTTTCGTCTTTCCTCACTCGGATTTCAGGATGTGTAGTAACTGTAGTTCCAGACTCTATATATCGCATTCGGATATTGTGGAATAGTTGTCTGGCTACGGCGAGACTAGGTCCACACTAACATGGCATCCTGAATGTTCTCTAGAATGCCTTGAAGTCGGCCAACGAGAGGAGCATCGCAGACCACCTGACCACCGGCGACCGCGCCCTGGTGTGGCTGTCGTACATCCACCTGACAGAGTTTGACCGTCTGCCGGCAGGCCTGTACGACCCGGCCACCTCCGGCCCGAGCAGGGTGCTCAGCACGGAGCCTTTCAGGTTACCGTGGCGATCGCAGCAGGACATCAGCACCCCGCCCGACATCCTCATTGCTCTCTTTGAAGGTACGAGGAGCACAGGAGGACGCAGATAAATGGTAAATGGTGCATTTATATAGAGCGTCGCAGTTTCATGACGACGCCAGGCCCAGGACATAGATATTTCAAAAAGTATTTATTTAAAGACCTTATAAGCGTCGTACAAAGCCAACTCGAGTTGTGACAAATCATGACAAACAAATAATTACAAAGAATAAAAACAACAACAAAAAGTGTTGTAACCTGCCGTTTTTTTCTTCTTTCTAATTCTTTTTTTGGCCCAAAACATTGTGTTTATTGTTATGATTTGTCACAACTCGAGTTGGCTTTGTACACAACGTAAACTAAAAAATAAATACTTTGAAAAGTCTGAGGAAAATGAACGGGGAATTCTCGAGGGAGCGGGACTGCGACGCTCTATAGCACCTTTATCCAAGGCGCTTTACAGAGATTGTGCATTACATTCACCCATTCACACACTGATGCCGGAGAAAACCATGCAAGGCACCAACCTGCACATCGGGAGCAATTAGGGGTTCAGAGTCTTGCTCTGTTGACCTGGGTTGCATGGGAGTCTCCGAGCCGCCATTACGTGACAATACGCCAACCCCCTCCCGTCCTGTTTTCAGGAAGGTAGGGGGAGAGGCATTTTTTTCTTTTTGTTTTGATCACCTGACCGGGGCTTTGTAGCATAGATCAGAGTTGCTTTATATACTGTCCGGGAGGGTAGAAAGGTGAATGAAAGTAATCAATAAAAAAATGCGGTAAACGTAGAAATCCGTGTCCCGCACCGGACCGTTGGGATTCGAACCACGTAGAAATCCCTTTCTCGCACTGGCTGTGTTAAGTGCTTAGCACATCACAACTCAATTTTATTCCGCCCTGCTTCTCTCCTTAATATAATAATTTTGTGTTATATTATGTGTTTTCTTTCCGTCCTCTTTCAGATGCCATCCGTCAGTGCACGGATGAGTCTCGGCCTCAGAGTGAACGGACTCTGGCCTGCATGCCTCTTCACTCCAACCTCATCTTCCTGTATAACCTGTTGGAAAGGTGAGCTGGGTGTGGCTGTTCTGTGTGCGCGAGCGTCTATTGTTTTACTTAATCCATTGAGACCTGGAACGCATCCATGTCACGTTAGCGTTAGCGTTTTAAACATTATGTTATAATTTAGCTATTGAAAAATAGCAGACCTACAAGTTCATAGCGCGCCACCGAGTGGCGCGCTATGAACTTGTAGGTCTGCTATTTTTGAAAAATCGTTAAAATGTGCCTCAAATCTTTCCGAAAATTGTCATGATTTAGAAAACTTTTTTTTTAAAATTTCGACGTCAGGCCTGAATGGGTTAAAGGCGTAGTGAAATGAAAAATAGCATACCTAACAATGGATGCCAAAAAAATGGGTACATTTTCATTTTTTGTGTATTTTTATATCAAAAGTCCATACAAATCTAATTGCGAACGCAGTGAGCATTTACTATGAGACCCAGCAGATCACGTCTGTGTGTGTGTCTGTGTGTGTGTGTGTCTGTGTGTCACGCTGTAACACCACCCGCCCACCACCAGAGGGCGCACCTGTATCACACACAAAAACACACACACACATGCACGCACACACACACACGCACGCACGCACGCACACACACACACACTCACAAAAAACTTAACTTAAAAAAAAACTTAACTTAAAAAAAAACTTAAAAAGGAAAAACGCACACACACAAAAAACTTAACTTAAAAAAAAACTTAACTTAAAAAAAAAACGTAAAAAGGAAAAACGCACACACACAAAAAACTTAACTTAAAAAAAAACTTAACTTAAAAAAAAAACTTAAAAAGGAAAAACGCACACACACACAAAACTTAACTTAAAAAAAAACTTAACTTAAAAAAAAACTTAACTTAAAAAAAAACTTAAATTAAAAAAAAACTTAAAGAAAAAACTTTTTAAAAAAAAACCTAAAAAAGAAACACGCACGCACACATACACACACTAAAAAAATAACTTGAAAAAACATTTAATTTAAAAAAACTTAACTTAAAAAAAACCTTAAGTACGTAATTTATTCTAATTGTTGTTATTGCAATTTACGAGCTGCGTTCGCTTCCCGCGTTTGCGCGTCTTACTTGTTTTAATTACTTCCTGAACTGATGTACTTTGTGATGATGTGTCGAGGCCCACATCAATAAAGGCCAATACAAATGAAGCTCACCTGTTTAATTCCCCATATCTGCGCATCCGTCCAACACAGCTGCTACTGATACAGAAATCTTCCGTTTTTATTCCCATTCAAGATAACATCCAGACAGTGTATTACTCGGTTTCAACTGAATCATCACGCTACAATATGTATCTGAAAAAGGGTAGAAATAAGCCACATAACAGTAAACTGGTACAGCTGACCGACTATCTGACATGTAAACAAACGCCCATGCTGTCCTGTGTAGCATAGCTACCGTCCCTAGCTACCGTCCCATCGCCTGAAGGGATGCGACGCTCTGATTGGTTCAGAAACTTCAGAGCGGCGTTTCAACTTGAAACCGTCTGAAACTTCAAAATAAATTGTCCACCATTTCCATTTCACTACGCCTTTAAGTAACAGGATCAATACTGCCATGCAGAAATACTCTGCTACAAGTAAGAGTCTGGAATTCAACATTTACTTGAGTAAAAGTACAAAGTATTGGCATCAAAATGTACCAAAAGTAAAAGTACTCGTGGTGTTCAAGTTTTCGAATGTATTAAAATTTAAAAACTTTCGTAAATGTTCAAATGGCCGAAATGTATATACTGTAGGGTTGAAGTGGTTAATGTATGTTTTGAAATTATAATTTAAATCTACAAAGTAACTATTGACTAAAGTTTTCAAATAAATGTAGTGGAGTGAAATATTTGGATCTGAGATGTAGTGGAGAAAAGTAAAAGTATTGGAAATTGGAAATACTCAAAAGTACAAATACTTGACAAAAGTACAGTACTTGGGTAAATGTACTTAGTTACTTTCCACCACTGGTGAGCATGTACATGTACATGTCTGTCGTTGTACAGTTGCAACAACACCACTCAAGCGAATGTTCAAGCGTCTGCTCATTCCTTTAAGGTTTGACGTGGGCGTCCGGTTGTGCGTGTCCCTGCTGGAGCTGTGTCCCGAGTCCTGTGCCCTGCGGGACAGCCTGGCGGAGCTGCACATCAGGAAGGGCGACAGCGACCAGGCCGTGAGCATGTGGCTCCACGCCCTGGTGGAGTGTCCCCACAACGCGGAGGTCTTCTACCACTCCTGCAAGTTCCTCATGGCCCAGGTGAGCAAGCGTGGATGATGATGATGCGTATGCAGGTAGTTGGGGAAAAGATGCCCCCCCCCCAGTCCTCATACAGTCACTCACTAGGGAAGTTGACAGTCCGACAGGTATTAGTTCCGACACATGCGTGGCTGGTTAACCCATTCAAGACGGGAACCCCTCTTGGTGTTTTAAACATTATGTTATACTTTAGCAATTGAAAAATAGCAGATCTACAAGCTCATAGCTTATAGATCTGTTATTTTTGAAAAATCGTGAATGTGGCGCAAATCTTGGAATATATATCCTTTCAGAGCGAACTTTTTAACTCAAATCTTTGCTTCTGGGGGGGGTCCTCGGAACTACATATTTTCAGATGGGGGGGGGTCGGCGCTGGCGGCCAATTATATATATTTCCGGGGGTCCTTGACATGAAAATGTTTGAGAACGACTGACATAGAAACATGAGGTTTTTCAGAAAACTGATTTTGAAGACATTTGTAGAATCGCCCTCAGGTCTAAAAGGGTTAAAACTCAGCCGTGGCTACCCTGTGAGGTTAGGGTTAAGGGTTTGGGGTTCAGATACATTTACTCTGGTTGTCATCGGTTGCAAAATACTGAGCATAGGAATGATTTTACAGATGGAACGCAGTAATGATGACGCAAAAGAAAGGTTTATAAAATCATTAAAGTAAAACAATCTGACCAATTTATATTTTGTCAGACATGATCAAAGGGCGTTTAACCCATTTTGGGGCGGGAACCCCTTTTGGTGTTAGCATTATGTTATGCTTTAGCTATTGAAAAATAGCAGATCTACAAGCTCATAGCGCGCCACCGAGTGGCGCGCTACGAGCTTGTAGGTCTGCTATTTTTGAAAAATCGAAGAACCACTGACATAGAAACAGCTTTTTCTGAAAACTGTCAGGATGTAGAAGACATTTTTAGAATCTGATCTCGGGTCAAAATGGGTTAAATATTTACACTTTTACAGATGATCAGAGGTTTGTCTGTTCAGCGTGGCTGTCTCACACTCTACTTTATCACTGTTTTTTTGATCTCCAGGAGAAGTCGAGTGCCATAGTTCCTCTCTTCCGGGGCTTCATTCTGTCTCTCTGTGAAGACGAACAGAGCCAGAAACAGCCAGTAGACGTCCTGCGGTAGGTAACACACTTTGGCATTCATGTGACATTAGCTTGTGGTGGTGGTGTGACAAAAATGTACCATTTACTTTCACAAATAACAAAATGTTCTCAGCTTTGGTTTGTACAATATGTCCTGTGTCCATTTTGTTCTGAAATAAACTATAAAGTGTGTCTTTAACCATGGAGATGTTTACAACACTAATTAACAGTGTTGTACTTGTAAACATCTCCATGGTTAACCCATTTAGGCCTGACGTCGAAATAAAACAAATGTCTTGTCTAAATCCTCCAGTTTTCTCAAGTACCCATGTTTCAGTGGTGCTCAATATTTCATTTCAAGGACCCCAAATTATATTATATGTAATTGGCCGCCGACCCCCATCTGAAAATATGTTGTTCCAGGGACCCCTCGGAAGCAAAGATTTGAGTTAAAAACGTTTTTCACGATTTTTCAAAAATAGCAGACCTACAAGCTCGTAGCGCGCCACTCGGTGGCGCGCTATGAGCTTGTAGATCTGCTATTTTTCAATAGCTAAAGCATAACATAATGCTAACACCAAAAGGGGTTCCCGCCAAAAATGGGTTAACCACACGATCTATATTTTGTATTTGTTTGTTAAATAACTTCTGACGTAGCTCATGATACAACGGGCAATAGAAAAGAAAATGGTGCAAATACGTTCTTCTTCTGTAACTCCTCTATTCCTCCCAGTCTCAAGGTGCAAGGGCAAGATCCCAGAACGAAGTTGGGCACATAGGGATCTTTGTCTTTTGGCTAATGGGGCACAAACGTACTTTTCACTAGCGTTAACAGCTTTTTATCGTAACAAATGTTCTCAGCTTTGTGGTGTGTACAATATGTCCTGTGACCATTTGTTCTGAAGTAAACTTTTAAGTGTGTCTGGACGGGAACCCCTTTTGGTGTTTTAACTAAGCATTATGTTATACTTTAGCTATTGAAAAATAGCAGATCTACAAGCTCATAGCGCGCCACCGAGTGGCGCGCTATTGAAAAGTATAGTGAAACGCTAGTGAAAAGTATGTTTGTGCCCCATTAGCCAAAAGACAAAGATCCCTATGTGTCCAACTTCGTTCTGGGATCTTGCCCTTGCACCTTGAGACTGGGAGGTATAGAGGAGTTAAGGCTCATACATAGTCTGGATTTTCGGTGGTTAGGTGACCACCAAACTACAACATGACGTCACGAGCCGCGGTGAAGAGCAAACCACCGCCACCGCTCCAGCCCTTCTCTCTGTTTTTACTCACCACCGCTCAACGTTATTTCAGCTCCGGTGGTCACCTCACCACCGAAAATCCAGACTATGAATAGGCCTTTACAGAAGAAGAACGTATTTGCACCTATTGTGATATAAATGATATTGAGAATGAGTTCCATTTTCTTTTCTATTGCCCGTTGTATCATGAGCTACGTCAAAAGTTATTCAACAGATGTAAAAATATAGATCTGATGTGGTTAAGTGATGCAGAGCGACTGAGATGGATTTTCGAACGGAAGATATTTGCATTAGCGGAATATATAGAGAAAGCTTGGGACATACGGACAAAGAAAACGTATTGTATTGTAACTAATAATATATGTATTATATTTTTTTTAAATGTTTTTGTTTATTTCTGTTCTGTTTTTATAAAATACTTGGTGTAGCTTCTGTGTGGGAAGTGAACGTGATATTGTTTATTTATGTTGTTGGTGTCTTATAATCCCTTAACCCATTTTGGGCAGGAACCCCTTTGGGGTTAGCATTGTTATGCTTTAGCTATTGAAAAATAGCAGATCTACAAGCTCATAGCGCGCCAGTGCTATTTTTGAAAAATCGAAGAACGACTGACATAGAAACATAGCTTTTTCAGAAAACTGTTAGGATGTAGAAGACATTTTTAGAATCTGATCTCAGGTCAAAATGGGTTAAGGACAAGACACGAAAATAAAGATTCATTCATTCACGTCTTATGGTGCGTGAAGTCTAAATCGGGCCTCAACAAATCACAGTAACTCATGACATTTGAAAATGAAACGACGAGCAATGACTGGCATGTTGGCCGAACGGGCCGTCTCTTTACATTTTACACACATGCATTCCAAAACCTGGTTTGAAATCAGTGTTTTTGGCAGCACATTTCTGTTTTAGTCATAGTCTCTTGAAACGATTTCATTTAGTTTTAGTCACATTTTAGTCATGTCAATGTTTTAGTGTTTTAGTCTAGTTTTAGTCGACTAAATATTGTACGATTTTTGTCGACTAAATCTACAGTTGATTTAGTCGACTAAAATGTATTTTGGCTGGCCTTGATGCCGTCTTAATGGCTTGCTGAAAATAGCCGATCTACAAGCTCACAACGCGAGCTTGTAGATCTGCCATTTTCAGCATGCAACCAAGTGTAAAATGACTTATACTGGATCTCTTGTCCACTAGTCCCTTCCTAACATTTTAGTCTAGTTTTTAACTTGACAAAATCGACAGTATATTTAGTCATAGTTTTAGTCACTATAGCTTAGTTTTCGTCAGTGAAAAAAGGTAGTCGACGAACACTTTTCGTCATAGTTTTAGTTGACGAAAACAACACAGTTTGGAAATGACTAATGTGAATTTCTCTGCTCCTTTCGCAGACACATCCTTGGTGTTCCCACGGAGGAGATGCTGAGAGGTCCGGTCATCAAAAAGCACCTCCAGGAACAGATACGTCACCAGATGCCTTATCTGCATCTGGTTCACTGGTGTGTGTGTGTGTGTGTGTGTGTGTGTGTGTGTGTGTGTGTGTACCGCTTAAAGCTTTGTACATGATCAACAAAGTCCAGGACGGCAAGAGAGTTTTATGTTACTTTTCGTCAAATTATTATCATCAATGCGTTAGTTTTAATTTGTGTGCATCCCTCCTTTTAACCTATCAAGTAGGGATGCACCGAAAGGGAAATTCTTTGCCGAAACAGAATATAGGAAACAGTTGGCCGAATACCGAATATCCAATCCGAATATGATTAATATTATATATCTTTTTTCCTACCATTGCTGTCATGGCCGTACCTTAAAGCTACCTGATTTATGGCAAAATAAATGGTTATGGCAAAATTTAACTTAAATAATAATCACTATTATGGGTCCATTAAACATTTATTCAGCTCTTTTGAATGCATTAATTGGATACACCATTCGGTGATATATTTTCCGCCTATTCAGGCGGAAACCGAATAGGCCGAAAATGCATTTTTAGCCATTTTCTGCCGAATATTTTCTGCGGCCGAATTTTCAGTCAAGACTTATTACCATAAACAGTGTGTTGTTGATGCCATGCATGTGCTACCCATTTAAATGTTTGATTCCCCCATTGAAGGGATTGTGACATTAAAAAAAAAGTTTTTGTAATTAATTTTTTCTTTTTTTGGTTAGCTGAGCTCAATTGCACAAAAAAAACCCTGAACTTTTAACATTCAGTAGATTTTCTCTGGTCTGGGGGTTTTCTGGCTCTGTTGTTTGTGATGTCACAGCCTGCAAATCCCATATATGTCAATGGGGATTTGCCAGCAGATGTCACTGTTTTCACAGTTTTGCCTCTTTTCATTGCAGCTCAAAAGGCTTCAAAACCCCCAGAGAAAACTCCAGTCCACAGCAAATCCACTGAATGTTCAAATTTCAGGGTTTTTTGGGGTGTAATTGAGGTCATAAAACCTAAAAGAAAAGTGAAACATAAGATTTTTTTAAATTAATGTCATGAAACCTTTAACCCATTTTGGGCGGGAACCCCTTTTGGTGTTTTAAGCATTATGTTATACTTTAGCTGTCAAATAGCAGATCTACAAGCTCATAGCGCGCCACCGAGTGGCGCGCTACGAGCTTGTAGGTCTGCTATTTTAGAAAAATCGTGAAAATATGGTGCAAATCTTTATATTCTTTCAGAGCGAATGTTTTTAACTCCTATCTTTGCTTTCGGGGGGCCGTCCCTGGAACTACATATTTTCAGATGGCGGTCAGCGGCCAATTACATATATTTTTGGGAGTCTTTGACATGAAAATGTTTGAAAATGACTGACATAGAAACATGGGTTTTTCAGAAAACTGTCAGGATTTAGAAGACATTTTGTAGAATCGAGCTCAGGTCTAAATGGGTTAAAAACGTCTGTGCCCTTTCTGTCAGTCACTGGCAGTGGCTCCACGGCACGCTAGAGACGACGGTGGACTCTTTCGAGAGGGCTCTGGGATCAGCCATGCAGCTCGACGTGCTTCACAAACTGTGGATGGAGTAAGTCTGGCAGACAGAGGAATTCAGCAGCATGCTAAGTATTCCTTTTTTTTTTTATATATACCGTATATTCCTTAGCATTCCTTTTCAAATAAGATTTATTTATTGGAAAAGCACGAGTACAAAATTTAAGGTTATACAGAGTAGAAATCTCCAGGTTTTTCCCAAATATATGCATTATGCAACATAACAAATAACATTAAAACACAGATGAAACAGTCGGAAAGAAACCAAGCCCAAATTGATTAAATCAATTAATTACCAGCTGCATTATTATTATCTGTGGCGGTCCGCTATAACTGCCTGTGTCTGAGTTTCAGTGCAGTAGTTTAGGTAGGAACCGAAATTCTCTTAAGGCGGAACTATTGTGTTCTGAGTCGTTCGTTTCCGCCCGGACATATTTGCGGTGTGCACATCCAGCCGCTTTGCAAGCAGCTGGTAAAAAACAACACTTAAAAAAAGGAAAAAGGAACAACACTGACACTAAGGAGAAAAGTTTGACAGTTCTTTTTGCACTACCTGTATGAAAACATGTCATGTTTCTAACGTACCACACATGAAGGTGGGGTTCAAAGCGGAGCCCTTTCTGACTCTGACTCTTGTGTGTTTTTTCCTGTCTCTCCAGTTATCTCCTCTTTACCAGCAGTAAACAGACCGACGGCAGGTTCTCAGACCTGGTGCAGCGTTGCCTGGAAACGGTTCCGTCCCGGCTGGGGGTCCCCTTCAGTCCGGCAACGTTCTGGAGCTGCTACCGCTTCCACAACAAGGCAAGAGAACCACCACTGGTTCTGAGGCTCTTAAAGGACCACTTCACCACTTTTCAACTTCTCTTCCTATAATTGGTCCTAACTAATGTTCATGATAAAATACCACCATTTTCTCCTACTCAGTCTGTGTCTCATAGGAGGGCTTTGGGCAGTTCGGACACCCGTCCACCAGTGACATCATCATTAGGCAGATTTTTTTTAAACAAGATTTGTTTTAAAATATATTTAGATTTTTATTATCGTGAGAACGATGGCTTCAACTTTTGCATTGCAACTTTTCAGGAAAAGAAAGCCTGCTGTTTCTATTAGCTTGGATTCACCATCGATGATGTCACTGGTGGACGGGTTTCTGAACTGCCCACAGCCCTCCTATGAGACACAGACTGAGTAGGAAAAAATGGTGGTATTTTATCATGAACATTAGTGAGGACCAATTATAGGAAGAGAAGTTGAAAAGTGGTGAAGGGGTCCTTTAACGCATTTTGGGCGGGAACCCCTTTTGGTGTTCTAAGCATTATGTTGTACTTTAGCTGTTGAAAATAGCAGATCTACAAGCTCATAGCACGCCACTCTGTGGCGCGCTATGAGCTTGTAGGTCTGCTATTTTTGAAAAATCGTGAAAATGTGGCGCGAATCTTTGAATATATTCTTTCAGAGCAAACGTTTTTAACTCAAATCTTTGCTTCTGGGTGGTCCCTGGAACAACATTTCAGATGGTGGTCGGAGGCCAAATACATATAATTCTAGGGGTCCTTGACATGAAATAGTTTGAGAACCACTGACATAGAAACATGGGGTTTTTCCAGAAAAAATACATTTTAAAAATATATTTAAAAAAAAAAAAAAAAACAGAACAGATCTACAAGCTCACACCGTGCTGCAGCGTGATGCTATGCCCTAGGATAGGTGGTGTAAATTGTCATGAAATTTGGTATGGAATTTTAACATTTCTATATTCTATGCTTTATTTTTTGCTACACTGCCTGTCTTTGAGTAAGAGACGGGTGCAGTTTTTTTTAGACAGTTTTTGGTTTAGACTAGTCATTGGTTAGACCAGCCATTAGTCCTACAACTACAACCTATCTCAAACCCTCACCCTAACCTCCCACGGGGCAGCACACCTAAACCTAACCTTAACCTAAGAGACTTTTTATTGCGCTGAATGATTGTTATAAGCCTGGAAATTGGGTTTAACCCATTTTGGGGCGGGAACCCCTTTTGGTGTTAGCATCATGTTATGCTTTAGCTATTGAAAACGCTGCATTTCTGTGTGATTGCCTCCCAAAGCACTGCTAATGCTCTGCTTCTGCGTCGGCCCCTTCTTCAGGTGGTCACCCACTATTTAAGCTGCCTGCACAAGTCCCAGCATGCCGTGGTCCTGGAGAGACTGAGATACTCCATGCCCAACAACACCGAGCTGGGCCTAAGGTACCGTTCACCACTGTCATCGCCCACCCTGCACATGCATGCCTAGCATGAGTGGAGCACACCTTCAGCCTATTGGGGGATGACTTATCACTGGTCTTTCTGTGGTAACTTAAATGGTTGTAGCTTCATTGTGTGAAGTGTGTTAGTGCAGGGTATCTAGACTAGATTCTAGAGGAGTATTTTGCCTCTGGAATGAACATGTGCACGAGGTCATATTGGGGTGCATACTTAGTTTAGACTAGTCATTGGTTAGACATGGGTTAAGGTTAGGTTTAGGTGTGCTGCCCCGTGGGAGGTATAGGTTGTAGTTGTAGGACTAATGACTGGTCTAACCAATGACTAGTCTAAACCAAAAACTGTCAACCTCCCACGGGGCAGCACACCTAAACCCTCTCCCAACCCTTAACGCACCCCTCACCAACCTTAATCCGGTCGTTTTAGCGCACCCCTCACCAACATTAATCCGGTCGTTTTAACGCACCCCTCACCAACCTTAATCCGGTCGTTTTAACGCACCCCTCACCAACCTTAATCCGGTCGTTTTAACGCACCCCTCACCAACCTTAATCCGGTCGTTTTAACGCACCCCTCACCAACATTAATCCGGTCGTTTTAACGCACCCCTCACCAACCTTAATCCGGTCGTTTTAACGCAACCCTCACCAACCTTAATCCGGTCGTTTTAACGCACCCCTCACCAACCCTAATCCGGTCGTTTTAACGCACCCCTCACCAACCCTAATCCGGTCGTTTTAACGCACCCCTCACCAACCTTATGTCTAACCAATGACTAGTCTAAAGTAAGTTAAAGGCTGTTGGATGTACCGGTTATGTTTGAGGCTTCTGTGTGTCGAGGATAAGTCTGCCGCGCACTGATCGGAGGCCAAGTTTGTGGGGTTTCTAGTTCCATGCTGTTGACAGACGGTTAGTGTTGCTTTGTCACTGTACAGGTTGCTGCACCATGAATGGCAGGACGGCAACATTGAACACCTGAAATTCCAGGCCAGAATGTTGAGCAGTAGTATTCCAAAATGTCTGGCTTCCTGGAAAATGTAAGTCCCAAGATCTCTCCTCGCTGCTCAGAAATGTAAAAAGAAAGAAAGAAAAGAAAAGAAAAAGCATGAAGAAATGATTGATTCAGAGAGAAACGTATCGGACCTGAAATAATGTCTTTGTAAAAACATATAAATGGTAATGATCTCACATTGAGGGTTTATAAATTGCTGCTGGTCAGTTTGTTAGCTCTAGCCAGGATGGGAAACTAACACCAGCCACAAGGCAGGCATACGCTGATAAAAGTTTGTCCTCAATATACAGTTGGGTGCCACCGATATTGTCCCTTATCATTTGACCCATTTAGGCCTGACCTCAAAATTTAAAAAAAATCCTTCTGAATATTTTCACGATTTTTCAAAAATAGCAGACCTGCCACTCGGTGGCGCGCTATGAGCTTGTAGATGTGCTATTTTTCAATAGCTAAATTATAACATAATGTTTAAAACACCAAAAGGGGTTTTGCGCAGATCACGCAAACCTCAGCAAAAAGAAAAGGACAATATCGATGGCCTCCAACTGTAAGCCTCTTTGGGCAGCTTACCACTTCCTGTGTCCTGGGAATTACCGCTATGCGGTGCCCAGGACGTCTGGACATCTTTAAAAAAAAAAAAGACAAAAATAACATTGGGCACCCTGGGTCACTATTTTTAAAGGGTGTGTTAAGCAACCACCATTCAGAGGTTCTGTGATAAAAAGAAAAAACAGCAAACCTGGTGACAAGCAAAGCGAAAAAATTAGTTTCCTCTCCTTGCTTGCTAGCCATTACTGTCTTTTAACACATTTTGTGCCCAAGACGTCCACAGACGTCCTGTGAATTACCGCATGTAGTGCCCAGGACGTCTGTGGTTTTGTTTTTTTATTAAAAAAAAATGTCAAAAAGGGGTTCTAAAAAGTGGGCACCCTGGGTCGCCATTTTGAAAGATTTAAAAGGGCACATAATGTGTTAAGAGAGTTTAGGGAGTTGTCCTGCCGTGAATCTCACAAGCCTTTCTGCTGCATTTCTCGGCAGAGCAATAGCTGTGGAGAGGGAGCTAAAGGAGCCATCAGAGGTGAGTTAGTGATGGAGGGGGGGGGTGGGGGGGATCCGGGGTAAGAATCACTGAGAATCAAATAATGACAAAAAATAATGAATTGACGAATTGACATCCTAACCTTGTGCTTGCCTTTTCTTCCAGTCAGTCAGTAAGTCTTCCCTTGTCTGACTTAACTGTTCTGGCCATTTTGATGTTGTTGAATCTCATTTCTTCCCCTGCAGGGTTATTTGTCACACAAAACAAACGGGTTGTAATGTATGCTGTTCTTTTAGAGTGTCACAGTTTGAAACATTTTTTTGCTTTTGTGATTTCGTGATGTGTGGCTCAGGTCGCTTTTTCTCTAGGAAGCAAAAAGCAATCTCTGACTTGATCCCTTTTTGTTCTTGTGTGTGTGTTGTTTTTTTTTGTCCTCGTCCTTTTAACTGACACCACCATCCCTGCGTTTGGTGGTCTTCTTTTTTTTTTCTTTTTCTTTCCCCCCCTCCCCCGCCTTTTTGTTATTTTCTTATAGGTCCGAAATCTGTATCGGCAAGCTCTCCAAAGTCTTCCACTGTGTGCCACCATATGGAAAGATGTAATTTCCCACAAAAAAACACATATCACATACTCAAACACAACACAATTTGTTGCACCTTGAGCGGTATTACACCTATGTTCACCTGCTACCCCTTCCTCCCCCCCCCCCCCCCCCTCCTTTCCCCTCCCTCCTTCCCTAACTCCTCTGACACCCTCTCCCCTCGCTCCCCCTGTCTCTTTCCCTCCTTTCCAGTGCCTGCTGTTTGAAGCTGCGGAGGGAGGTAAAACGGATAGACTGAGGAAGCTTGTTGACAAGGCCCGAGAGGTGGGAGTGAGTCTAAGTGAGACCCTAAATTTAGGCCCCGGCAGAGTTCAGGGCGAGGATTCCTGACACACACTACAGCACACACACACACACACACAACCCTCAGTGCGTGCCCATTTTTCTCCAACGAGAAGTAAAAGAAGCGCTAGTTTGGAACTAGATTTATCCAATCAGACCAGACGAAATCAAACTGCCGCCACTGCCTAGGTAAGCCAGGGAAACTTGACGTGAAGGCTCGGTTGGTTGGTTGGTTGGTTGCCTGCACTACTCCTGCACCTCCCTGTAGCGGCCGCCAGGCGGCGCCAGGAATCAAGGAACAGTCGTCAACGGAAGCCGCCAATGACCCACCTCTCCTCAAATGACCACAAAATGTGTTGGGGGGGCGCCCCGCTTATATCATCCTTAACATCGTGGTGTACGTAAGTATAGATCCTCTGCTCAGTGACATTAAGTCTTACCTTTTTATCCCCCCCCCCCCCCCCTCTGTTTTAATTTACATGTTCTCCCTCTTTTTGTTTGTACCGTCACCTTTTTATTTTTGATATCCCTCCCCCCCCCCCCCTTGTTTACCTGGGGTTTGGCATTTGGAACGGACTATGATTGTCACTGTGGTGTCGTTTAAACATATCTCGTGTTTTTAAAGGACAGTTTCCCCTGTAGTGATGCTGCTGCAAAGAACTTGTACAATAATATCTATTTTTGTTTTTGTTTTTCACACAAAAAGGAAGAGATTGTTTCATTTTGTTTATAAAAAAAAGTGATCAAAAAGAAATTTAAACAATCATCAAAAAAAAAAAAAACTGTTTGAAAATCACAGTCCATGTGGAACATGGCTGAACCTGCCCAGTATTCTATTTGGCCCCGTTCGTTCGTCCGTTCGTTTGTTTGCCAATACTTTTTTGAGACTGCCACAGAGACTGCTGAAGAACGCTGTGATGATACCTTCAGGCCAGCCGATCAACGGGGAAGGCCCTTTAAACTCATTATTAATATTAATAATATACCAGGACAAAGATAGTCAGCAGCCTGTAGCTTTATACAGTACATGCTTTCCTGTGCAATCTTTATTTTTTATTTTTTTTGGAGTATATATTATTAAGTTAACGAACGAGGACAGGGCAAAATTTTATTTTGTATGTTGTATTAAAAAATGTTTATATTAAATTATGCTCTAATGAAAAGATTTCTGTTTTTGTGGTTTTTTTATTGTCAGTGAAGTTACTTTGTTTGGCGGTGTGGGTGCATGGGGTTCTAGTCAGTCGACGGTCGTGCAGTGTTCATTTTATTGACTAAGACAAGACTAAGTCGACTAAGGTTTTTGATATTTAGTCGACTAAGACTAAACCAGACTAAGTCGACTAAGGTTTTTGATATTTAGTCGACTAAGACTAAGTCGACTAAGGTTTTTGATATTTAGTCGACTAAGGTTTTTGATATTTAGTCGACTAAGACTAAACAAGACTAAGTCGACTAAGGTTTTTGATATTTAGTCGACTAAGACTAAACAAGACTAAGTCGACTAAGGTTTTTGATATGTAGTCGACTAAGACTAAACCATTTCAGAAGACTAAATAGGACTAAGACTACATGGTGGGTTCAAAAGACTTGGACTAAGTCTTTTCTAGCAAAATTAACATTGCATTAAGACTAAAATTAAAAGATTAAGATTTTGGTATTTAGTCGACTAGACGACGACTAAACCATTTCAGAAGACTTAAGTGGGACTAAGACTAAATGGTGTGTTATTCAAAACACTAGGACTTAACAAGAATATTCTGAAAAAAATTACACTGCAAATGTGGGAGTCTGTGAAAGGGAAATGGTGCATATCTTCTTGGTCTGTCGTACCAACAGTCCGACACCCTACCCTAATCCTAACCTCTTATTGGTCTGTCGTACCAACAGTCCGACACCCTACCCTAATCCTAACCTCTTATTGGTCTGTCGTACCAACAGTCCGACACCCTACCCTAATCCTAACCGCACGCGGAGGCCCAGTGAGTCTTAACTGTCTGTCGTACCAACAGTCCGACACCCTACCCTAATCCTAACCGCACGCGGAGGCCCAGTGAGTCTTAACTGCAGGCCACGCATGCATCTTAACGCATGTCAGACCCCTGGTATGTCGTACCAACGTACTATATGCCCCCCGAGAGAGACCACTTGACCCAAATGCAACGTGTGCATTTCAGTACATTAATGGCATAAGGATACAATGCCACTCGGATGGGATGTGGGCTTCAATAACGCCAAGTGGACATCAATAAAGCCATGTGGGCATCAAGTGGGCATCAATAAAGCCATGTGGGCATCAATAAAGCCAAGTGGGCATCAATAAAGCCAAGTGGGCATCAATAAAGCCATGTGGGCATCAATAAAGCCATGTGGACATCAAGTGGGCATCAATAAAGCCATGTGGGCATCAATAAAGCCACCAAGTACACATGTATTCAGGAACTACACTGGTCCTCGCATTCCTTTAATTCATTAAAACCTCTTTTTTGTGCCAATGACCCCTAAAATGCTATGTATTTGACCACAGACCCCCATCTGAAAATGTTCAACATTTTTGAGTGGTGCAACCACTCCAAGGAACAGCAATGTCTGTGTTAACCTACCTATGTGACCTGTGTGACTGACTATGAGCACCAGTACCAATGAGTACCAAAAGTGGCGCTGTTGTGCCAGAAACGGAGAGAGAGCTGCACTGTTGCCTGCTAATGAGAGAGAGAGAGAGGGGGGGGGGGGGGGGGGGGATTTGCACCACTCAGTTCACACGGGTGTGATTTTTTTCAACACGTTCAAGATTTTTGAAAAAGGTAAAAAATATATATATACAGTATAGCTTGAAATGACACATGCTTTCCCGGTTTTAATGAGTTAATCCATTTTGTATCATGGAATGAACGATACAGCTAAAAGCAATAATGTGAGACATTTTATTTGAAATCAAACACAATCATCTTTCATAAATAAAGAATTTGAATATAACGTAATGTGGTCACAGAGGAACACTACACAGGGGTCACTTTTTAGCCCTAAAATTGACCACCTGACCTAGCGTGTCCAATCAATGGCTGTTTGATAGTCAGCTCATGGTGCCTTCATTACATGGTAATATTAATACATTTAATTTGTATAGCACAAAACAATGTTTAGAAGTGCTTCACAGACCCGTATAAAAACAATCTGACAAGCAGCAAGCCACAAAGTTACAATTACCGTAAGGCAGGGGTGGGCGACTTTGACAATGGAGAGGGCCACTATATTCCCAATCTCATTCCAGAGGGCCACGTTGCATATCACTGTCAGCAAAAAATAGCCGATCTACAAGCTCAAAACGCGTCGCACTGCGATGTGTTTTGAGCTTGTAGATGGGCAATTTTTGCTATTTTAATAGAAATACTGAATGTTTTGCTATTTTTTAATTGGAATCCTAAAAAGTAACCATTTTATATAATTTCAAATGCATTTAGTTATAGTTAACTTTATGAACTAAATACAAATATATTGGATATAAAAAGACAATGACATTTTATTACTAGTCATTAAAGCTACATATAGACTGAAGTAATTCAATTGTAATCAATAATGTGTCATTAACCTGCGGGCCGCATTAAGTGATGGTGGGGGGCCGCATGTGGCCCCCGGGCCGCCAGTTTCCCATGTATGCCGTAAGGTGTAAATAAAAAGGGTCAGTAAGAACTAGTAAAAGAAAAATTGGAACAGTGCATTTCATATAAAATGTATGAAAATGATTAACATGTATTATAAGAAGTGAGCATAAATATTGAATGGTAAACAAAACTAAAAATGGGGAAAATAAACACAAGGTACTGCTAACTTTTTGTAGAGTCATTGGTGTGTATCAAAAAGCAATTTAAGCGAGAACATGTTGGATTCTGTAAAACTCAGACTCAGCCAGAACGACACGGTCGACTTCTTCCACCATCAAACGGGGACTACAAGGTCCTGCGTCGACGTCGTACACGACCGCGTCTCTGGACCCTCCGAGTCGACGGACGCGACGTCGTGGCTGCCGTGGCGGGATCTGTGTGTTCTGTGTGAAGTCCACGGAAGAAAGCCGCCGAGATCCTCTCTGAAACGCACACTGAGGAACATGTAGAGCAGAGGGTCCAGACAGGCGGGCAGGGACACGGTCAGCAACGCTGTGAACCTGACAAACTCTGGGCTGGAGACGACTAGGAAAGGATGCTGATGATGATGAAGCGTGAAGGCGAGGAGAGTTGCGGAGAAGCAAAGCAGGCAATTGGAAAGGAGGACGGCGGTCACCGTTTTGGTCATGCTGGTGGCACGATCCTGGTGGACTCTATTGGGCTTTAAGGTCATCTTTTCACCCCCGGGCTGCTGCTGGTTCACACAACAGTGCGTGACCGTCATCAACAGGTAACAGAGGAAGTTGAGTGATAACAGCGTCGAGTCGTAACCCCAACAGATGGAGTGGTTATGATGAGAGACGGACATGCAGATGGAAGTGAGACTGTGTTCATCAGCTCTGAACAGGAAGGGACTAGCGGCGGCGCACAGCGCCAGGGTACAACAGACCGCCGCTACAACCTGAACGCCCCTTCTTTGCCCCAGCAGGAGATTCCTGCCGGGCGCCGCCTTGGGCTCATCGCTGCATCGCATCTGCTCGAAGACGACGGCCGTCATGAGGAGGACCCCGGCTTCGGAGGAGAGCGCGAACAGGACGCTTGTGGTCCACGGACGCGCTTCCACCTCCCACCACGGACAACCGCCGCCACGGTCCGCCACGGTCAGAACGTCTACCACGGCCAGAGTGCCACTCGAGAGACCCGTGATTAAGTGGACCCAGTGTAGGACACCCAGAAGATGCTGGACGGGGGGGGGTCTCGATGCAGAGCAGAAGATCGAGAACAGCACCAGGAAATTGAAAGTGACGGAGAGGACGATGATGAGCCAGATGACAAACTGATACCAGTAGGTAGCAAGCGAGCTCTGGCACGGATGGAATGGACCTAGAGATGGAGACAAAAATGTGATGAGATTTTGTTTTTGTTGCTGTCCCTTATTTAAATAGTGTAGGTGGAAAAACATATACTCACCAGGGACAGGAGAACAGCGAACAGCAGCATGTTCTGTAGCATCTACACTTGGTTCCATTGCCAAGTCGTCTGGACTGCCATATTCTGAGAAAATAGTGCAATATAGATTAATCTTTATGGCCAGCTTTCCGGGTTTGTGTAAATGCAAACATTGGCAAATGTGAGACGTGACGGGACGAAAAGCTGTATATAGGAGGGGCTTTTCACTATAGTGCCCCTCAAAAAGGTTTTGACTCACCCTGGAAGGTTACGTCGTCATAGCTCTCTTGTTGATTCAGACTTGGCTTGCTGTTGTCGTCAACACTTCCAAGGTTCCAGGGCGAGAAGGGGCTCCTTGACTTGGCCCAGCAGGGTGCAAACACACAGCACTGGTAGGCAAAGGGCAGCTCCGCTACCCTGCATATGGTACACCACATGAGTCATTCATCACTCCACAGACAGTATGCTACACAGCAAAGTATTAAAGGACCACTTTTCAACCTATCTTCATATAATAGGTCCTCACTAATAATCATGATAAAATGGCACAATTTTTTTCTACTCAGTTTGTGTCTCATAGGAGGGCTGTGGGCAGTTTAGAAACCGTCCTCCAGTGACATCATCATTAGGCAGATATTTTTTTAAACAAGATTTTTTTTTACAAAAATGTTTAGATTTTCATTATCGTGAGAACGATGGCTTCTATTTTCGCATTGCAACTTTTAAGGACTAGAAAGCCTGCAGTTTCTATTAGCTTTTATTCCCCATCGATGATGTCACTGGAGGACGGTTTCTGAACTGCCCACAGCCCTCCTCTGAGACACAGACCGAGTAGAAAAAATGTGCGCCTATTATAGGACCTATTATATGAAGATAGGTTGGAAAAGTGGTGAAGTAGTCCTTTAACATTAGAGTAGAACGTTTAAAACGGCAATGTTATGGGGTGTGTAACTGATATCTCCTATATTTGTAGGGAACCGTCAGAGGAGTCTATAAGGGCTCGTATTCAGGGAGGATTCAGCCTAAGGATCTGTATTTCTTATTTGGAGTTGGGAGGGAACGGAGCTGGTCACTAGAAAACAAGTGTTTAAGTAGCCGATCTACAACCTCACAACGCGGCGTGAAGCGTTGTGAGCTTGTAGATCTGCTATAGAGGGTATGCGTGTGACATCTTCAAACCCGGAAGTTAAGCGGGAACGCCTACTAAGTGACAAAAAACTACTTTCTGGCCTTGACAGCCAATACACCCAAACAGAAAAGTTGTATTTGATTGCATTAGACGACGTTAAACGACATTAAACTCACTTTTTGTCACTCACTTTGTCATTCCATTTGCCATTCACTTTATGCATGTGCATACCCTCTATTTTCACTAGTTTGGTTAGTGAAAATTATTTATTTTCTTTAGTTTGGTCATTTATTTTTTTGGCTCACGGGCTGAAACGTTTCGGCAACAACTGCCCTACAGTACCTGAGCCTGGGCAGGAGGTGCAGGGGGAGAGGGTCTCTGAGCTGAAGGCTCCTATACCTGAGCCTGGGCAGGAGGTGCAGGGGGAGAGGGTCTCTGAGCTGAAGGCTCCTATACCTGAGCCTGGGCAGGAGGTGCAGGGGGAGAGGGTCTCTGAGCTGAAGGCTCCTATACCTGAGCCTGGGCAGGAGGTGCAGGGGGAGAGGGTCTCTGAGCTGAAGGCTCCTATACCTGAGCCTGGGCAGGAGGTGCAGGGGGAGAGGGTCTCTGAGCTGAAGGCTCCTATACCTGAGCCTGGGCAGGAGGTGCAGGGGGAGAGGGTCTCTGAGCTGAAGGCTCCTATACCTGAGCCTGGGCAGGAGGTGCAGGGGGAGAGGGTCTCTGAGCTGAAGGCTCCTATACCTGAGCCTGGGCAGGAGGTGCAGGGGGAGAGGGTCTCTGAGCTGAAGGCTCCTATACCTGAGCCTGGGCAGGAGGTGCAGGGGGAGAGGGTCTCTGAGCTGAAGGCTCCTATACCTGAGCCTGGGCAGGAGGTGCAGGGGGAGAGGGTCTCTGAGCTGAAGGCTCCTATACCTGAGCCTGGGCAGGAGGTGCAGGGGGAGAGGGTCTCTGAGCTGAAGGCTCCTATACCTGAGCCTGGGCAGCAGGTGCAGGGGGGGAGGGTCTCTGAGCTGAAGGCTCTACAGTACCTGAGCCTGGGCAGGAGGTGCAGGGGGAGAGGGTCTCTGAGCTGAAGGTTCTACAGTACCTGAGCCTGGGCAGGAGGTGCAGGGGGAGAGGGTCTCTGAGCTGAAGGTTCCCAGACAGCTTCAAGTGGGTGAGTCCATGAAGACCCTCCAGGGAGAAGGAAGACAGCCGGTTGGAGGTGAGGTCACTGAAGGTGAGAGAGGTGAGGTTGGGGGGGGGGGGGGGGGGATTCAAATGCATCGTCTTACCAAGTTGTTCACTTTTTAGTTTTTACATGAATCATCCAAATCATTCCATACATAAACAAGACTATAGTTCCTTCAGTGCCCTCTACACTCATTTGAGACTCATTGGTCATTGCAATACTTTCCCACACGCACGCACACACACACACATGCTCGCACACACACACACACACACACACACGACATCGCACGATTCACACAGCTTAACTAACAGTCTAATTACAATAGTTTGCATAGTGTACTGCACTGTACAGACTCACTGTTCCACTTTTCATATTTACATTTACATAGTACATTTCTATAATAAAAAACAATGTATTCCCCAAATAATCTCTTCCAAAGGGTATTTTCTATATTTACGCGTGCATCTGAGGCACTCGGGTCACTCAACAGTGACCTGAGTGCCTTCATCTCCAGGAAGCTACAGTAGGTCTCCACATGGATCTCACCAATGATATTACTGGGAAAACACAATAACCATTTTGGGCGGGAACCCCTTTTGGTGTTTTAAGCATTACGTTGTACTTTAGCTATTGAAGAATAGCAGATCTACAAGCTCATAGCGCGGCACCGAGTGCCGCGCTATGAACTTGTAGGTCTGCTATTTTTTTTTAAACGGGAAAATGTGCCTCAAATCTTTGAATAATATATATTCTTTCAAGAGTTTCAGTTTTTAACTCAAATTGGACTGGGGGGTCCCTGGAACTACATTTTCAGATGGGGGTCGGCGGCATATTACATATAATTTTTGGGGTCCTTGACATGAAATATTGAGCACCACTGAGATAGAAACATGAGGTTTTTCAGGAAAAAAAAAACATTTTAAAAAGACATTTTTTTTATTTCGACGTCAGGCCTAAATTGGTTAAAACAAAGTCTCCTCTGAGGTTTCATCTGGGCGACTAAAAGCTTCTGCTATTGACTGTGACTATTTTACAATACTAAAACAGATGACTCACAGTCTTTGGATCTTTCCACATCCAGTGAGGTTGGGTAGACACCGTATCCAGTTGTAAGACAGGTCCCTTTTAGATGAGACACACACACACAGGTTACATGGACATTTGCCCAAAGGAAATAAATGTCCAATTCAGCATCTAAACATGCCTTCCCAAAGAATGGAATAATCTGGACATAAGGGTTGGGTTATTGTATTGTGTTATAGGGGCCTGGCAGTGGGCGTGGTTTTCCCCATAGAGATTTTAGTACAAAAACATTTTTATGTCTGTTATTATCCTGGTGATAATCTTTGTTTAGAGGTTTTCATTTTCATTTATTCACAGATCAAAGGTTTTATGGTCATGATTCACCAGGATCCTGGAAGGCTTGATTAAATATTTTTGTAAATCTCTATGGGAAAAAAATGAATGGCCGATTTTTCAGTGGAACCAGAAACCCACGGCCACTGCTATGCACTATTGTGTCTATTTGGTTATTGATGGGATATGATGTTTGCATGCATTATTGAAAATTAAGTTGTTGAAGTTAGATAAGAGAGTGTAGAGACAGGCCTATCAACTGAGACAGAATATGGGGCACAGTCGGTAGTGCTGTCGCCTCACAGCTAGAAGGTCCTGAGTTCGATTCCCACTGGGGACGCTGGGGGCGTGTTCTCTCCTCCGCGTCATCAGTGCCCATACCCGAGGCGGGGTTGGCGAAGGGGCCTTTCTGTGTGGAGTTTGCATGTTCTCCCCGTGTCCCCTAGGGTAGGTAGTACCCTCACAAAAAACATGCAGTAATCCTGGTCTCTAAACTGCCTCCCCCTGGCCAGCCTGGGCGCCTGATGGAGAGGAAAGGAACTGGTCGGAATAACGTGTTCCTTCCATGCGCTACGTCCGGCCGGGGAAACTCTCCCCTGTCAGGTGAAAAGAAGCAGCTTGGACTCCTCATGCATAGAAGGAAGCATGAGGTCAGTCCGCTGCCCCCCCCCCCCCCAGGTTGGCAGAGGAAGTGTAGCGCCCAGGATTACATTAGATAATTGACACTGGGTGAAAGAAATGGGTTGCAAAATCGTGGGATAAAAATCATATGAAAAAAAAACACAAACGGAGACAAAATATGAAATGCATGACTAATGCCTCCGATGCTTTGTTTAGATACATTTTGTCTTCTGATCTTCTGTGGCTGGTGGGGGTGTTTATTGTTGTCTCCACCAGGCCGAAGGCATGGGGAGAGAGTATGTTTAGTTGTCTCCACCAGGCCGAAGGCATGGGGAGAGAGTATGTTTAGTTGTCTCCACCAGGCCGAAGGCATGGGGAGAGAGTATGTTTAGTTGTCTCCACCAGGCCGAAGGCATGGGGAGAGAGTATGTTTAGTTGTCTCCACCAGGCCGAAGGCATGGGGGGAGAGTATGTTTAGTTGTCTCCACCAGGCCGAAGGCATGGGGAGAGAGTATGTTTTGCACTCCGTCCGTGTGTGTGTGTGAGTCTGTGTGTCCTTGTGTCTGTCCGTCCGTCTGCAGCTAATCTCCGGCACCGTTAACCCGGTCGATGCCAACTTTTGCACACACACTCCCTGGATGCCAGCGATGAACCTCCACGAATTTTCCAGATCGGCCTGTTATAGCACCACCAGGAGGCCGACTTTTGAAAAACACATTTTTTGATATTACTCCTCCAGATTCTGTCCAAAAATCCCGCAAATCGTTACACACTATCTCTAAAGTCATGTGTTCAAGACATCTCTGTCCGATATTTCATATTCCATACTAATTGGCTAATATTGGCTTTCAAAGTTTGCAGGATTGGCCCCGTTTTGAACAAAAAGCCTCAAATCATGAATGCAGCTTGCAATTTACGTGAAATCTTTCACAGACTTTCCTACTAGGCTGAGGAATATATCCCACCCTTTTCCCTTTGGCCTGTTATAGCGCCACCAACAAGTGTAAGAAGCAATGGCACCCTTTTCACATTGTTTTACTTTTTTTTTTATCCTATGATTTTGTAACCAATTTTTCAGCCAGTGTCAATTGCCTAAACTGTAATCCTGGGCGCTACTCTCCCTCTGCCAACCTGGGGAGAGCCCTGAACTGAGCTCGTGCTTCCTTCAATGCATGTGGAGTGAGCAGGCCTCTTCTTATCACCTGACAGGGGGAGAGTTCCCCCAGGTAGGACGTAGCGTGTGGAAGGAACACGTTATTCCAACCAAACCAGTTCCTTATTTCCCCTCCATCAGGTGCCCCGGCTGGCCAGGGGGAGGCAGTATAGAGACCAGGATTACAGCATGTTGTTTGTGAGGGTACCTACCTTAGGGGACACTGGGAGAACATGCAAACACAGAAAGGCCCTTTTGCCAACCCCACTTATAGGGTATGTGTGGCGGCGCTGATGATGTGGACGAGAGAACACACCAAAGCGTCCCCGACGGGAATCCAACCCGGGACATTCTAGCTGTGAGGCGACAGTGCTACCGACTGCGCCACAGCGCCCCCATGGGGGTGTTTATTAACCATGACATTGAGGATTGTTGTTGTTAATGATCAAATACGGAATTATATAGAGCGTCGCAGCCCCGCCCCCTTTCATGACGACGCCAGGCCCAGGAAATAATTCCCAATGCATTTTCCCTAATAGACATTTCAAAAAGTATTTATTTAAATACCTTTTAAGCGTCGTACGAAGCCAACTCGAGTCGTGACAAATCATGACAACGAACACAATATTTTGGACCAAACAAATAATTACAAAGAAGAAAAACAAATACTTTCTGAAAAGTCTATGAGGAGTCTCTCGAGGGGGCAGGACTGCGACGCTCTATTGCGGCTGTGGCTCAGGAGCTAGAGCTGGTCGTCCAATGATCCCTGGGTCGGCGGTTCGAATCCCGGCTCCTCCTGGCCACATGTCGAAGTGTCCTTGGGCACTGACACTGAACCCTACATTGCCTCCAATGAGTTGGTCAGTGTGAGCTCGCCACCATTGGTGTGTGAATGTGGGGAGTGAGGACGCTGGCGTCGACTGTTCGCCGCTTCACCTCCCAACATATGAATGAATGAACCATTGTAAAGTGCTTTGAGCACTTGGGAAAAACGCTATAAAAATGCAATTCATTATTGTATGATGAAAGAAGGGGAAAAATAGAAAATGAAGTTGCTCGTATCCTAATAATGACGCGAAGCCTGCAGAGCTAGTTCAGGCAGGCAACTCGTGAGCGAGCCTACCTGATCAGGTGACTGGTCTCATGCACTCTTTACCTGATCAGAGCTGCTATTTAAACCTATCTGCCTACCTGCTCTTTCCTGGCTTCTCTCCCACTGTGCGGTCGTACGCCGCTGCTGCTGTCTCCCTGCCTCGCTCCCTGCTAACCTAGCTGCTCATGTTTTTGCAAATCCCAGCACCGCCTCCCCAGCATCCACCTGTATACAGGCTCTGTTTCTAGATCCCCCTGCATGGGGATCTTATTAATTCCCCTGTTGTACTTGGCTTATCATTTATTTGTTTTTATCCCACGATTTTGTAAACCATTTTTCACCTGTGTCAATTATCTAATGTGATCCTGGGCTCTACACACCCTCCGCCAACCTAGTCCCCATATATGGGGGACATGGGGACAGCAACAGACTTGAACTCATGCTTCCTTCATGCCTGAGTGTCCAAGTTGCTCCCCCCTGTCCACCTGACAGGGGGGAGTTTCCCTGGTTGGACGTAGCGCGTGGAAGGAACACGTTATTCCAACCAGTTCCTTTCCCCTTCATCAGGCGCCCCGGCTGGCCAGGGGGAGGCAGTTTAGAGACCAGGATTACTGCATGTTTTTGTTTGTTTGTGAGGGTACCTACCCTAGGGGACACGGGGAGAACATGCAAACTCCACACAGAAAGGCCCTTTCGCCAACCCCGCCTCGCCTTATAATTTAACTAAAATGTTAATGTCACAGTGAATGAATAGGGACAGAGCCCTGACGCCAATTTATGCTTCATATACCTATGCTCAATTAGGCTCAATAAATATATATTCTAAATTCACTCTAAAAGTTGTCTGACTGAAATGTATCAATGTGTATGTCAATGCATTTGTAATGCTCTAAAGGTTGTGGCATGAAGGCACACTTACAGCTGCTGTAGGCTGGGCAGGAGTTGACAGATGGAACTGGGTACTGAGGAGATGTGGGTGCCTGTGACGCTTCTGAACGAAGAGATTGGAATATTGCATCAGTGAGATCAACAAGTGATAGCAGGTGATTTATTGATTCAATCCCATTCTGGGCGGGAGCCCCGCTTTTGGTGTTTTAAGCATTATGTTATACTTTAGCTATTGAAAAATAGCAGATCTACAAGCTTGTGGAGCTGCTATTTTTGAAAAGTCGTGAAAATTATTTCAGAGGGAACGTTTTTAACTCAAATCTTTGCTTCTGGGTCCCTAGAACAACATATTTTCAGATGGGGGTCGGCGGCCAATCACATATTTTGGGGGTCCTTGACATGAAAATGTTTGAGAACGACTGATATAGAAACATGAGGTTTTTCAGAAAACTGTCATGATTTAGAAGACCTACAAATACCTATTCAAAGATGTGTGCCGCATTTTCACGATTATTAAAAAATAGCAGACCTACAAGCTCCGCGCTATGAGCTTGTAGATCTGCTATTTTTTCAATAGCTAAAGCATAACATAATCCTTAAAACACCAAAAGGGATAATTCCCGCCCAAAATGGGTTTTAATCACACGATGATCTTTCAAATGACCCGACGACCACCCTCTCTGCCTCTCTCCCCCAAAACATCACAAAGAAACCCCTCCAGTGAAATACAATCCAAACAGGCAGCAGCTCTGCAGAGCAGGGAGGGTGGCCATGCAGCAGGATGGGAAACATTGGATTAGGGCTTTCTCCACAACTTCAACACTCTCCACACACGTCAACAACACATCAATGTTGGCAAATGAATCAGAGGGGGGGGGGGGGGGGGGGGCTGCTTGTGGGGCTGCTGGTGCGGGACACCATAATAGCCCATTTAGGCCTGAGCTCGATTCTACAAAATGTCTTCTAAAATCTAAATCATGAGTTTTCTGGGGAAAAAAACATGTTTCTATGTCAGTGGTGCTCAAACTATTTCATTTCAAGGACCCCCCAAAAAATGTATTTGGCCTCCGACCCCCATCTCAAAATATGTTGTTCCAGGGACCCCCCCAGAAGCAAATATTTGAAAGAATATATTCAAAGATTTGCGCCACATTTTCACGATTTTTCAAAAAATAGCAGACCTACAAGCTCGTAGCGCGGCACTCGGTGCCACGCTATGAGCTTGTAGATCTGCTATTTTTCAATAGTTAAAACACCAAAAGGGGTTCCCGTCCAGAATAGGATAATAATAAGGGATCCTGGGGTGGCTTGTTGTAGTATAGGGGACTTACAGGGTCTCCAGTCTGTTCGCTCCAGTGAGGTCTGGGAAGACTGTGATGTCTTTGGCTCCACTGAGAGATCTAAACACACAGATGAGATCGCAGGAGAGGGAGAGAGAGAAAGAAGAAAAAAGACACATGTCCGAGGGGTTTTAGAGCATGTGTTTGGTCTGGTGTTTACTAGCACGTGAAGTTAGAAATAAATATGTGATTGAAAAATACCAATGTTAGCACGACATGTTTTTCCAGACAAACAAACCCATAGGGCTTATTACTACTACGCCCCGTAGCAAGGAAGTTAGGATCCCAACCGACAAACAAATGGTCTGTAAGATGTGTGACACACGACAACAATCCGTACGGCATGTGAAGATACTACTCACTCAGTAAGCGTGGTGTGGGACTGATGGTGACTTACAGGGTTCTCTCACTCAGTAAGCGTGGTGTGGGACTGATGGGGACTTACAGGGTTCTGGTGTGGGACTGATGGTGACTTACAGGGTTCTGGTGTGGGACTGATGGTGACTTACAGGGTTCTGGTGTCGGACTGATGGTGACTTACAGGGTTCTGGTGTGGGACTGATGGTGACTTACAGGGTTCTGGTGTGGGACTGATGGGGACTTACAGGGTTCTGAGCTCCGGGAGACGCTGGAAGGCTGACTGGTCTAGAACCTGGACAGGATTGTTCTGGAGGTTTCTTTTGGGGGGAAGAATAACACGGCTTAATTAGCACCACTGTTAATGAAGTTGATGGTGAATAAATGCCTTTTATTTGCAATGAACCATTTAGTAATAATGAGATGTAAGGGAGAACAGACAAAGAAAATAAATGATCATGTATGATGGAGAATTGCAAACGTAAACAAGTTATTAATGTATTACATGTCTTGACTCTTTACATTTATGAAGAGTAATCTATATACTTCTGAATCGTGCTCATTATGTAGAACGATTACGTTCTATGGGATGCTACGGTAACCTACATGGTTTCTATGGAAAGGGTTTGGGAATGCTACGGTAACCTACCGTGCATGGTCTCTATGGAAGGTAACCTATGCTACGGTAACCTACATGGTCTCTATGGAAGGTAACCTATGCTACGGTAACCTACATGGTCTCTATGGAAGGTAACCTATGCTACGGTAACCTACATGGTCTCTATGGAAGGTAACCTATGCTACGGTAACCTACATGGTCTCTATGGAAGGTAACCTATGCTACGGTAACCTACATGGTCTCTATGGAAGGTAACCTATGCTACGGTAACCTACATGGTCTCTATGGAAGGTAACCTATGCTACGGTAACCTACATGGTCTCTATGGAAGGTAACCTATGCTACGGTAACCTACATGGTCTCTATGGAAGGTAACCTATGCTACGGTAACCTACATGGTCTCTATGGAAGGTAACCTATGCTACAGTAACCTACATGGTCTCTATGGAAGGTAACCTATGCTACGGTAACCTACATGGTCTCTATGGAAGGTAACCTATGCTACGGTAACCTACATGGTCTCTATGGAAGGTAACCTATGCTACAGTAACCTACATGGTCTCTATGGAAGGTAACCTATGCTACGGTAACCTACATGGTCTCTATGGAAGGTAACCTATGCTACGGTAACCTACATGGTCTCTATGGAAGGTAACCTATGCTACGGTAACCTACATGGTCTCTATGGAAGGTAACCTATGCTACGGTAACCTACATGGTCTCTATGGAAGGTAACCTATGCTACGGTAACCTACATGGTCTTTATGGAAGGTAACCTATGCTACGGTAACCTACATGGTCTCTATGGAAGGTAACCTATGCTACGGTAACCTACATGGTCTCTATGGAAGGTAACCTATGCTACAGTAACCTACATGGTCTCTATGGAAGGGTTTCCAATGAAGGCATGTCCTGGGATGGATGTGATGTGGTTGCTCTGAAGAATTCTGAGGAAGATGAGCATGCGAGATCACATCAGGCAAAAGCATACGCAGTTTTGGCTGCAGAAGTTGCATTGATGCATTTGTGTACAGTGTAGTAGTATATTCTGTTCAATTGATTCAGAAAAATGCACACAAAGTGCACAAAGAAGACCCGCACACCGTCTGCACTTGCAATACGAACTTTATTGGCAACTTTTCGGTCAAAGACCTTCTTCAGGCATCAGGTCTTTGACCGAAACGTTGCCAATAAAGTTCTGTTTCTGAGTTTCTGAATACATTGAGCCCTGCCTACACACCCGCCCTGTTTTCTGTTCAATTGATTCAAAATTAAAGATGAAACTCCTTTTCGTTTGTTACGCATCCCCGTCTGAGGGGAACATTCGGCAAACAATTGCAGAGCACAACAACGCGTCGTGCGTGACACATTATATTATACATGTATGTATGGGCTGTGTTCGGACACCAAACAGATTTGGTGTACAAGGGAAAAATGAGGGGGAAGTATACAGAACCGACCCTGGTCAAACTGAGGGGGAAGTATACAGAATCGACCCTGGTCAAACTGAGGGGGAAGTATACAGAACCGACCCTGGTCAAACTGAGGGGGAAGTATACAGAACCGACCCTGGTCAAATGAGGGCGAAGTATACAGAACCGACCCCATGGTCAACTTAGTATTCATTTACCAAGTATAGAGGTTTTAACCCATTCTGGGCGGGAACGCCTTTTGGTGTTTTAAACATTATGTTATGATTTAGCTATTGAAAAATAGCAGATCTACAAGCTCATAGCGCGCCACTGAGTGGCGCGCTACGAGCTTGTACGTCTGCTATTTTAGACAGACAGACAGACAGACAGACAGACAGACAAGACAGATTGTTAGACAGACAGACAGACAGTGGCCCCCAAAATAGCAAATCTACAAGCTCGTAGCGCGGCACTCGGTGCTGCGCTACGAGCTTGTAGGTCTGCTATTTTAGACAGACAGACAGACAGACAGACAGACAGACAGACAGACAGTGGCCCCCAAAAATAGCAGACCTACAAGCTCGTAGCGCGGCACTCGGTGCCGTGCTACGAGCTTGTAGGTCTGCTATTTTAGACGGACAGACAGACAGACAGACAAGACAGATTGTTAGACAGACAGACAGACAGACAGTGGCCCCCAAAATAGCAGACCTACAAGCTCGTAGCGCGGCACTCGGTGCCGTGCTACGAGCTTGTAGGTCTGCTATTTTAGACGGACAGACAGACAGACAGACAGACAGACAAGACAGATTGTTAGACAGACAGACAGACAGACAGACAGACAGTGGCCCCCAAAATAGCAGACTACGAGCTTGTAGGTCTGCTATTTTAGACAGACAGACAGACCAGACAGACACACAGACAGTGGCCGGGCCCCCAAAAATAGCAGACCTACAAGCTCGTAGCGCGGCACTCGGTGCCGTGCTACGAGCTTGTAGGTCTGCTATTTTAGACGGACAGACAGACAGACAGACAGACAGACAGACAGACAGACAAGACAGATTGTTAGACAGACAGACAGACATACAGTGGCCCCCAAAAATAGCAGACCTAGGGGGAACATATTTTCAGATGGGGGTCGGAGGCCAATTACATATCATTTTTGGGGTCCTTGGCATGAAATATTGAGCACCACTAATACAGAAATCATAGGTATTTCAGAAAACTGTCAGAATTTAGAAGACATTTTTTTTATTTTGACGTCAGGCCTAAATGGGTTAAACTAAGAGTACATAAATGTGAAGAGATTATATCAATGAACCCTGAGGATGTACAGTAGGCTGTATACTTGTCCTTAATGTAGATGCAGTAATGCTCCTATCTGGTCACCAGAGGCCAGTCTATGGACGGATACTATCATGTTCTCCCTAGTACTATTCAGCATTGGTGTTATGTTAAGGGCCATTCACACTGTGTACTTTAACTACAACTATAATATCTATTACAAGAGACTGTTTTCACGTTTAAAATGTAATTTATAAAAGCTGACTGAATACAATTGTTTAGAATGTATACCAGTGCTTCTCAATTCAGGGTCCGTGGACCACCAGGGGCCCTTGTGGGATTTCCAGGGGGTCCCCAGTAAACATTTAAAACACCAAAAGGGGACCTTGCAACAGGTGTGTGTAGTTGCTAACGAGCTTGTAGGTCTGCTACAAGTGGCATGCTACAGCTTGTAGGTCTGCTACAAGTGGCACGCTACAGCTTGTAGGTCTGCTACAAGTGGCACGCTACAGCTTGTAGGTCTGCTACAAGTGGCACGCTACGAGCTTGTAGGTCTGCTATTTTTCAAAAATAGCAGACCTACAAGTGGCACGTTAGAGCTTGTAGGAGGAGACGGTGAGATCATGCAGTGTTGTGTTTTTGGCAGCAAACTCATTTCAGTCCCTTGAATAGTTTTAATTTAGTTTCCATGTATTTTTCGTCAGTCACTTGTCTACGTCTATGTCTATAATAGAAGAGTGAGAGAATATTTCAGTGTGTCCATTCATACTCACAATGCAACCGTTTTGATGTCTTGTATCACGTGGTATTAGTCAGAAATAGGAATATTATTTGGATTATTTACTGTATGTTCAATTTGTGTACATTGTGTGGAGCATCAGACAGCTGTCAGAGTGGTGGTCAAATATGACATTTATTTTCTATATGCAAAGGTGAGTTGTCATGTAGAACCGACAGCATGATAACATTTCGTTTTTTTCAACATTATTGGCTAAATGTACAGGCTGTTCACATGCAATGAAGACAGGAAAAACAAAGTGCTCGTTCTGGTACTACACCTGGTTTACACTGGCGTGCTGCACAGCTGCTACTGATTACAGAAATCTTCCGTTTTTATTCCCATTCTAGATAACATCCAGAGAGTGTATTACTCGGTTTCAACTTAATCATCACGCTAAGAAATGTATCTGAAAACATTATAGGGTAGAAATAAGCCACCTACGAGTAAACTGGTAAAGCTGGCCGAATATCTGATTTGTAAACAAACATCCACACGCTGTCCTGCGTAGCATAGCTACCGTCCCATCCCCTGAAGGGATGCGACGCTCTGATTGGTTCAGAAACTTCATAGCAACCGTCTGAAACTTCAAAATAAAATGTCCACCATTTCCATTTCACTACGCCTTTAAAACACTTTTCCCTTTCCATAACAAACACATAGTAACATACAGAAGTACATTATGACAATATTGGTGAAATACACTTGTTACAATTTATGAAGACAAATGTACTAAGCAGAGAACAGACCCACAGGTCTCACAAAAAAACAAGACGATAAATATACCCTCAATCCTTGGCTTAGAGTATTCCACGGTGGCTCAGTGGTTCTGTGAGTTGCCTATGGTGTGAGAGAACGCTGGTTCGGGACAGGTCAAGATTCGTGACCTCGGACAGAGGATTGAGGATAAATCAAAAATAAATCACTCTTTACCTTTTAGCCAACAAGTCAAAAGTCAAGACAAGGACTAAAGGACTAAGGATAAATCAAAATAAATCACACTTTACCTAAATGTACAATTGAAATGTATTTAAGACCCGACTCAGCGCCGTCCGAGTTACGTCCCGATAGGCAGAGAATAGTATATATCAGTAGCCCCTAGTTTCCATGTGCTGGCAATAGTTGGAAATTACACGTCCACCAGGGGGAAACCTTGACCAGGCTATGGTGAGTATGCCAGTATGGCCACATTATGCGTGTACTATGTTGGCAGCAGTGCTCCGTTCACGTTTGTTTATTATATTAGTGCTGTCTTCCGTGAGACCTGGCTTAATATGGTCAATACTGAATCCCCCCCCCCCCTCCACCTCTTGCTATAGACAGACATGACATGACATGACATGACATGACATGATGTGTGTCAAACAATTGTCACACATGGATGGATGATTAGCATTGTTTATTTATTTATTTCCGGGGGGAATGAATGAATGAATGAATGAATAAATAAATAAATAAATAAATAAATAAATAAATAAATAAATAAATAAATAAATAAATAAATAAATAAATAAATAAATGGATGGATGGATGGATGGATGGATGGATGGATGGATGGATGGATGGATGGATGGATCATATTTCCGGGGGCATTTCTCTCCAGGTGAGGACAACGCCATCCAGTCAACCAACTATGGATGTCAGAAGATCAGGCATCATCTCGTATGTTGTATTACTTCTACTACTACTACTACTACTACTACTACTACTACTACTACTACTACTACTACTATACACACACACCTCACATTTTGCTTATGCAAATTAGTGGGCTGCGTCCCACCTGCTTTGTGGGTGTGGTTTCGACTACTTTGTGGGAGCTGTTTATGCAAATGAAGGGCGTGGTTCCGGCTACTTTGTGGGTGTGGTTTATGCACATGAAGGGGCGTGTTTCCCGCTACTTTGTGGGAGTGGGTTATGCAAATTTGATGGGCGTGGTTTCGGCTATTTTGTGGCTGTGGTATATGCAAATTAGTGGGTGTCAATTATGCAAATTAGTGGGTGTCGCCCGCCTACTTTGTGGGAGTGGTTTATGCAAATGAAGGGCGTGGTTCCGGCTACTTTGTGGGTGTGAGCTATGCAAATTAGTGGGTGTCGCTTATGCAAATTAGTGGGTGTCGCCCGTCTAGTTTGTGGGAGTAGTTTATGCAAATTAAGGGCGTGGTTCCGGCTACTTTGTGGGTGTGGGCAATGCAAATTAGTGAGTGTCGCTTATGCAAATTAGTGGGTGTCACTTATGCAAATTTATGGGTGTCGCTTATGCAAATTAGTGGGTGTCGCTTATGCAAATTAGTGGGTGTCGCCCGCCTACTTTGTGGGAGCTGTTTATGCAAATGAAGTGTGTGGTTCCGGCTACTTTGTGGGTGTGGGCTATGCAAATTAGTGGGTGTCACTTATGCAAATTAGTGGGTGTCGCTTATACAAATTAGTGGGTGTCGCCCGCCTACTTTGTGGGAGCTGTTTATGCAAATGAAGGGCGTGGTTCCGGCTACTTTGTGGGTGTGGTTTATGCACATGAAGGGGCGTGTTTCCCGCTACTTTGTGGGAGTGGGTTATGCAAATTTGATGGGCGTGGTTTCGGCTACTTTGTGGCTGTGGTATATGCAAATTAGTGGGTGTCAATTATGCAAATTAGTGGGTGTCGCCCGCCTACTTTGTGGGAGTGGTTTATGCAAATTAAGGGCGTGGTTCCAGCTACTTTGTGGGTGTGAGCTATGCAAATTAGTGGGTGTCGCTTATGCAAATTAGTGGGTGTCGCCCGTCTAGTTTGTGGGAGTAGTTTATGCAAATTAAGGGCGTGGTTCCGGCTACTTTGTGGGTGTGGGCAATGCAAATTAGTGAGTGTCGCTTATGCAAATTAGTGGGTGTCACTTATGCAAATGTATGGGTGTCGCGTATGCAAATTAGTGGGTGTCGCTTATGCAAATTAGTGGGTGTCGCCCGCCTACTTTGTGGGAGCTGTTTATGCAAATGAAGTGTGTGGTTCCGGCTACTTTGTGGGTGTGGGCTATGCAAATTAGTGGGTGTCACTTATGCAAATTAGTGGGTGTCGCTTATGCAAATTAGTGGGTGTCGCCCGCCTACTTTGTGGGAGTGGTTTATGCAAATTAAGGGTGTGGTTCCGGCTACTTTGTGGGTGTCACTTATGCAAATTAGTGGGTGTCGCCCGCCTACTTTGTGGGAGCTGTTTATGCAAATGAAGGGTGTGGTTCCGGCTACTTTGTGGGTGTGGGCTATGCAAATTAGTGGGTGTCGCTTATGCAAATTAGTGGGTGTCGCCCGTCTAGTTTGTGGGAGTAGTTTATGAAAATTAAGGGCGTGGTTCCGGCTACTTTGTGGGTGTGGGCAATGCAAATTAGTGAGTGTCGCTTATGCAAATTAGTGGGTGTCACTTATGCAAATGTATGGGTGTCGCTTATGCAAATTAGTGGGTGTCGCCCGCCTACTTTGTGGGAGCTGTTTATGCAAATGAAGTGTGTGGTTCCGGCTACTTTGTGGGTGTGGGCTATGCAAATTAGTGGGTGTCGCTTATGCAAATTAGTGGGTGTCGCCCGCCTACTTTGTGGGTGTGGTTTATGCAAATGAAGGGGCGTGGTTCCCGCTACTTTGTGAGAGTGGGTTATGCAAATTAGTGGGTGTCGCTTATGCAAATTAGTGGGTGTCACTTATGCAAATTTATGGGTGTCGCTTATGCAAATTAGTGGGTGTCGCCCACCTACTTTGAGGGAGCTGTTTATGCAAATGAAGGGTGTGGTTCCGGCTACTTTGTGGGTGTGGGCTATGCAAATTAGTGGGTGTCGCTTATGCAAATTAGTGGGTGTCGCTTATGCAAATTAGTGGGTGTCGCCCGCCTACTTTGTGGGAGCTGTTTATGCAAATGAAGTGTGTGGTTCCGGCTACTTTGTGGGTGTGGGCTATGCAAATTAGTGGGTGTCACTTATGCAAATTAGTGGGTGTCGCTTATGCAAATTAGTGGGTGTCGCCCGCCTACTTTGTGGGAGCTGTTTATGCAAATTAAGGGTGTGTTTCGGCTACTTTGCGGGAGCTGTTTATGCAAATTAAGGGTGTGTTTCGGCTACTTTGTGGGAGCTGTTTATGCAAATGAAGTGTGTGGTTCCGGCTACTTTGTGGGTGTGGGCTATGCAAATTAGTGGGTGTCACTTATGCAAATTAGTGGGTGTCGCTTATGCAAATTAGTGGGTGTCGCCCGCCTACTTTGTGGGAGCTGTTTATGCAAATTAAGGGTGTGTTTCGGCTACTTTGTGGGAGCTGTTTATGCAAATGAAGTGTGTGGTTCCGGCTACTTTGTGGGTGTGGGCTATGCAAATTAGTGGGTGTCACTTATGCAAATTAGTGGGTGTCGCTTATGCAAATTAGTGGGTGTCGCCCGCCTACTTTGTGGGAGCTGTTTATGCAAATTAAGGGTGTGTTTCGGCTACTTTGCGGGAGTGGCTTATGTAAATGAAGGGCGTGTTTCGGCTACTTTGTGGGATTTGCTTATGCAAATGAAGGGGAGTGGTATGCAAATGAAGGGGCGTGTTATGCAAATGAAGGGCGTGTTTCGGCTACTTTGCCGGAGTGGCTTATGTATGTTTCGGCTACTTTATTTGCATAACCACGCCCCTTCATTTGCATAAACCACTCCCACAAAGTAGGCGGGGCGACACCCACTAATTTGCATAATTGACACCCACAAAGTAGGCGGGGTGACACCCACTAATTTGCATAGCCCACACCCACAAAGTAGCCGAAACCACGCCGTTCATTAGCATAAACCACTCCCACAAAGTAGGCGGGGTGACACCCACTAATTTGCATACTTGACACCCACTAATTTGCATAACCCACTCCCACAAAGTAGCGGGAAACACGCCCCTTCATTAGCATAAACCACACCCACAAAGTAGCCGGAACCACGCCCTTCATTTGCATAAACAGCTCCCACAAAGTAGGCGGGCGACAAACACTAATTTGCATAAGCGACACCCACTAATTTGCATAAGTGACACCCACTAATTTGCATACTTGACACCCACTAATTTGCATAACCCACTCCCACAAAGTAGCGGGAAACACGCGCCTTCATGTGCATAAACCACACCCACAAAGTAGCCGGAACCACGCCCTTCATTTGCATAAACAGCTCCCACAAAGTAGGCGGGTGACACCCACTAATTTGCATAAGTGACACCCACTAATTTGCATAGCCCACACCCACAAAGTAGCCGGAACCACACACTTCATTTGCATAAACAGCTCCCACAAAGTAGGCGGGCAACACCCACTAATTTGCATAAGCGACACCCAGAAATTTGCATAAGTGACACCCACTAATTTGCATAAGCGGCACTCACTAATTTGCATTGCCCACACCCACAAAGTAGCCGGAACGACGCCCTTAATTTGCAAAAACAAATCCCGAAAACTAGACGGGCGACACCCACTAATTTGCATAATTGACACCCACTAATTTGCATATACCACAGCCACAAAGTAGCCGGAACCACACCCATCAAATTTGCATAACCCACTCTCACAAAGTAGCGGGAACCACGCCCCTTCATTTGCATAAACCACAGCCACAAAGTAGCCGGAACCACGCCCTTCATTTGCATAAACCGCTCCCACAAAGTAGGCGGGCGACACCCACTAATTTGCATAAGCGACACCCACTAATTTGCATAAGTGACACCCACTAATTTGCATACTTGACACCCACTAATTTGCATAACCCACTCCCACAAAGTAGCGGGAAACATGCCCCTTCATTTGCATAAAACACACCCACAAAGCAGCCGGAACCACGCCCTTCATTTGCATAAACAGCTCCCACAAAGTAGGCGGGCGACACCCACTAATTTGCATAAGCGACACCCACTAATTTGCATAAGCGACACCCACTAATTTGCATAGCCCACACCCACAAAGTAGCCGGAACCACACACTTCATTTGCATAAACAGCTCCCACAAAGTAGGCGGGCGACACCCACTAATTTGCATAAGCGACACCCAGAAATTTGCATAAGTGACACCCACTAATTTGCATAAGCGACACTCACTAATTTGCATTGCCCACACCCACAAAGTAGCCGGAACGACGCCCTTAATTTGCATAAACTACTCCCACAAACTAGACGGGCGACACCCACTAATTTGCATAAGCGACACCCACTAATTTGCATAGCTCACACCCACAAAGTAGCCGGAACCACACCCTTAATTTGCATAAACCGCTCCCACAAAGTAGGCGGGCAACACCCACCAATTTGCATAGCCCACACCCACAAAGTAGCCGGAACCACGCCCTTCATTAGCATAAACCACTCCCACAAAGTAGGCGGGGTGACACCCACTAATTTGCATAATTGACACCCACTAATTTGCATATACCACAGCCACAAAGTAGCCGAAACCACGCCCATTAAATTTGCATAACCCACTCTCACAAAGTAGCCGGAACCACGCCCTTCATTTGCATAAACAGCTCCCACAAAGTAGGCGGGCGACACCCACTAATTTGCATAAGCGACACCCACTAATTTGCATAGCCCACACCCACAAAGTAGCCGGAACCACGCCCTTCATTTGCATAAACCGCTCCCACAAAGTAAGGCCTAAGTTAGCGAGAAAAGTCGCGAAATTCGCAGAACAAATCCGAGACCATCACTGTTGCCGGGTCGCGGCCGCAATCGCAGCCGTATAGGTTTCGGGCTAAACAGACATACGGTTGCGGCGGTAGCCTTGAACGAACGCCTACAAATTGCCGACTTTGCGCGACAACGTGCCAACGATAAAACATCACGGTCCGACGTTCGGATATGTCGGAGAGCCAGCCGAGACAAACGGTTCTCGGACGTACGCCTCCGACAGTCGTACAAAACGTCCTTCACTTTGGCTATGTGCATGCAGACACGTCATAGACCCATAGACTCTAACAGCGTCCTGGCTGAAAAAGTGAAACGAGACCGCGCCTCCTAGAAAGGTCGCCCGAGGACGTTCTATAGATCCACGCGTGCGTCTCCGGGAGCTCTATAACATATCCGGAAATCAGCCCGGAAGGCCTCACCGTCGTGGCGTTACAGTGAAGCAAAGTTTGACGTTCACGCGCGCCTACGCCGACGATCGTAAGTCTGTTTGGGATGGGCCGAACACCTCTGTGATCGCGGCGACGAGCCGATCTTCGTGATGGTCTGAGTTTTCTTCTGCGACCTCGGGAACCTCAAATCTGACCCGAGGCCTAGCATTGCAGTGTAGTTCCCTTTATCGGACGCTTGTAAGAGTCCCACAAAATCGAGACCAACGCCATTTTATTCGCCATGGCCTGAATAAGGATATTCGGGGGTGTTACATATTTAAAAAAATATCTATCACTTAATTTTTAAGGCATTTGGCCCAAAGGTCACCGTGGCAGTCTTTCGGATGACCTTTGACCTTTGCAAACGTCGTGAAAATTCGAGACCGGTTCCATTGGATTCGACATGTCCTGAATATGGATATTGGAGGTTCTTACATATTTTTAAAAATATATATCACCCCGTGTTTTTAAGAATTTGGCCCAAAGGGTCATGTATGTATTACTATGATCAGTAGCTATACTGTACATTATACATTATTATTATTTCATTGTATTTGAAGTATATCCTTTCTTGGTTATACTGTATACTAAAAGATATTGGGAGAAAATGAATGAGGTCTCATAAGAACACAGAGTAATTTGCTATTCTGCACTTCGTGTAGATTGGTTTCTTGACAACCCAGAGAAACCCCAGTCTGAAATCTGATGGCGAGCTTAGTCCAGTGAAGTGATCGACGTCTGTGCATGGTTGTGGAGCGGTGTGGCCAACCGCAGGACCAGCTACAGAGGATCCGTCTGTTCACGGTTTCATCGACAGATACAGATAAGAACCACTGCTGTCTCTGCCCGAGCAGCAGTCCCCTCACTCACGTATACTAATACCTCTCCCCGAGGTCTCTATACGCACACACACCTTGAACTGAGAAACTGAACACACACACTAAGGATTTAGGGATCAACCCTTAACAAAAGGGAATAATTAGGGTAAGGGTTTTAACACCCTTAAGGACAATTCAATTCATTCCTTTTATTTCAAGAGCTCTCTTTCTTATTTTCTATATTGCAGCGCTGCAACTGTATGTTTGTATTGTGTTTAATTGACAGATACTGTGCTGAGGCAATACTGTTCAACTCAACATTCAACTCTTATTTAAGGGTAACCACTAAACGGACCTAGGTAGATGTCTGGCGCCTCTTGTTTTCTGACATCGGGGTGGGATAGGGGCCGCTACATGTACAACAGTGTAAGTACAGTCGTAACAAAATAATTCACATGCAAGGCATGGTTTTGGCAGAGCAACAAAAGCGCTGGTAGTAATGTGTACTATCCGAGCGTCCGCCTGGGTATAGGGTTCGAATCCCTACAGCGCTGTGACCTGCTGACGGCCTCACCTTATAGTCCTGTTGTGTGTTTACATTCAATATGAAAGGCACTATTTCACTAGAGTGTAAAGACGCTACATGTGTTCACATTACCACATTATTTTCCAAAAATAGCAGACCTACAAGTTCATAGCGCGGCACTCGGCGCTGCGCTATGAGCTTGTAGATAGATCTGCTAAATTATAACATAATGTTTAAAACACCAAAAGGGGTTCCCTGAACCCAGAATGGGTTAACCATACAACAAGTTCCTGTGCCCTTTTGCCACACAGCAGGCCCAGCAACACCGGCCGACACCTCCAAGGCTTCCTGGGTGACCCACAGAATTATCTATCGAGATTTTCCAAAAATAGCAGACCAACAAGTGGCACAGAGTGCTGCGCTGTGAGCTTGTAGGTCAGACCGGAAGGCCTCACCGTTGTGGCGTTCTACAGAAGCAAAGGTTTTTACGTTCGCGCGCGCCATGTCGACTATAAAGGTCACCCGAGGACGTACTACAGTTCCACGCGTGCGTCTCGGGGAGCTCTATAACATATTAAAAAATCAGACCGGAAGGCCTTACCGTTGTGGCGTTCTACAGAAGCAAAGGTTTTAAATAGCAGATCTACAAGCTCGTAGCGCGCCACTCGGTGTAGTGGAACGTTCGCGCGCGCCATGTCGACTAGAAAGGTCGCCCGAGGACGTACTACAGTTCCACGCGTGCGTCTCGGGGAGCTCTATAACATATTCGAAAATCAGACCGGAAGGCCTTACCGTTGTGGCGTTCTACAGAAGCAAAGGTTTTAAATAGCAGATCTACAAGCTCGTAGCGCGCCACTCGGTGTAGTGGAACGTTCGCGCGCGCCATGTCGACTAGAAAGGTCGCCCGAGGACGTACTACAGTTCCACGCGTGCGTCTCGGGGAGCTCTATAACATATTCGAAAATCAGACCGGAAGGCCTTACCGTTGTGGCGTTCTACAGAAGCAAAGGTTTTAAATAGCAGATCTACAAGCTCGTAGCGCGCCACTCGGTGTAGTGGAACGTTCGCGCGCGCCATGTCGACTAGAAAGGTCGCCCGAGGACGTACTACAGTTCCACGCGTGCGTCTCGGGGAGCTCTATAACATATTCGAAAATCAGACCGGAAGGCCTTACCGTTGTGGCGTTCTACAGAAGCAAAGGTTTTAAATAGCAGATCTACAAGCTCGTATTGTCTGTCTGTCTGTCTGTCTGTCTGTCTGTCTGTCTGTATAATGTAACTATATAATGTAAGCCAGTAAAATCTCAATTGAATTGTTTTTTTCCATGATCAGGGATCCCACATTTATGGAAAGTTTTGAAATTAGATTATTGATTTTGTTAATAAAAACATTTTACAAAACGTGTATAACATTATACAAATTTTGACGTGATAAAAAAGAACAGATCTACAAGCTCACACCGTGCTGCAGCGTGATGCTATGCCCTAGGATAGGTGGTGTAAATTGTCATGAAATTTGGTATGGAATTTTAACATTTCTATATTCTATGCTTTATTTTTTGCTACACTGCCTGTCTTTGAGTAAGAGACAGTTTTTTTTAAGACAGTTTTTGGTTTAGACTAGTCATTGGTTAGACCAGTCATTAGTCCTACAACTACAACCTATCTCAAACCCTCACCCTAAACCTAACCTCCCACGGGGCAGCACACCTAAACCTAACCTTAACCTAAGAGACTTTTTATTGCGCTGAATGATTGTTATAAGCCTGGAAATTGGGTTTAATATTCTGGACTGGTTTTTGGAAAGGTTTTGGAAATTCATTGGTAAAACAAATATGTGGGAACAACACTGCACGCTAGATCTCTGTGTGATTGGCCTCCCAAAGCACTGCTAATGCTCTGCTTCTGCGTCGGCCCCTTCTTCAGGTGGTCACCCACTATTTAAGCTGCCTGCACAAGTCCCAGCATGCCGTGGTCCTGGAGAGACTGAGATACTCCATGCCCAACAACACCGAGCTGGGCCTAAGGTACCGTTCACCACTGTCATCGCCACCCTGCACATGCATGCCTAGCATGAGTGGAGCACACCTTCAGCCTATTGGGGGATGACTTATCACTGGTCTTTCTGTGGTAACTTAAATGGTTGTAGCTTCATTGGTGTGTTAGTGCAGGGTATCTAGACTAGATTCTAGAGGAGTATTTTGCCTCTGGAATGAACATGTGCACGAGGTCATATTGGGGTGCATACTTAGTTTAGACTAGTCATTGGTTAGACATGGGTTAAGGTTAGGTTTAGGTGTGCTGCCCCGTGGGAGGTATAGGTTGTAGTTGTAGGACTAATGACTGGTCTAACCAATGACTAGTCTAAACCAAAAACTGTCAACCTCCCACGGGGCAGCACACCTAAACCCTCTCCCAACCCTTAACGCACCCCTCACCAACCTTAATCCGGTCGTTTTAACGCACCCCTCACCAACTCTAATCCGGTCGTTTTAACGCACCCCTCACCAACCTTATGTCTAACCAATGACTAGTCTAAACTAAGTTAAAGGCTGTTGGATGTACCGGTTATGTTTGAGGCTTCTGTGTGTCGAGGATAAGTCTGCCGCGCACTGATCGGAGGCCAAGTTTGTGGGGTTTCTAGTTCCATGCTGTTGACAGACGGTTAGTGTTGCTTTGTCACTGTACAGGTTGCTGCACCATGAATGGCAGGACGGCAACATTGAACACCTGAAATTCCAGGCCAGAATGTTGAGCAGTAGTATTCCAAAATGTCTGGCTTCCTGGAAAATGTAAGTCCCAAGATCTCTCCTCGCTGCTCAGAAATGTAAAAGAAAAAAAGAAAAAGAAAAGAAAAGAAAAAGCATGAGGAAATGATTGATTCAGAGAGAAACGTATCGGACCTGAAATAATGTCTTTGTAAAAAAATATAAATAGTAATGATCTCACATTGAGGGTTTATAAATTGCTGCTGGTCAGTTTGTTAGCTCTAGCCAGGATGGGAAACTAACACCAGCCACAAGGCAGGCATACGCTGATAAAAGTTTGTCCTCAATATACAGTTGGGTGCCACCGATATTGTCCCTTATCATTTGACCCATTTAGGCCTGACCTCAAAATTTAAAAAAAATCCTTCTAAATCCTCCAGTTTTCTGAAATAAATATTTTCACGATTTTTCAAAAATAGCAGACCTACAAGCTCGTGAGCTTGTAGATCTGCTATTTTTCAATAGCTAAATTATAACATTAAAACACCAAAAGGGGTTTTGCGCAGATCACGCAAACCTCAGCAAAAAGAAAAGGACAATATCGATGGCCTCCAACTGTAAGCCTCTTTGGGCAGCTTAACACTTCCTGTGTCCTGGGAATTACCGCCCAGGACGTCTGGACATCTTAAAAAAAAAAAAAAGACAAAAATAACATTGGGCACCCTGGGTCACTATTTTGAAAGGGTGTGTTAAGCAACCACCATTCAGAGGTTCTGTGATAAAAAGAAAAAACAGCAAACCTGGTGACAAGCAAAGCGAAAAAATTAGTTTCCTCTCCTTGCTTGCTAGCCATTACTGTCTTTTAACACATTTTGTGCCCAAGACGTCCACAGACGTCCTGTGAATTACCGCATGTAGTGCCCAGGACGTCTGTGGTTTTGTTTTTTTATTAAAAAAAAATGTCAAAAAGGGGTTCTAAAAAGTAGGCACCCTGGGTCGCCATTTTGAAAGATTTAAAAGGGCACATAATGTGTTAAGAGAGTTTAGGGAGTTGTCCTGCCGTGAATCTCACAAGCCTTTCTGCTGCATTTCTCGGCAGAGCAATAGCTGTGGAGAGGGAGCTAAAGGAGCCATCAGAGGTGAGTTAGTGATGGAGGGGGGGGGTGGGGGGGATCCGGGGTAAGAATCACTGAGAATCAAATAATGACAAAAAATAATGAATTGACGAATTGACATCCTAACCTTGTGCTTGCCTTTTCTTCCAGTCAGTCAGTAAGTCTTCCCTTGTCTGACTTAACTGTTCTGGCCATTTTGATGTTGTTGAATCTCATTTCTTCCCCTGCAGGGTTATTTGTCACACAAAACAAACGGGTTGTAATGTATGCTGTTCTTTTAGAGTGTCACAGTTTGAAACATTTTTTTGCTTTTGTGATTTCGTGATGTGTGGCTCAGGTCGCTTTTTCTCTAGGAAGCAAAAAGCAATCTCTGACTTGATCCCTTTTTGTTCTTGTGTGTGTGTTGTTTTTTTTTGTCCTCGTCCTTTTAACTGACACCACCATCCCTGCGTTTGGTGGTCTTCTTTTTTTTTTCTTTTTCTTTTCCCCCCCTCCCCCGCCTTTTTGTTATTTTCTTATAGGTCCGAAATCTGTATCGGCAAGCTCTCCAAAGTCTTCCACTGTGTGCCACCATATGGAAAGATGTAATTTCCCACAAAAAAACACATATCACATACTCAAACACAACACAATTTGTTGCACCTTGAGCGGTATTACACCTATGTTCACCTGCTACCCTTCCTCCCCCACCCCCCCCCCCCCCCTCCTTTCCCCTCCCTCCTTCCCTAACTCCTCTGACACCCTCTCCCCTCGCTCCCCCTGTCTCTTCCCTCCTTTCCAGTGCCTGCTGTTTGAAGCTGCGGAGGGAGGTAAAACGGATAGACTGAGGAAGCTTGTTGACAAGGCCCGAGAGGTGGGAGTGAGTCTAAGTGAGACCCTAAATTTAGGCCCCGGCAGAGTTCAGGGCGAGGATTCCTGACACACACTACAGCACACACACACACACACACAACCCTCAGTGCGTGCCCATTTTTCTCCAACGAGAAGTAAAAGAAGCGCTAGTTTGGAACTAGATTTATCCAATCAGACCAGACGAAATCAAACTGCCGCCACTGCCTAGGTAAGCCAGGGAAACTTGACGTGAAGGCTCGGTTGGTTGGTTGGTTGGTTGCCTGCACTACTCCTGCACCTCCCTGTAGCGGCCGCCAGGCGGCGCCAGGAATGAAGGAACAGTCGTCAACGGAAGCCGCCAATGACCCACCTCTCCTCAAATGACCACAAAATGTGTTGGGGGGGCGCCCCGCTTATATCATCCTTAACATCGTGGTGTACGTAAGTATAGATCCTCTGCTCAGTGACATTAAGTCTTACCTTTTTATCCCCCCCCCCCCCCCTCTGTTTTAATTTACATGTTCTCCCTCTTTTTGTTTGTACCGTCACCTTTTTATTTTTGATATCCCTCCCCCCCCCCCCCCCCCCCTTGTTTACCTGGGGTTTGGCATTTGGAACGGACTATGATTGTCACTGTGGTGTCGTTTAAACATATCTCGTGTTTTTAAAGGACAGTTTCCCCTGTAGTGATGCTGCTGCAAAGAACTTGTACAATAATATCTATTTTTGTTTTTGTTTTTCACACAAAAAGGAAGAGATTGTTTCATTTTGTTTATAAAAAAAAGTGATCAAAAAGAAATTTAAACAATCATCAAAAAATAAAAAAACTGTTTGAAAATCACAGTCCATGTGGAACATGGCTGAACCTGCCCAGTATTCTATTTGGCCCCGTTCGTTCGTCCGTTCGTTTGTTTGCCAATACTTTTTTGAGACTGCCACAGAGACTGCTGAAGAACGCTGTGATGATACCTTCAGGCCAGCCGATCAACGGGGAAGGCCCTTTAAACTCATTATTAATATTAATAATATACCAGGACAAAGATAGTCAGCAGCCTGTAGCTTTATACAGTACATGCTTTCCTGTGCAATCTTTATTTTTTATTTTTTTTGGAGTATATATTATTAAGTTAACGAACGAGGACAGGGCAAAATTTAAAAGTCCTTCAAACTTTTATTTTGTATGTTGTATTAAAAAATGTTTATATTAAATTATGCTCTAATGAAAAGATTCCTGTTTTTGTGGTTTTTTTATTGTCTGTGAAGTTACTTTGTTTGGCGGTGTGGGTGCATGGGGTTCTAGTCAGTCGACGGTCGTGCAGTGTTCATTTTATTGACTAAGACAAGACTAAGTCGACTAAGGTTTTTGATATTTAGTCGACTAAGACTAAACAAGACTAAGTCGACTAAGGTTTTTGATATGTAGTCGACTAAGACTAAACAAGACTAAGTCGACTAAGGTTTTTGATATGTAGTCGACTAAGACTAAACCATTTCAGAAGACTAAATAGGACTTAAGACTACATGGTGGGTTGTTCAAAATACTTGGACTAAGTATTTTCTAGCAAAATTAACATTGCATTAAGACTCAAATTAAAAGATTAAGATTTTGGTATTTAGTTGACTAGACGAAGACTAAACCATTTCAGAAGACTAAGTGGGACTAAGACTAAATGGTGCGTTATTGAAAAGACTAGGACTAAACAAGAATATTCTGAAAAAATGACACTGCAAATGTGGGAGTCTGTGAAAGGGAAATGGTGCATATCTTCTTGGTCTGTCGTACCAACAGTCCGACACCCTACCCTAATCCTAACCGCACGCGGAGGCCGAGTGAGTCTTAACTGCAGGCCACGCATGCATCTTAACGCATGTCAGACCACTGGTATGTCGCACCAACGTACTGTATGCCCCCCGAGAGAGACCACTCGACCCAAATGCAACGTGTGCATTTCAGTACATTAATGGCATAAGGATACAATGCCACTCGGATGGGATGTGGGCTTCAATAACGCCAAGTGGACATCAATAAAGCCATGTGGGCATCAAGTGGGCATCAATAAAGCCATGTGGGCATCAATAAAGCCATGTGGGCATCAAGTGGGCATCAATAAAGCCATGTGGGCATCAATAAAGCCATGTGGGCATCAAGTGGGCATCAATAAAGCCATGTGGGCATCAATAAAGCCATGTGGGCATCAAGTGGGCATCAATAAAGCCATGTGGGCATCAATAAAGCCAAGTGGGCATCAATAAAGCCATGTGGGCATCAAGTGGGCATCAATAAAGCCATGTGGGCATCAATAATGCCACCAAGTACACATGTATTCAGGAACTACACTGGTCCTCGCATTCCTTTAATCCATTAAAACCTCTTTTTGTGCCAATGACCCCTAAAATGCTATGTATTTGACCACAGACCCCCATCTGAAAATGTTCAACATTTTTGAGTGGTGCAACCACTCCAAGGAACAGCAATGTCCGTGTTAACCTATCTATGTGACCTGTGTGACTGACTATGAGCACCAGTACCAAAAGTGGCGCTGTTGTGCCAGAAACGGAGAGAGAGAGAGATAGTGCTGCACTGTTGCCTGCTAATGAGAGAGAGGGGGGGGGATTTGCACCACTCAGTTCACACGGGTGTGATTTTTTCAACACGTTCAAGATTTTTTAAAAAGGTAAAAAATATATATATACAGTATAGCTTGAAATGACACATGCTTTCCCGGTTTTAATGAGTTAATCCATTTTGTATCATGGAATGAACGATACAGCTAAAAGCAATAATGTGAGACATTTTATTTGAAATCAAACACAATCATCTTTCATAAATAAAGAATTTGAATATAATGTAATGTGGTCACAGAGGAACACTACACAGGGGTCACTTTTTAGCCCTAAAATTGACCACCTGACCTAGCGTGTCCAATCAATGGCTGTTTGATAGTCAGCTCATGGTGCCTTCATTACATGGTAATATTAATACATTTAATTTGTATAGCACAAAACAATGTTTAGAAGTGCTTCACAGACCCGTATAAAAACAATCTGACAAGCAGCAAGCCACAAAGTTACAATTACCGTAAGGCAGGGGTGAGCGACTTTGACAATGGAGAGGGCCACTATATTCCCAATCTCATTCCAGAGGGCCACGTTGCATATCACTGTCATAGCAAAAAATAGCCGATCTACAAGCTCAAAACGCGTCGCACTGCGATGTGTTTTGAGCTTGTAGATCGGCAATTTTTGCTATTTTAATAGAAATACTGAATGTTTTGCTATTTTTTAATTGGAATCCTAAAAAGTAACCATTTTATATAATTTCAAATGCATTTAGTTATAGTTAACTTTATGAACTAAATACAAATATATTGGATATAAAAAGACAATGACATTTTATTACTAGTCATTAAAGCTACATATAGACTGAAGTAATTCAATTGTAATCAATAATGTGTCATTAACCTGCGGGCCGCATTAAGTGATGGTGGGGGGCCGCATGTGGCCCCCGGGCCGCCAGTTTCCCATGTATGCCGTAAGGTGTAAATAAAAAGGGTCAGTAAGAACTAGTAAAAGAAAAATTGGAACAGTGCATTTCATATAAAATGTATGAAAATGATTAACATGTATTATAAGAAGTGAGCATAAATATTGAATGGTAAACAAAACTAAAAATGGGGAAAATAAACACAAGGTACTGCTAACTTTTTGTAGAGTCATTGGTGTGTATCAAAAAGCAATTTAAGCGAGAACATGTTGGATTCTGTAAAACTCAGACTCAGCCAGAACGACACGGTCGACTTCTTCCACCATCAAACGGGGACTACAAGGTCCTGCGTCGACGTCGTACACGACCGCGTCTCTGGACCCTCCGAGTCGACGGACGCGACGTCGTGGCTGCCGTGGCGGGATCTGTGTGTTCTGTGTGAAGTCCACGGAAGAAAGCCGCCGAGATCCTCTCTGAAACGCACACTGAGGAACATGTAGAGCAGAGGGTCCAGACAGGCGGGCAGGCACACGGTCAGCAACGCTGTGAACCTGACAAACTCTGGGCTGGAGACGACTAGGAAAGGATGCTGATGATGATGAAGCGTGAAGGCGAGGAGAGTTGCGGAGAAGCAAAGCAGGCAATTGGAAAGGAGGACGGCGGTCACCGTTTTGGTCATGCTGGTGGCACAATCCTGGTGGACTCTATTGGGCTTTAAGGTCATCTTTTCACCCCCGGGCTGCTGCTGGTTCACACAACAGTGCGTGACCGTCATCAACAGGTAACAGAGGAAGTTGAGTGATAACAGCGTCGAGTCGTAACCCCAACAGATGGAGTGGTTATGATGAGAGACGGACATGCAGATGGAAGTGAGACTGTGTTCATCAGCTCTGAACAGGAAGGGACTAGCGGCGGCGCACAGCGCCAGGGTACAACAGACCGCCGCTACAACCTGAACGCCCCTTCTTTGCCCCAGCAGTAGATTCCTGCCGGGCGCCGCCTTGGGCTCATCGCTGCGTCGCATCTGCTCGAAGACGACGGCCGTCATGAGGAGGACCCCGGCTTCGGAGGAGAGCGCGAACAGGACGCTTGTGGTCCACGGACGCGCTTCCACCTCCCACCACGGACAACCGCCGCCACGGTCCACCACGGTCAGAACGTCTACCACGGCCAGAGTGCCACTCGAGAGACCCGTGATGAAGTGCACCCAGTGTAGGACACCCAGAAGATGCTGGATGGGGGCGGGTCTCGATGCAGAGCAGAAGATCGAGAACAGCACCAGGAAATTGAAAGTGACGGAGAGGACGATGATGAGCCAGATGACAAACTGATACCAGTAGGTAGCAAGCGAGCTCTGGCACGGATGGAATGGACCTAGAGATGGAGACAAAATGTGATGAGATTTTGTTTTTGTTGCTGTCCCTTATTTAAATAGTGGAGGTGGAAAAACATATACTCACCAGGGACAGGAGAACAGCGAACAGCAGCATGTTCTGTAGCATCTACACTTGGTTCCATTGCCAAGTCGTCTGGACTGCCATATTCTATGAGAAAATAGTGCAATATAGATTAATCTTTATGGCCAGCTTTCCGGGTTTGTGTAAACGCAAACATTGGCGGTGACGGGACGAAAAGCTGTATATAGGAGGGGCTTTTCACTATAGTGCCCCTCAAAAAGGTTTTGACTCACCCTGGAAGGTTACGTCATCATAACTCTCTTGTTGATTCAGACTTGGCTTGCTGTTGTCGTCAACACTTCCAAGGTTCCAGGGCGAGAAGGGGCTCCTCGACTTGGCCCAGCAGGGTGCAAACACACAGCACTGGTAGGCAAAGGGCAGCTCCGCTACCCTGCATATGGTACACCACATGAGTCATTCATCACTCCACAGACAGTATGCTACACAGCAAAGTATTAAAGGACCACTTTTCAACCTATCTTCATATAATAGGTCCTCACTAATAATCATGATAAAATGGCACAATTTTTTTCTACTCAGTTTGTGTCTCATAGGAGGGCTGTGGGTAGTTTAGAAACCGTCCTCCAGTGACATCATCATTAGGCAGATATTTTTTTAAACAAGATTTTTCTTTACAAAAATGTTTAGATTTTCATTATCGTGAGAACGATGGCTTCCATTTTCGCATTGCAACTTTTAAGGACTAGAAAGCCTGCAGTTTCTATTAGGTTTTATTCCCCATCGATGATGTCACTGGAGGACGGTTTCTGAACTGCCCACAGCCCTCCTCTGAGACACAGACCGAGTAGAAAAAAATTGCGCCATTTTTTCACGATTATTAGTGAGGACCTATTATATGAAGATAGGTTGGAAAAGTGGTGAAGTGGTCCTTTAACATTAGAGTAGAACGTTTAAAACGGCAATGTTATGGGGTGTGTAACTGATATCTCCTATATTTGTATAGGGAACCGTCAGAGGAGTCTATAAGGGCTCGTATTCAGGGAGGCCTTATCATAGATATCTATGGGCCTTATAGCCTAAGGATCTGTATTTCTTATTTGGAGTTGGGAGGGAACGGAGCTGGTCACTAGAAAACAAGTGTTTAAGTAGCCGATCTACAACCTCACAACGCGGCGCGAAGCGTTGTGAGGTTGTAGATCTGCTATAGAGGGTATGCGTGTGACATCATCAAACCCGGAAGTTAAGCGGGAATGCCTACTGAGTGACAAAAAACGACTTTCTGGCCTTGACAGCCAATACACCCAAACAGAAAAGTTGTATTTGATTGCATTAGACGACGTTAAACGACATTAAACTCACTTTTTGTCACTCACTTTGTCATTCCATTTGCCATTCACTTTATGCATGTGCATACCCTCTATTTTCACTAGTTTGGTTAGTGAAAATTATTTATTTTCTTTAGTTTGGTCATTTATTTTTTTGGCTCACGGGCTGAAACGTTTCGGCAACAACTGCCCTACAGTACCTGAGCCTGGGCAGGAGGTGCAGGGGGAGAGGGTCTCTGAGCTGAAGGCTCCTATACCTGAGCCTGGGCAGGAGGTGCAGGGGGAGAGGGTCTCTGAGCTGAAGGCTCCTATACCTGAGCCTGGGCAGGAGGTGCAGGGGGAGAGGGTCTCTGAGCTGAAGGCTCCTATACCTGAGCCTGGGCAGGAGGTGCAGGGGGAGAGGGTCTCTGAGCTGAAGGCTCCTATACCTGAGCCTGGGCAGGAGGTGCAGGGGGAGAGGGTCTCTGAGCTGAAGGCTCCTATACCTGAGCCTGGGCAGGAGGTGCAGGGGGAGAGGGTCTCTGAGCTGAAGGCTCCTATACCTGAGCCTGGGCAGGAGGTGCAGGGGGAGAGGGTCTCTGAGCTGAAGGCTCCTATACCTGAGCCTGGGCAGGAGGTGCAGGGGGAGAGGGTCTCTGAGCTGAAGGCTCCTATACCTGAGCCTGGGCAGGAGGTGCAGGGGGAGAGGGTCTCTGAGCTGAAGGCTCCTATACCTGAGCCTGGGCAGGAGGTGCAGGGGGAGAGGGTCTCTGAGCTGAAGGCTCCTATACCTGAGCCTGGGCAGGAGGTGCAGGGGGAGAGGGTCTCTGAGCTGAAGGCTCCTATACCTGAGCCTGGGCAGGAGGTGCAGGGGGAGAGGGTCTCTGAGCTGAAGGCTCCTATACCTGAGCCTGGGCAGGAGGTGCAGGGGGGGAGGGTCTCTGAGCTGAAGGCTCTACAGTACCTGAGCCTGGGCAGGAGGTGCAGGGGGAGAGGGTCTCTGAGCTGAAGGTTCTACAGTACCTGAGCCTGGGCAGGAGGTGCAGGGGGAGAGGGTCTCTGAGCTGAAGGTTCCCAGACAGCTTCAAGTGGGTGAGTCCATGAAGACCCTCCAGGGAGAAGGAAGACAGCCGGTTGGAGGTGAGGTCACTGAAGGTGAGAGAGGTGAGGTTGGGGGGGGGGGGGGATTCAAATGCATCGTCTTACCAAGTTGTTCACTTTTTAGTTTTTACATGAATCATCCAAATCATTCCATACATAAACAAGACTATAGTTCCTTCAGTGCCCTCTACACTCATTTGAGACTCATTGGTCATTGCAATACTTTCCCACACGCACGCACACACACACACATGCTCGCACACACACACACACACACACGACATCGCACGATTCACACAGCTTAACTAACAGTCTAATTACAATAGTTTGCATAGTGTACTGCACTGTACAGACTCACTGTTCCACTTTTCATATTTACATTTACATAGTACATTTCTATAATAAAAAACAATGTATTCCCCAAATAATCTCTTCCAAAGGGTATTTTCTATATTTACGCGTGCATCTGAGGCACTCGGGTCACTCAACAGTGACCTGAGTGCCTTCTTCATCTCCAGGAAGCTACAGTAGGTCTCCACATGGATCTGAAGCTACAGTAGGTCTCCACATGGATCTCACCAATGACATTACTGGGAAAACACAATAACCATTTTGGGCGGGAACCCCTTTTGGTGTTTTAAGCATTATGTTGTACTTTAGCTATTGAAAAATAGCAGATCTACAAGCTCATAGCGCGGCACCGAGTGCCGTGCTATGAACTTGTAGGTCTGCTATTTTTTAACGGGAAAATGTGCCTCAAATCTTTGAATAATATATATTCTTTCAGAGTTTCAGTTTTTAACTCAAATTGGACTGGGGCGTCCCTGGAACAACATTTTCAGATGGGGGTCGGCGGCCAATTACAAAAAAATGTTGGGGTCCTTGACATGAAATATTGAGCACCACTGAGATAGAAACATGAGGTTTTTCAGGGAAAAAAAACATTTTAAAAAGACATTTTTTTAATTTCGACGTCAGGCCTAAATTGGTTAAAACAAAGTCTCCTCTGAGGTTTCATCTGGGCGACTAAAAGCTTCTGCTATTGACTGTGACTATTTTACAATACTAAAACAGATGACTCACAGTCTTTGGATCTTTCCACATCCAGTGAGGTTGGGTAGACACCGTATCCAGTTGTAAGACAGGTCCCTTTTAGATGAGACACACACACACACAGGTTACATGGACATTTTCCCAAAGGAAATAAATGTCCAATTCAGCATCTAAACATGCCTTCCCAAAGAATGGAATAATCTGGACATAAGGGTTGGGTTATTGTATTGTGTTATAGGGGCCTGGCAGTGGGCGTGGTTTTCCCCATAGAGATTTTAGTACAACATTTTTTTTATGTCTGTTATTATCCTGGTGATAATCTTTGTTTAGAGGTTTTCATTTTCATTTATTCACAGATCAAAGGTTTTATGGTCATGATTCACCAGGATCCTGGAAGGCTTGATTAAATATTTTTGTAAATCTCTATGGGAAAAAAATGAATGGCCGATTTTTCAGTGGAACCAGAAACCCACGGCCACTGCTATGCCCTATTGTGTCTATTTGGTTATTGATGGGATATGATGTTTGCATGCATTATTGAAAATTAAGTTGTTGAAGTTAGATAAGAGAGTGTAGAGACAGGCCTATCAACTGAGACAGAATATGGGGCACAGTCGGTAGTGCTGTCGCCTCACAGCCAGAAGGTCCTGAGTTCGATTCCCGCTGTGGGCGCTGGGGGCGTGTTCTCTCCTCCGCGTCATCAGTGCCCATACCCGAGGCGGGGTTGGCGAAGGGGCCTTTCTGTGTGGAGTTTGCATGTTCTCCCCGTGTCCCCTAGGGTAGGTAGTACCCTCACAAAAAACATGCAGTAATCCTGGTCTCTAAACTGCCTCCCCCTGGCCAGCCGGGGCGCCTGATGGAGAGGAAAGGAACTGGTCGGAATAACGTGTTCCTTCCATGCGCTACGTCCGGCCGGGGAAACTCTCCCCTGTCAGGTGAAAAGAAGCAGCTTGGACTCCTCATGCATAGAAGGAAGCATGAGGTCAGTCCGCTGCCCCCCCCCCCCCCCCCCCCCCCAGGTTGGCAGAGGAAGTGTAGCGCCCAGGATTACATTAGATAATTGACACTGGGTGAAAGAAATGGGTTGCAAAATCGTGGGATAAAAATCATATGAAAAAAAACACAAACGGAGACAAAATATGAAATGCATGACTAATGCCTCCGATGCTTTGTTTAGATACATTTTGTCTTCTGATCTTCTGTGGCTGGTGGGGGTGTTTATTGTTGTCTCCACCAGGCCGAAGGCATGGGGAGAGTATGTTTAGTTGTCTCCACCAGGCCGAAGGCATGGGGAGAGAGTATGTTTAGTTGTCTCCACCAGGCCGAAGGCATGGGGAGAGAGTATGTTTAGTTGTCTCCACCAGGCCGAAGGCATGGGGAGAGAGTATGTTTAGTTGTCTCCACCAGGCCGAAGGCATGGGGAGAGAGTATGTTTAGTTGTCTCCACCAGGCCGAAGGCATGGGGAGAGAGTATGTTTGTCTCCACCAGGCCGAAGGCATGGGGAGAGAGTATGTTTAGTTGTCTCCACCAGGCCGAAGGCATGGGGAGAGAGTATGTTTGTCTCCACCAGGCCGAAGGCATGGGGAGAGAGTATGTTTAGTTGTCTCCACCAGGCCGAAGGCATGGGGAGAGAGTATGTTTAGTTGTCTCCACCAGGCCGAAGGCATGGGGAGAGAGTATGTTTGTCTCCACCAGGCCGAAGGCATGGGGAGAGAGTATGTTTAGTTGTCTCCACCAGGCCGAAGGCATGGGGAGAGAGTATGTTTTGCACTCCGTCCGTGTGTGTGTGTGAGTCTGTGTGTCCTTGTGTCTGTCCGTCCGTCTGCAGCTAATCTCCGGCACCGTTAACCCGGTCCATGCCAACTTTTGCACACACACTCCCTGGATGCCACCGATGAACCTCCACGAATCTTCCAGATCGGCCTGTTATAGCGCCACCAGGAGGCCGACTTTTGAAAAACAATTTTTTTTATATTACTCCTCCAGATTCTGTCCAAAAATCCCGCAAATCGTTACACACTATCTCTAAAGTCATGTGTTCAAGACATATCTGTCCGATATTCCATACTAATTGGCTAATATTGGCTTTCAAAGTTTGCAGGATTGGCCCCGTTTTGAACAAAAAGCCTCAAATCATGAATGCAGCTTGCAATTTACGTGAAATCTTTCACGGACTTTCCTACTAGGCTGAGGAATATATCCCACCCTTTTCACTTTGGCCTGTTATAGCGCCACCAACCAAGTGGATTTTTGCCAAACACATTTTTGGAACAAAATGCCTCAAATCATCCAATTGCCAAGGCGTAAGAAGAAATGGCACCCTTTTCACATTGTTTTACTTTTTTTTTTATCCTATGATTTTGTAACCAATTTTTCAGCCAGTGTCAATTGCCTAAGCTGTAATCCTGGGCGCTACTCTCCCTCTGCCAACCTGGGGAGAGCCCTGAACTGAGCTCGTGCTTCCTTCAATGCATGAGGAGGAGTGAGCAGGCCTCTTCTTATCACCTGGCAGGGGGAGAGTTCCCCCAGGTAGGACGTAGCGCGTGGAAGGAACACGTTATTCCAACCATCCTTATTTCCCCTCCATCAGGTGCCCCGGCTGGCCAGGGGGAGGCAGTATAGAGACCAGGATTACAGCATGTTTTTTGTGAGGGTACCTACCCTAGGGGACACGGGGAGAACATGTGAGGGTACCTACCCTAGGGGACACGGGGAGAACATGTGAGGGTACCTACCCTAGGGGACACGGGGAGAACATGTGAGGGTACCTATACCTTAGGGGACACGGGGAGAACATGTGAGGTTACCTACCCTAGGGGACACGGGGAGAACATGTGAGGGTACCTACCCTAGGGGACACGGGGAGAACATGTGAGGGTACCTACCCTAGGGGACACGGGGAGAACATGTGAGGGTACCTACCCTAGGGGACACGGGGATAACATGCGAGGGTACCTACCTTAGGGGACACGGGGAGAACATGTGAGGGTACCTACCCTAGGGGACACGGGGAGAACATGTGAGGGTACCTACCCTAGGGGACACGGGGAGAACATGTGAGGGTACCTACCCTAGGGGACACGGGGAGAACATGTGAGGGTACCTACCTTAGGGGACACGGGGAGAACATGTGAGGGTACCCACCCTAAGGGACACGGGGAGAACATGTGAGGGTACCTACCCTAGGGGACACGGGGAGAACATGTGAGGGTACCTACCCTAGGGGACACAGGGAGAACATGTGAGGGTACCTACCCTAGGGGACACGGGGAGAACATGTGAGGGTACCTACCCTAGGGGACACGGGGAGAACATGTGAGGGTACCTACCCTAGGGGACACGGGGGGAGAACATGCAAACTCCACACAGAAAGACACTTTCGCCAACCCCACTTATAGGGTATGTGTGGCGGCGCTGATGATGTGGACAAGAGAACACACCAAAGCGTCCCCGACGGGAATCCAACCCGGGACCTTCTAGCTGTGAGGCGACAGTGCTACAGACTGTGCCACCGCGCCCCCCATGGGGCTGTTTATTAACCATGACATTGAGGATTGTTGTTGTTAATCATCAAATACGGAATTATATAGAGCGTCGCAGTCCTGCCCCCTTTCATGACGACGCCAGGCCCAGGAAATAATTCCCAATGCATTTTTCCCATAGACATTTCAAAAAGTATTTTTTTAAATACCTTTTAAGCGTCGTACGAAGCCAACTCGAGTCGTGACAAATCATGACAACAAACACAATATTTTGGACCAAACAAATAATTACAAAGAAGAAAAACAAATACTTTCTGAAAAGTCTATGAGGAGTCTCTCGAGGGGGCAGGACTGCGACGCTCTATTGCGGCTGTGGCTCAGGAGCTAGAGCTGGTCGTCCAATGATCCCTGGGTCGGCGGTTCGAATCCCGGCTCCTCCTGGCCACATGTCGAAGTGTCCTTGGGCACTGACACTGAACCCTACATTGCCTCCAATGAGTTGGTCAGTGTGAGCTCGCCACCATTGGTGTGTGAATGTGGGAAGTGAGGACGCTGGCGTCGACTGTTCACCGCTTCACCTCCCAACATATGAATGAATGAACCATTGTAAAGTGCTTTGAGCACTTGGGAAAAACGCTATAAAAATGCAATTCATTATTGTATGATGAAAGAAGGGGAAAATAGAAAATGAAGTTGCTCGTATCCTAATAATGACGCGAAGCCTGCGGAGCTAGTTCAGGCAGGCAACTCGTGAGTGAGCCTACCTGATCAGGTGACTGGTCTCATGCACTCTTTACCTGATCAGAGCTGCTATTTAAACCTGCCTACTTGCTCTTTCCTGGCTTCTCTCCCACTGTGCGGTCGTACGCCGCTGCTGCTGTCTCCCTGCCTCGCTCCCTGCTAACCTAGCTGCTAACCTAGCCGCCTCCCCAGCATCCACCTGTATACAGGCTCTGTTTCTAGATCCCCCTGCATGGGGATCTTATTAATTCCCCTGTTGTACTTGGCTTATCATTTATTTGTTTTTATCCCACGATTTTGTAAACCATTTTTCACCTGTGTCAATTATCTAATGTGATCCTGGGCTCTACACACCCTCCGCCAACCTAGTCCCCATATATGGGGGACATGGGGACAGCAACAGACTTGAACTCATGCTTCCTTCATGCCTGAGTGTCCAAGTTGCTCCCCCCTGTCCACCTGACAGGGGGGAGTTTCCCTGGTTGGACGTAGCGCGTGGAAGGAACACGTTATTCCAACCAGTTCCTTTCCCCTTCATCAGGCGCCCCGGCTGGCCAGGGGGAGGCAGTTTAGAGACCAGGATTACTGCATGTTTTTGTTTGTTTGTGAGGGTACCTACCCTAGGGGACACGGGGAGAACATGCAAACTCCACACAGAAAGGCCCTTTCGCCAACCCCGCCTCGCCTTATAATTTAACTAAAATGTTAATGTCACAGTGAATGAATAGGGACAGAGCCCTGACGCCAATTTATGCTTCATATACCTATGCTCAATTAGGCTCAATAAATATATATTCTAAATTCACTCTAAAAGTTGTCTGACTGAAATGTATCAATGTGTATGTCAATGCATTTGTAATGCTCTAAAGGTTGTGGCATGAAGGCACACTTACAGCTGCTGTAGGCTGGGCAGGAGTTGACAGATGGAACTGGGTACTGAGGAGATGTGGGTGCCTGTGACGCTTCTGAACGAAGAGATTGGAATATTGCATCAGTGAGATCAACAAGTGATAGCAGGTGATTTATTGATTCAATCCCATTCTGGGCGGGAGCCCCGCTTTTGGTGTTTTAAGCATTATGTTATACTTTAGCTATTGAAAAATAGCAGATCTACAAGCTTGTGGAGCTGCTATTTTTGAAAAGTCGTGAAAATTATTTCAGAGGGAACGTTTTTAACTCAAATCTTTGCTTCTGGGTCCCTAGAACAACATATTTTCAGATGGGGGTCGGCGGCCAATCACATATTTTGGGGGTCCTTGACATGAAAATGTTTGAGAACGACTGATATAGAAACATGAGGTTTTTCAGAAAACTGTCATGATTTAGAAGACCTACAAATACCTATTCAAAGATGTGTGCCGCATTTTCACGATTATTAAAAAATAGCAGACCTACAAGCTCCGCGCTATGAGCTTGTAGATCTGCTATTTTTTCAATAGCTAAAGCATAACATAATCCTTAAAACACCAAAAGGGATAATTCCCGCCCAAAATGGGTTTTAATCACACGATGATCTTTCAAATGACCCGACGACCACCCTCTCTGCCTCTCTCCCCCAAAACATCACAAAGAAACCCCTCCAGTGAAATACAATCCAAACAGGCAGCAGCTCTGCAGAGCAGGGAGGGTGGCCATGCAGCAGGATGGGAAACATTGGATTAGGGCTTTCTCCACAACTTCAACACTCTCCACACACGTCAACAACACATCAATGTTGGCAAATGAATCAGAGGGGGGGGGGGGGGGGGGGGGCTGCTTGTGGGGCTGCTGGTGCGGGACACCATAATAGCCCATTTAGGCCTGAGCTCGATTCTACAAAATGTCTTCTAAAATCTAAATCATGAGTTTTCTGGGGAAAAAAACATGTTTCTATGTCAGTGGTGCTCAAACTATTTCATTTCAAGGACCCCCCAAAAAATGTATTTGGCCTCCGACCCCCATCTCAAAATATGTTGTTCCAGGGACCCCCCCAGAAGCAAATATTTGAAAGAATATATTCAAAGATTTGCGCCACATTTTCACGATTTTTCAAAAAATAGCAGACCTACAAGCTCGTAGCGCGGCACTCGGTGCCACGCTATGAGCTTGTAGATCTGCTATTTTTCAATAGTTAAAACACCAAAAGGGGTTCCCGTCCAGAATAGGATAATAATAAGGGATCCTGGGGTGGCTTGTTGTAGTATAGGGGACTTACAGGGTCTCCAGTCTGTTCGCTCCAGTGAGGTCTGGGAAGACTGTGATGTCTTTGGCTCCACTGAGAGATCTAAACACACAGATGAGATCGCAGGAGAGGGAGAGAGAGAAAGAAGAAAAAAGACACATGTCCGAGGGGTTTTAGAGCATGTGTTTGGTCTGGTGTTTACTAGCACGTGAAGTTAGAAATAAATATGTGATTGAAAAATACCAATGTTAGCACGACATGTTTTTCCAGACAAACAAACCCATAGGGCTTATTACTACTACGCCCCGTAGCAAGGAAGTTAGGATCCCAACCGACAAACAAATGGTCTGTAAGATGTGTGACACACGACAACAATCCGTACGGCATGTGAAGATACTACTCACTCAGTAAGCGTGGTGTGGGACTGATGGTGACTTACAGGGTTCTCTCACTCAGTAAGCGTGGTGTGGGACTGATGGGGACTTACAGGGTTCTGGTGTGGGACTGATGGTGACTTACAGGGTTCTGGTGTGGGACTGATGGTGACTTACAGGGTTCTGGTGTCGGACTGATGGTGACTTACAGGGTTCTGGTGTGGGACTGATGGTGACTTACAGGGTTCTGGTGTGGGACTGATGGGGACTTACAGGGTTCTGAGCTCCGGGAGACGCTGGAAGGCTGACTGGTCTAGAACCTGGACAGGATTGTTCTGGAGGTTTCTTTTGGGGGGAAGAATAACACGGCTTAATTAGCACCACTGTTAATGAAGTTGATGGTGAATAAATGCCTTTTATTTGCAATGAACCATTTAGTAATAATGAGATGTAAGGGAGAACAGACAAAGAAAATAAATGATCATGTATGATGGAGAATTGCAAACGTAAACAAGTTATTAATGTATTACATGTCTTGACTCTTTACATTTATGAAGAGTAATCTATATACTTCTGAATCGTGCTCATTATGTAGAACGATTACGTTCTATGGGATGCTACGGTAACCTACATGGTTTCTATGGAAAGGGTTTGGGAATGCTACGGTAACCTACCGTGCATGGTCTCTATGGAAGGTAACCTATGCTACGGTAACCTACATGGTCTCTATGGAAGGTAACCTATGCTACGGTAACCTACATGGTCTCTATGGAAGGTAACCTATGCTACGGTAACCTACATGGTCTCTATGGAAGGTAACCTATGCTACGGTAACCTACATGGTCTCTATGGAAGGTAACCTATGCTACGGTAACCTACATGGTCTCTATGGAAGGTAACCTATGCTACGGTAACCTACATGGTCTCTATGGAAGGTAACCTATGCTACGGTAACCTACATGGTCTCTATGGAAGGTAACCTATGCTACGGTAACCTACATGGTCTCTATGGAAGGTAACCTATGCTACGGTAACCTACATGGTCTCTATGGAAGGTAACCTATGCTACAGTAACCTACATGGTCTCTATGGAAGGTAACCTATGCTACGGTAACCTACATGGTCTCTATGGAAGGTAACCTATGCTACGGTAACCTACATGGTCTCTATGGAAGGTAACCTATGCTACAGTAACCTACATGGTCTCTATGGAAGGTAACCTATGCTACGGTAACCTACATGGTCTCTATGGAAGGTAACCTATGCTACGGTAACCTACATGGTCTCTATGGAAGGTAACCTATGCTACGGTAACCTACATGGTCTCTATGGAAGGTAACCTATGCTACGGTAACCTACATGGTCTCTATGGAAGGTAACCTATGCTACGGTAACCTACATGGTCTTTATGGAAGGTAACCTATGCTACGGTAACCTACATGGTCTCTATGGAAGGTAACCTATGCTACGGTAACCTACATGGTCTCTATGGAAGGTAACCTATGCTACAGTAACCTACATGGTCTCTATGGAAGGGTTTCCAATGAAGGCATGTCCTGGGATGGATGTGATGTGGTTGCTCTGAAGAATTCTGAGGAAGATGAGCATGCGAGATCACATCAGGCAAAAGCATACGCAGTTTTGGCTGCAGAAGTTGCATTGATGCATTTGTGTACAGTGTAGTAGTATATTCTGTTCAATTGATTCAGAAAAATGCACACAAAGTGCACAAAGAAGACCCGCACACCGTCTGCACTTGCAATACGAACTTTATTGGCAACTTTTCGGTCAAAGACCTTCTTCAGGCATCAGGTCTTTGACCGAAACGTTGCCAATAAAGTTCTGTTTCTGAGTTTCTGAATACATTGAGCCCTGCCTACACACCCGCCCTGTTTTCTGTTCAATTGATTCAAAATTAAAGATGAAACTCCTTTTCGTTTGTTACGCATCCCCGTCTGAGGGGAACATTCGGCAAACAATTGCAGAGCACAACAACGCGTCGTGCGTGACACATTATATTATACATGTATGTATGGGCTGTGTTCGGACACCAAACAGATTTGGTGTACAAGGGAAAAATGAGGGGGAAGTATACAGAACCGACCCTGGTCAAACTGAGGGGGAAGTATACAGAATCGACCCTGGTCAAACTGAGGGGGAAGTATACAGAACCGACCCTGGTCAAACTGAGGGGGAAGTATACAGAACCGACCCTGGTCAAATGAGGGCGAAGTATACAGAACCGACCCCATGGTCAACTTAGTATTCATTTACCAAGTATAGAGGTTTTAACCCATTCTGGGCGGGAACGCCTTTTGGTGTTTTAAACATTATGTTATGATTTAGCTATTGAAAAATAGCAGATCTACAAGCTCATAGCGCGCCACTGAGTGGCGCGCTACGAGCTTGTACGTCTGCTATTTTAGACAGACAGACAGACAGACAGACAGACAGACAAGACAGATTGTTAGACAGACAGACAGACAGTGGCCCCCAAAATAGCAAATCTACAAGCTCGTAGCGCGGCACTCGGTGCTGCGCTACGAGCTTGTAGGTCTGCTATTTTAGACAGACAGACAGACAGACAGACAGACAGACAGACAGACAGTGGCCCCCAAAAATAGCAGACCTACAAGCTCGTAGCGCGGCACTCGGTGCCGTGCTACGAGCTTGTAGGTCTGCTATTTTAGACGGACAGACAGACAGACAGACAAGACAGATTGTTAGACAGACAGACAGACAGACAGTGGCCCCCAAAATAGCAGACCTACAAGCTCGTAGCGCGGCACTCGGTGCCGTGCTACGAGCTTGTAGGTCTGCTATTTTAGACGGACAGACAGACAGACAGACAGACAGACAAGACAGATTGTTAGACAGACAGACAGACAGACAGACAGACAGTGGCCCCCAAAATAGCAGACTACGAGCTTGTAGGTCTGCTATTTTAGACAGACAGACAGACCAGACAGACACACAGACAGTGGCCGGGCCCCCAAAAATAGCAGACCTACAAGCTCGTAGCGCGGCACTCGGTGCCGTGCTACGAGCTTGTAGGTCTGCTATTTTAGACGGACAGACAGACAGACAGACAGACAGACAGACAGACAGACAAGACAGATTGTTAGACAGACAGACAGACATACAGTGGCCCCCAAAAATAGCAGACCTAGGGGGAACATATTTTCAGATGGGGGTCGGAGGCCAATTACATATCATTTTTGGGGTCCTTGGCATGAAATATTGAGCACCACTAATACAGAAATCATAGGTATTTCAGAAAACTGTCAGAATTTAGAAGACATTTTTTTTATTTTGACGTCAGGCCTAAATGGGTTAAACTAAGAGTACATAAATGTGAAGAGATTATATCAATGAACCCTGAGGATGTACAGTAGGCTGTATACTTGTCCTTAATGTAGATGCAGTAATGCTCCTATCTGGTCACCAGAGGCCAGTCTATGGACGGATACTATCATGTTCTCCCTAGTACTATTCAGCATTGGTGTTATGTTAAGGGCCATTCACACTGTGTACTTTAACTACAACTATAATATCTATTACAAGAGACTGTTTTCACGTTTAAAATGTAATTTATAAAAGCTGACTGAATACAATTGTTTAGAATGTATACCAGTGCTTCTCAATTCAGGGTCCGTGGACCACCAGGGGCCCTTGTGGGATTTCCAGGGGGTCCCCAGTAAACATTTAAAACACCAAAAGGGGACCTTGCAACAGGTGTGTGTAGTTGCTAACGAGCTTGTAGGTCTGCTACAAGTGGCATGCTACAGCTTGTAGGTCTGCTACAAGTGGCACGCTACAGCTTGTAGGTCTGCTACAAGTGGCACGCTACAGCTTGTAGGTCTGCTACAAGTGGCACGCTACGAGCTTGTAGGTCTGCTATTTTTCAAAAATAGCAGACCTACAAGTGGCACGTTAGAGCTTGTAGGAGGAGACGGTGAGATCATGCAGTGTTGTGTTTTTGGCAGCAAACTCATTTCAGTCCCTTGAATAGTTTTAATTTAGTTTCCATGTATTTTTCGTCAGTCACTTGTCTACGTCTATGTCTATAATAGAAGAGTGAGAGAATATTTCAGTGTGTCCATTCATACTCACAATGCAACCGTTTTGATGTCTTGTATCACGTGGTATTAGTCAGAAATAGGAATATTATTTGGATTATTTACTGTATGTTCAATTTGTGTACATTGTGTGGAGCATCAGACAGCTGTCAGAGTGGTGGTCAAATATGACATTTATTTTCTATATGCAAAGGTGAGTTGTCATGTAGAACCGACAGCATGATAACATTTCGTTTTTTTCAACATTATTGGCTAAATGTACAGGCTGTTCACATGCAATGAAGACAGGAAAAACAAAGTGCTCGTTCTGGTACTACACCTGGTTTACACTGGCGTGCTGCACAGCTGCTACTGATTACAGAAATCTTCCGTTTTTATTCCCATTCTAGATAACATCCAGAGAGTGTATTACTCGGTTTCAACTTAATCATCACGCTAAGAAATGTATCTGAAAACATTATAGGGTAGAAATAAGCCACCTACGAGTAAACTGGTAAAGCTGGCCGAATATCTGATTTGTAAACAAACATCCACACGCTGTCCTGCGTAGCATAGCTACCGTCCCATCCCCTGAAGGGATGCGACGCTCTGATTGGTTCAGAAACTTCATAGCAACCGTCTGAAACTTCAAAATAAAATGTCCACCATTTCCATTTCACTACGCCTTTAAAACACTTTTCCCTTTCCATAACAAACACATAGTAACATACAGAAGTACATTATGACAATATTGGTGAAATACACTTGTTACAATTTATGAAGACAAATGTACTAAGCAGAGAACAGACCCACAGGTCTCACAAAAAAACAAGACGATAAATATACCCTCAATCCTTGGCTTAGAGTATTCCACGGTGGCTCAGTGGTTCTGTGAGTTGCCTATGGTGTGAGAGAACGCTGGTTCGGGACAGGTCAAGATTCGTGACCTCGGACAGAGGATTGAGGATAAATCAAAAATAAATCACTCTTTACCTTTTAGCCAACAAGTCAAAAGTCAAGACAAGGACTAAAGGACTAAGGATAAATCAAAATAAATCACACTTTACCTAAATGTACAATTGAAATGTATTTAAGACCCGACTCAGCGCCGTCCGAGTTACGTCCCGATAGGCAGAGAATAGTATATATCAGTAGCCCCTAGTTTCCATGTGCTGGCAATAGTTGGAAATTACACGTCCACCAGGGGGAAACCTTGACCAGGCTATGGTGAGTATGCCAGTATGGCCACATTATGCGTGTACTATGTTGGCAGCAGTGCTCCGTTCACGTTTGTTTATTATATTAGTGCTGTCTTCCGTGAGACCTGGCTTAATATGGTCAATACTGAATCCCCCCCCCCCCTCCACCTCTTGCTATAGACAGACATGACATGACATGACATGACATGACATGATGTGTGTCAAACAATTGTCACACATGGATGGATGATTAGCATTGTTTATTTATTTATTTCCGGGGGGAATGAATGAATGAATGAATGAATAAATAAATAAATAAATAAATAAATAAATAAATAAATAAATAAATAAATAAATAAATAAATAAATAAATAAATAAATGGATGGATGGATGGATGGATGGATGGATGGATGGATGGATGGATGGATGGATGGATCATATTTCCGGGGGCATTTCTCTCCAGGTGAGGACAACGCCATCCAGTCAACCAACTATGGATGTCAGAAGATCAGGCATCATCTCGTATGTTGTATTACTTCTACTACTACTACTACTACTACTACTACTACTACTACTACTACTACTACTACTATACACACACACCTCACATTTTGCTTATGCAAATTAGTGGGCTGCGTCCCACCTGCTTTGTGGGTGTGGTTTCGACTACTTTGTGGGAGCTGTTTATGCAAATGAAGGGCGTGGTTCCGGCTACTTTGTGGGTGTGGTTTATGCACATGAAGGGGCGTGTTTCCCGCTACTTTGTGGGAGTGGGTTATGCAAATTTGATGGGCGTGGTTTCGGCTATTTTGTGGCTGTGGTATATGCAAATTAGTGGGTGTCAATTATGCAAATTAGTGGGTGTCGCCCGCCTACTTTGTGGGAGTGGTTTATGCAAATGAAGGGCGTGGTTCCGGCTACTTTGTGGGTGTGAGCTATGCAAATTAGTGGGTGTCGCTTATGCAAATTAGTGGGTGTCGCCCGTCTAGTTTGTGGGAGTAGTTTATGCAAATTAAGGGCGTGGTTCCGGCTACTTTGTGGGTGTGGGCAATGCAAATTAGTGAGTGTCGCTTATGCAAATTAGTGGGTGTCACTTATGCAAATTTATGGGTGTCGCTTATGCAAATTAGTGGGTGTCGCTTATGCAAATTAGTGGGTGTCGCCCGCCTACTTTGTGGGAGCTGTTTATGCAAATGAAGTGTGTGGTTCCGGCTACTTTGTGGGTGTGGGCTATGCAAATTAGTGGGTGTCACTTATGCAAATTAGTGGGTGTCGCTTATACAAATTAGTGGGTGTCGCCCGCCTACTTTGTGGGAGCTGTTTATGCAAATGAAGGGCGTGGTTCCGGCTACTTTGTGGGTGTGGTTTATGCACATGAAGGGGCGTGTTTCCCGCTACTTTGTGGGAGTGGGTTATGCAAATTTGATGGGCGTGGTTTCGGCTACTTTGTGGCTGTGGTATATGCAAATTAGTGGGTGTCAATTATGCAAATTAGTGGGTGTCGCCCGCCTACTTTGTGGGAGTGGTTTATGCAAATTAAGGGCGTGGTTCCAGCTACTTTGTGGGTGTGAGCTATGCAAATTAGTGGGTGTCGCTTATGCAAATTAGTGGGTGTCGCCCGTCTAGTTTGTGGGAGTAGTTTATGCAAATTAAGGGCGTGGTTCCGGCTACTTTGTGGGTGTGGGCAATGCAAATTAGTGAGTGTCGCTTATGCAAATTAGTGGGTGTCACTTATGCAAATGTATGGGTGTCGCGTATGCAAATTAGTGGGTGTCGCTTATGCAAATTAGTGGGTGTCGCCCGCCTACTTTGTGGGAGCTGTTTATGCAAATGAAGTGTGTGGTTCCGGCTACTTTGTGGGTGTGGGCTATGCAAATTAGTGGGTGTCACTTATGCAAATTAGTGGGTGTCGCTTATGCAAATTAGTGGGTGTCGCCCGCCTACTTTGTGGGAGTGGTTTATGCAAATTAAGGGTGTGGTTCCGGCTACTTTGTGGGTGTCACTTATGCAAATTAGTGGGTGTCGCCCGCCTACTTTGTGGGAGCTGTTTATGCAAATGAAGGGTGTGGTTCCGGCTACTTTGTGGGTGTGGGCTATGCAAATTAGTGGGTGTCGCTTATGCAAATTAGTGGGTGTCGCCCGTCTAGTTTGTGGGAGTAGTTTATGAAAATTAAGGGCGTGGTTCCGGCTACTTTGTGGGTGTGGGCAATGCAAATTAGTGAGTGTCGCTTATGCAAATTAGTGGGTGTCACTTATGCAAATGTATGGGTGTCGCTTATGCAAATTAGTGGGTGTCGCCCGCCTACTTTGTGGGAGCTGTTTATGCAAATGAAGTGTGTGGTTCCGGCTACTTTGTGGGTGTGGGCTATGCAAATTAGTGGGTGTCGCTTATGCAAATTAGTGGGTGTCGCCCGCCTACTTTGTGGGTGTGGTTTATGCAAATGAAGGGGCGTGGTTCCCGCTACTTTGTGAGAGTGGGTTATGCAAATTAGTGGGTGTCGCTTATGCAAATTAGTGGGTGTCACTTATGCAAATTTATGGGTGTCGCTTATGCAAATTAGTGGGTGTCGCCCACCTACTTTGAGGGAGCTGTTTATGCAAATGAAGGGTGTGGTTCCGGCTACTTTGTGGGTGTGGGCTATGCAAATTAGTGGGTGTCGCTTATGCAAATTAGTGGGTGTCGCTTATGCAAATTAGTGGGTGTCGCCCGCCTACTTTGTGGGAGCTGTTTATGCAAATGAAGTGTGTGGTTCCGGCTACTTTGTGGGTGTGGGCTATGCAAATTAGTGGGTGTCACTTATGCAAATTAGTGGGTGTCGCTTATGCAAATTAGTGGGTGTCGCCCGCCTACTTTGTGGGAGCTGTTTATGCAAATTAAGGGTGTGTTTCGGCTACTTTGCGGGAGCTGTTTATGCAAATTAAGGGTGTGTTTCGGCTACTTTGTGGGAGCTGTTTATGCAAATGAAGTGTGTGGTTCCGGCTACTTTGTGGGTGTGGGCTATGCAAATTAGTGGGTGTCACTTATGCAAATTAGTGGGTGTCGCTTATGCAAATTAGTGGGTGTCGCCCGCCTACTTTGTGGGAGCTGTTTATGCAAATTAAGGGTGTGTTTCGGCTACTTTGTGGGAGCTGTTTATGCAAATGAAGTGTGTGGTTCCGGCTACTTTGTGGGTGTGGGCTATGCAAATTAGTGGGTGTCACTTATGCAAATTAGTGGGTGTCGCTTATGCAAATTAGTGGGTGTCGCCCGCCTACTTTGTGGGAGCTGTTTATGCAAATTAAGGGTGTGTTTCGGCTACTTTGCGGGAGTGGCTTATGTAAATGAAGGGCGTGTTTCGGCTACTTTGTGGGATTTGCTTATGCAAATGAAGGGGAGTGGTATGCAAATGAAGGGGCGTGTTATGCAAATGAAGGGCGTGTTTCGGCTACTTTGCCGGAGTGGCTTATGTATGTTTCGGCTACTTTATTTGCATAACCACGCCCCTTCATTTGCATAAACCACTCCCACAAAGTAGGCGGGGCGACACCCACTAATTTGCATAATTGACACCCACAAAGTAGGCGGGGTGACACCCACTAATTTGCATAGCCCACACCCACAAAGTAGCCGAAACCACGCCGTTCATTAGCATAAACCACTCCCACAAAGTAGGCGGGGTGACACCCACTAATTTGCATACTTGACACCCACTAATTTGCATAACCCACTCCCACAAAGTAGCGGGAAACACGCCCCTTCATTAGCATAAACCACACCCACAAAGTAGCCGGAACCACGCCCTTCATTTGCATAAACAGCTCCCACAAAGTAGGCGGGCGACAAACACTAATTTGCATAAGCGACACCCACTAATTTGCATAAGTGACACCCACTAATTTGCATACTTGACACCCACTAATTTGCATAACCCACTCCCACAAAGTAGCGGGAAACACGCGCCTTCATGTGCATAAACCACACCCACAAAGTAGCCGGAACCACGCCCTTCATTTGCATAAACAGCTCCCACAAAGTAGGCGGGTGACACCCACTAATTTGCATAAGTGACACCCACTAATTTGCATAGCCCACACCCACAAAGTAGCCGGAACCACACACTTCATTTGCATAAACAGCTCCCACAAAGTAGGCGGGCAACACCCACTAATTTGCATAAGCGACACCCAGAAATTTGCATAAGTGACACCCACTAATTTGCATAAGCGGCACTCACTAATTTGCATTGCCCACACCCACAAAGTAGCCGGAACGACGCCCTTAATTTGCAAAAACAAATCCCGAAAACTAGACGGGCGACACCCACTAATTTGCATAATTGACACCCACTAATTTGCATATACCACAGCCACAAAGTAGCCGGAACCACACCCATCAAATTTGCATAACCCACTCTCACAAAGTAGCGGGAACCACGCCCCTTCATTTGCATAAACCACAGCCACAAAGTAGCCGGAACCACGCCCTTCATTTGCATAAACCGCTCCCACAAAGTAGGCGGGCGACACCCACTAATTTGCATAAGCGACACCCACTAATTTGCATAAGTGACACCCACTAATTTGCATACTTGACACCCACTAATTTGCATAACCCACTCCCACAAAGTAGCGGGAAACATGCCCCTTCATTTGCATAAAACACACCCACAAAGCAGCCGGAACCACGCCCTTCATTTGCATAAACAGCTCCCACAAAGTAGGCGGGCGACACCCACTAATTTGCATAAGCGACACCCACTAATTTGCATAAGCGACACCCACTAATTTGCATAGCCCACACCCACAAAGTAGCCGGAACCACACACTTCATTTGCATAAACAGCTCCCACAAAGTAGGCGGGCGACACCCACTAATTTGCATAAGCGACACCCAGAAATTTGCATAAGTGACACCCACTAATTTGCATAAGCGACACTCACTAATTTGCATTGCCCACACCCACAAAGTAGCCGGAACGACGCCCTTAATTTGCATAAACTACTCCCACAAACTAGACGGGCGACACCCACTAATTTGCATAAGCGACACCCACTAATTTGCATAGCTCACACCCACAAAGTAGCCGGAACCACACCCTTAATTTGCATAAACCGCTCCCACAAAGTAGGCGGGCAACACCCACCAATTTGCATAGCCCACACCCACAAAGTAGCCGGAACCACGCCCTTCATTAGCATAAACCACTCCCACAAAGTAGGCGGGGTGACACCCACTAATTTGCATAATTGACACCCACTAATTTGCATATACCACAGCCACAAAGTAGCCGAAACCACGCCCATTAAATTTGCATAACCCACTCTCACAAAGTAGCCGGAACCACGCCCTTCATTTGCATAAACAGCTCCCACAAAGTAGGCGGGCGACACCCACTAATTTGCATAAGCGACACCCACTAATTTGCATAGCCCACACCCACAAAGTAGCCGGAACCACGCCCTTCATTTGCATAAACCGCTCCCACAAAGTAAGGCCTAAGTTAGCGAGAAAAGTCGCGAAATTCGCAGAACAAATCCGAGACCATCACTGTTGCCGGGTCGCGGCCGCAATCGCAGCCGTATAGGTTTCGGGCTAAACAGACATACGGTTGCGGCGGTAGCCTTGAACGAACGCCTACAAATTGCCGACTTTGCGCGACAACGTGCCAACGATAAAACATCACGGTCCGACGTTCGGATATGTCGGAGAGCCAGCCGAGACAAACGGTTCTCGGACGTACGCCTCCGACAGTCGTACAAAACGTCCTTCACTTTGGCTATGTGCATGCAGACACGTCATAGACCCATAGACTCTAACAGCGTCCTGGCTGAAAAAGTGAAACGAGACCGCGCCTCCTAGAAAGGTCGCCCGAGGACGTTCTATAGATCCACGCGTGCGTCTCCGGGAGCTCTATAACATATCCGGAAATCAGCCCGGAAGGCCTCACCGTCGTGGCGTTACAGTGAAGCAAAGTTTGACGTTCACGCGCGCCTACGCCGACGATCGTAAGTCTGTTTGGGATGGGCCGAACACCTCTGTGATCGCGGCGACGAGCCGATCTTCGTGATGGTCTGAGTTTTCTTCTGCGACCTCGGGAACCTCAAATCTGACCCGAGGCCTAGCATTGCAGTGTAGTTCCCTTTATCGGACGCTTGTAAGAGTCCCACAAAATCGAGACCAACGCCATTTTATTCGCCATGGCCTGAATAAGGATATTCGGGGGTGTTACATATTTAAAAAAATATCTATCACTTAATTTTTAAGGCATTTGGCCCAAAGGTCACCGTGGCAGTCTTTCGGATGACCTTTGACCTTTGCAAACGTCGTGAAAATTCGAGACCGGTTCCATTGGATTCGACATGTCCTGAATATGGATATTGGAGGTTCTTACATATTTTTAAAAATATATATCACCCCGTGTTTTTAAGAATTTGGCCCAAAGGGTCATGTATGTATTACTATGATCAGTAGCTATACTGTACATTATACATTATTATTATTTCATTGTATTTGAAGTATATCCTTTCTTGGTTATACTGTATACTAAAAGATATTGGGAGAAAATGAATGAGGTCTCATAAGAACACAGAGTAATTTGCTATTCTGCACTTCGTGTAGATTGGTTTCTTGACAACCCAGAGAAACCCCAGTCTGAAATCTGATGGCGAGCTTAGTCCAGTGAAGTGATCGACGTCTGTGCATGGTTGTGGAGCGGTGTGGCCAACCGCAGGACCAGCTACAGAGGATCCGTCTGTTCACGGTTTCATCGACAGATACAGATAAGAACCACTGCTGTCTCTGCCCGAGCAGCAGTCCCCTCACTCACGTATACTAATACCTCTCCCCGAGGTCTCTATACGCACACACACCTTGAACTGAGAAACTGAACACACACACTAAGGATTTAGGGATCAACCCTTAACAAAAGGGAATAATTAGGGTAAGGGTTTTAACACCCTTAAGGACAATTCAATTCATTCCTTTTATTTCAAGAGCTCTCTTTCTTATTTTCTATATTGCAGCGCTGCAACTGTATGTTTGTATTGTGTTTAATTGACAGATACTGTGCTGAGGCAATACTGTTCAACTCAACATTCAACTCTTATTTAAGGGTAACCACTAAACGGACCTAGGTAGATGTCTGGCGCCTCTTGTTTTCTGACATCGGGGTGGGATAGGGGCCGCTACATGTACAACAGTGTAAGTACAGTCGTAACAAAATAATTCACATGCAAGGCATGGTTTTGGCAGAGCAACAAAAGCGCTGGTAGTAATGTGTACTATCCGAGCGTCCGCCTGGGTATAGGGTTCGAATCCCTACAGCGCTGTGACCTGCTGACGGCCTCACCTTATAGTCCTGTTGTGTGTTTACATTCAATATGAAAGGCACTATTTCACTAGAGTGTAAAGACGCTACATGTGTTCACATTACCACATTATTTTCCAAAAATAGCAGACCTACAAGTTCATAGCGCGGCACTCGGCGCTGCGCTATGAGCTTGTAGATAGATCTGCTAAATTATAACATAATGTTTAAAACACCAAAAGGGGTTCCCTGAACCCAGAATGGGTTAACCATACAACAAGTTCCTGTGCCCTTTTGCCACACAGCAGGCCCAGCAACACCGGCCGACACCTCCAAGGCTTCCTGGGTGACCCACAGAATTATCTATCGAGATTTTCCAAAAATAGCAGACCAACAAGTGGCACAGAGTGCTGCGCTGTGAGCTTGTAGGTCAGACCGGAAGGCCTCACCGTTGTGGCGTTCTACAGAAGCAAAGGTTTTTACGTTCGCGCGCGCCATGTCGACTATAAAGGTCACCCGAGGACGTACTACAGTTCCACGCGTGCGTCTCGGGGAGCTCTATAACATATTAAAAAATCAGACCGGAAGGCCTTACCGTTGTGGCGTTCTACAGAAGCAAAGGTTTTAAATAGCAGATCTACAAGCTCGTAGCGCGCCACTCGGTGTAGTGGAACGTTCGCGCGCGCCATGTCGACTAGAAAGGTCGCCCGAGGACGTACTACAGTTCCACGCGTGCGTCTCGGGGAGCTCTATAACATATTCGAAAATCAGACCGGAAGGCCTTACCGTTGTGGCGTTCTACAGAAGCAAAGGTTTTAAATAGCAGATCTACAAGCTCGTAGCGCGCCACTCGGTGTAGTGGAACGTTCGCGCGCGCCATGTCGACTAGAAAGGTCGCCCGAGGACGTACTACAGTTCCACGCGTGCGTCTCGGGGAGCTCTATAACATATTCGAAAATCAGACCGGAAGGCCTTACCGTTGTGGCGTTCTACAGAAGCAAAGGTTTTAAATAGCAGATCTACAAGCTCGTAGCGCGCCACTCGGTGTAGTGGAACGTTCGCGCGCGCCATGTCGACTAGAAAGGTCGCCCGAGGACGTACTACAGTTCCACGCGTGCGTCTCGGGGAGCTCTATAACATATTCGAAAATCAGACCGGAAGGCCTTACCGTTGTGGCGTTCTACAGAAGCAAAGGTTTTAAATAGCAGATCTACAAGCTCGTATTGTCTGTCTGTCTGTCTGTCTGTCTGTCTGTCTGTCTGTATAATGTAACTATATAATGTAAGCCAGTAAAATCTCAATTGAATTGTTTTTTTCCATGATCAGGGATCCCACATTTATGGAAAGTTTTGAAATTAGATTATTGATTTTGTTAATAAAAACATTTTACAAAACGTGTATAACATTATACAAATTTTGACGTGATAAAAAAGAACAGATCTACAAGCTCACACCGTGCTGCAGCGTGATGCTATGCCCTAGGATAGGTGGTGTAAATTGTCATGAAATTTGGTATGGAATTTTAACATTTCTATATTCTATGCTTTATTTTTTGCTACACTGCCTGTCTTTGAGTAAGAGACAGTTTTTTTTAAGACAGTTTTTGGTTTAGACTAGTCATTGGTTAGACCAGTCATTAGTCCTACAACTACAACCTATCTCAAACCCTCACCCTAAACCTAACCTCCCACGGGGCAGCACACCTAAACCTAACCTTAACCTAAGAGACTTTTTATTGCGCTGAATGATTGTTATAAGCCTGGAAATTGGGTTTAATATTCTGGACTGGTTTTTGGAAAGGTTTTGGAAATTCATTGGTAAAACAAATATGTGGGAACAACACTGCACGCTAGATCTCTGTGTGATTGGCCTCCCAAAGCACTGCTAATGCTCTGCTTCTGCGTCGGCCCCTTCTTCAGGTGGTCACCCACTATTTAAGCTGCCTGCACAAGTCCCAGCATGCCGTGGTCCTGGAGAGACTGAGATACTCCATGCCCAACAACACCGAGCTGGGCCTAAGGTACCGTTCACCACTGTCATCGCCACCCTGCACATGCATGCCTAGCATGAGTGGAGCACACCTTCAGCCTATTGGGGGATGACTTATCACTGGTCTTTCTGTGGTAACTTAAATGGTTGTAGCTTCATTGGTGTGTTAGTGCAGGGTATCTAGACTAGATTCTAGAGGAGTATTTTGCCTCTGGAATGAACATGTGCACGAGGTCATATTGGGGTGCATACTTAGTTTAGACTAGTCATTGGTTAGACATGGGTTAAGGTTAGGTTTAGGTGTGCTGCCCCGTGGGAGGTATAGGTTGTAGTTGTAGGACTAATGACTGGTCTAACCAATGACTAGTCTAAACCAAAAACTGTCAACCTCCCACGGGGCAGCACACCTAAACCCTCTCCCAACCCTTAACGCACCCCTCACCAACCTTAATCCGGTCGTTTTAACGCACCCCTCACCAACTCTAATCCGGTCGTTTTAACGCACCCCTCACCAACCTTATGTCTAACCAATGACTAGTCTAAACTAAGTTAAAGGCTGTTGGATGTACCGGTTATGTTTGAGGCTTCTGTGTGTCGAGGATAAGTCTGCCGCGCACTGATCGGAGGCCAAGTTTGTGGGGTTTCTAGTTCCATGCTGTTGACAGACGGTTAGTGTTGCTTTGTCACTGTACAGGTTGCTGCACCATGAATGGCAGGACGGCAACATTGAACACCTGAAATTCCAGGCCAGAATGTTGAGCAGTAGTATTCCAAAATGTCTGGCTTCCTGGAAAATGTAAGTCCCAAGATCTCTCCTCGCTGCTCAGAAATGTAAAAGAAAAAAAGAAAAAGAAAAGAAAAGAAAAAGCATGAGGAAATGATTGATTCAGAGAGAAACGTATCGGACCTGAAATAATGTCTTTGTAAAAAAATATAAATAGTAATGATCTCACATTGAGGGTTTATAAATTGCTGCTGGTCAGTTTGTTAGCTCTAGCCAGGATGGGAAACTAACACCAGCCACAAGGCAGGCATACGCTGATAAAAGTTTGTCCTCAATATACAGTTGGGTGCCACCGATATTGTCCCTTATCATTTGACCCATTTAGGCCTGACCTCAAAATTTAAAAAAAATCCTTCTAAATCCTCCAGTTTTCTGAAATAAATATTTTCACGATTTTTCAAAAATAGCAGACCTACAAGCTCGTGAGCTTGTAGATCTGCTATTTTTCAATAGCTAAATTATAACATTAAAACACCAAAAGGGGTTTTGCGCAGATCACGCAAACCTCAGCAAAAAGAAAAGGACAATATCGATGGCCTCCAACTGTAAGCCTCTTTGGGCAGCTTAACACTTCCTGTGTCCTGGGAATTACCGCCCAGGACGTCTGGACATCTTAAAAAAAAAAAAAAGACAAAAATAACATTGGGCACCCTGGGTCACTATTTTGAAAGGGTGTGTTAAGCAACCACCATTCAGAGGTTCTGTGATAAAAAGAAAAAACAGCAAACCTGGTGACAAGCAAAGCGAAAAAATTAGTTTCCTCTCCTTGCTTGCTAGCCATTACTGTCTTTTAACACATTTTGTGCCCAAGACGTCCACAGACGTCCTGTGAATTACCGCATGTAGTGCCCAGGACGTCTGTGGTTTTGTTTTTTTATTAAAAAAAAATGTCAAAAAGGGGTTCTAAAAAGTAGGCACCCTGGGTCGCCATTTTGAAAGATTTAAAAGGGCACATAATGTGTTAAGAGAGTTTAGGGAGTTGTCCTGCCGTGAATCTCACAAGCCTTTCTGCTGCATTTCTCGGCAGAGCAATAGCTGTGGAGAGGGAGCTAAAGGAGCCATCAGAGGTGAGTTAGTGATGGAGGGGGGGGGTGGGGGGGATCCGGGGTAAGAATCACTGAGAATCAAATAATGACAAAAAATAATGAATTGACGAATTGACATCCTAACCTTGTGCTTGCCTTTTCTTCCAGTCAGTCAGTAAGTCTTCCCTTGTCTGACTTAACTGTTCTGGCCATTTTGATGTTGTTGAATCTCATTTCTTCCCCTGCAGGGTTATTTGTCACACAAAACAAACGGGTTGTAATGTATGCTGTTCTTTTAGAGTGTCACAGTTTGAAACATTTTTTTGCTTTTGTGATTTCGTGATGTGTGGCTCAGGTCGCTTTTTCTCTAGGAAGCAAAAAGCAATCTCTGACTTGATCCCTTTTTGTTCTTGTGTGTGTGTTGTTTTTTTTTGTCCTCGTCCTTTTAACTGACACCACCATCCCTGCGTTTGGTGGTCTTCTTTTTTTTTTCTTTTTCTTTTCCCCCCCTCCCCCGCCTTTTTGTTATTTTCTTATAGGTCCGAAATCTGTATCGGCAAGCTCTCCAAAGTCTTCCACTGTGTGCCACCATATGGAAAGATGTAATTTCCCACAAAAAAACACATATCACATACTCAAACACAACACAATTTGTTGCACCTTGAGCGGTATTACACCTATGTTCACCTGCTACCCTTCCTCCCCCACCCCCCCCCCCCCCCTCCTTTCCCCTCCCTCCTTCCCTAACTCCTCTGACACCCTCTCCCCTCGCTCCCCCTGTCTCTTCCCTCCTTTCCAGTGCCTGCTGTTTGAAGCTGCGGAGGGAGGTAAAACGGATAGACTGAGGAAGCTTGTTGACAAGGCCCGAGAGGTGGGAGTGAGTCTAAGTGAGACCCTAAATTTAGGCCCCGGCAGAGTTCAGGGCGAGGATTCCTGACACACACTACAGCACACACACACACACACACAACCCTCAGTGCGTGCCCATTTTTCTCCAACGAGAAGTAAAAGAAGCGCTAGTTTGGAACTAGATTTATCCAATCAGACCAGACGAAATCAAACTGCCGCCACTGCCTAGGTAAGCCAGGGAAACTTGACGTGAAGGCTCGGTTGGTTGGTTGGTTGGTTGCCTGCACTACTCCTGCACCTCCCTGTAGCGGCCGCCAGGCGGCGCCAGGAATGAAGGAACAGTCGTCAACGGAAGCCGCCAATGACCCACCTCTCCTCAAATGACCACAAAATGTGTTGGGGGGGCGCCCCGCTTATATCATCCTTAACATCGTGGTGTACGTAAGTATAGATCCTCTGCTCAGTGACATTAAGTCTTACCTTTTTATCCCCCCCCCCCCCCCTCTGTTTTAATTTACATGTTCTCCCTCTTTTTGTTTGTACCGTCACCTTTTTATTTTTGATATCCCTCCCCCCCCCCCCCCCCCCCTTGTTTACCTGGGGTTTGGCATTTGGAACGGACTATGATTGTCACTGTGGTGTCGTTTAAACATATCTCGTGTTTTTAAAGGACAGTTTCCCCTGTAGTGATGCTGCTGCAAAGAACTTGTACAATAATATCTATTTTTGTTTTTGTTTTTCACACAAAAAGGAAGAGATTGTTTCATTTTGTTTATAAAAAAAAGTGATCAAAAAGAAATTTAAACAATCATCAAAAAATAAAAAAACTGTTTGAAAATCACAGTCCATGTGGAACATGGCTGAACCTGCCCAGTATTCTATTTGGCCCCGTTCGTTCGTCCGTTCGTTTGTTTGCCAATACTTTTTTGAGACTGCCACAGAGACTGCTGAAGAACGCTGTGATGATACCTTCAGGCCAGCCGATCAACGGGGAAGGCCCTTTAAACTCATTATTAATATTAATAATATACCAGGACAAAGATAGTCAGCAGCCTGTAGCTTTATACAGTACATGCTTTCCTGTGCAATCTTTATTTTTTATTTTTTTTGGAGTATATATTATTAAGTTAACGAACGAGGACAGGGCAAAATTTAAAAGTCCTTCAAACTTTTATTTTGTATGTTGTATTAAAAAATGTTTATATTAAATTATGCTCTAATGAAAAGATTCCTGTTTTTGTGGTTTTTTTATTGTCTGTGAAGTTACTTTGTTTGGCGGTGTGGGTGCATGGGGTTCTAGTCAGTCGACGGTCGTGCAGTGTTCATTTTATTGACTAAGACAAGACTAAGTCGACTAAGGTTTTTGATATTTAGTCGACTAAGACTAAACAAGACTAAGTCGACTAAGGTTTTTGATATGTAGTCGACTAAGACTAAACAAGACTAAGTCGACTAAGGTTTTTGATATGTAGTCGACTAAGACTAAACCATTTCAGAAGACTAAATAGGACTTAAGACTACATGGTGGGTTGTTCAAAATACTTGGACTAAGTATTTTCTAGCAAAATTAACATTGCATTAAGACTCAAATTAAAAGATTAAGATTTTGGTATTTAGTTGACTAGACGAAGACTAAACCATTTCAGAAGACTAAGTGGGACTAAGACTAAATGGTGCGTTATTGAAAAGACTAGGACTAAACAAGAATATTCTGAAAAAATGACACTGCAAATGTGGGAGTCTGTGAAAGGGAAATGGTGCATATCTTCTTGGTCTGTCGTACCAACAGTCCGACACCCTACCCTAATCCTAACCGCACGCGGAGGCCGAGTGAGTCTTAACTGCAGGCCACGCATGCATCTTAACGCATGTCAGACCACTGGTATGTCGCACCAACGTACTGTATGCCCCCCGAGAGAGACCACTCGACCCAAATGCAACGTGTGCATTTCAGTACATTAATGGCATAAGGATACAATGCCACTCGGATGGGATGTGGGCTTCAATAACGCCAAGTGGACATCAATAAAGCCATGTGGGCATCAAGTGGGCATCAATAAAGCCATGTGGGCATCAATAAAGCCATGTGGGCATCAAGTGGGCATCAATAAAGCCATGTGGGCATCAATAAAGCCATGTGGGCATCAAGTGGGCATCAATAAAGCCATGTGGGCATCAATAAAGCCATGTGGGCATCAAGTGGGCATCAATAAAGCCATGTGGGCATCAATAAAGCCAAGTGGGCATCAATAAAGCCATGTGGGCATCAAGTGGGCATCAATAAAGCCATGTGGGCATCAATAATGCCACCAAGTACACATGTATTCAGGAACTACACTGGTCCTCGCATTCCTTTAATCCATTAAAACCTCTTTTTGTGCCAATGACCCCTAAAATGCTATGTATTTGACCACAGACCCCCATCTGAAAATGTTCAACATTTTTGAGTGGTGCAACCACTCCAAGGAACAGCAATGTCCGTGTTAACCTATCTATGTGACCTGTGTGACTGACTATGAGCACCAGTACCAAAAGTGGCGCTGTTGTGCCAGAAACGGAGAGAGAGAGAGATAGTGCTGCACTGTTGCCTGCTAATGAGAGAGAGGGGGGGGGATTTGCACCACTCAGTTCACACGGGTGTGATTTTTTCAACACGTTCAAGATTTTTTAAAAAGGTAAAAAATATATATATACAGTATAGCTTGAAATGACACATGCTTTCCCGGTTTTAATGAGTTAATCCATTTTGTATCATGGAATGAACGATACAGCTAAAAGCAATAATGTGAGACATTTTATTTGAAATCAAACACAATCATCTTTCATAAATAAAGAATTTGAATATAATGTAATGTGGTCACAGAGGAACACTACACAGGGGTCACTTTTTAGCCCTAAAATTGACCACCTGACCTAGCGTGTCCAATCAATGGCTGTTTGATAGTCAGCTCATGGTGCCTTCATTACATGGTAATATTAATACATTTAATTTGTATAGCACAAAACAATGTTTAGAAGTGCTTCACAGACCCGTATAAAAACAATCTGACAAGCAGCAAGCCACAAAGTTACAATTACCGTAAGGCAGGGGTGAGCGACTTTGACAATGGAGAGGGCCACTATATTCCCAATCTCATTCCAGAGGGCCACGTTGCATATCACTGTCATAGCAAAAAATAGCCGATCTACAAGCTCAAAACGCGTCGCACTGCGATGTGTTTTGAGCTTGTAGATCGGCAATTTTTGCTATTTTAATAGAAATACTGAATGTTTTGCTATTTTTTAATTGGAATCCTAAAAAGTAACCATTTTATATAATTTCAAATGCATTTAGTTATAGTTAACTTTATGAACTAAATACAAATATATTGGATATAAAAAGACAATGACATTTTATTACTAGTCATTAAAGCTACATATAGACTGAAGTAATTCAATTGTAATCAATAATGTGTCATTAACCTGCGGGCCGCATTAAGTGATGGTGGGGGGCCGCATGTGGCCCCCGGGCCGCCAGTTTCCCATGTATGCCGTAAGGTGTAAATAAAAAGGGTCAGTAAGAACTAGTAAAAGAAAAATTGGAACAGTGCATTTCATATAAAATGTATGAAAATGATTAACATGTATTATAAGAAGTGAGCATAAATATTGAATGGTAAACAAAACTAAAAATGGGGAAAATAAACACAAGGTACTGCTAACTTTTTGTAGAGTCATTGGTGTGTATCAAAAAGCAATTTAAGCGAGAACATGTTGGATTCTGTAAAACTCAGACTCAGCCAGAACGACACGGTCGACTTCTTCCACCATCAAACGGGGACTACAAGGTCCTGCGTCGACGTCGTACACGACCGCGTCTCTGGACCCTCCGAGTCGACGGACGCGACGTCGTGGCTGCCGTGGCGGGATCTGTGTGTTCTGTGTGAAGTCCACGGAAGAAAGCCGCCGAGATCCTCTCTGAAACGCACACTGAGGAACATGTAGAGCAGAGGGTCCAGACAGGCGGGCAGGCACACGGTCAGCAACGCTGTGAACCTGACAAACTCTGGGCTGGAGACGACTAGGAAAGGATGCTGATGATGATGAAGCGTGAAGGCGAGGAGAGTTGCGGAGAAGCAAAGCAGGCAATTGGAAAGGAGGACGGCGGTCACCGTTTTGGTCATGCTGGTGGCACAATCCTGGTGGACTCTATTGGGCTTTAAGGTCATCTTTTCACCCCCGGGCTGCTGCTGGTTCACACAACAGTGCGTGACCGTCATCAACAGGTAACAGAGGAAGTTGAGTGATAACAGCGTCGAGTCGTAACCCCAACAGATGGAGTGGTTATGATGAGAGACGGACATGCAGATGGAAGTGAGACTGTGTTCATCAGCTCTGAACAGGAAGGGACTAGCGGCGGCGCACAGCGCCAGGGTACAACAGACCGCCGCTACAACCTGAACGCCCCTTCTTTGCCCCAGCAGTAGATTCCTGCCGGGCGCCGCCTTGGGCTCATCGCTGCGTCGCATCTGCTCGAAGACGACGGCCGTCATGAGGAGGACCCCGGCTTCGGAGGAGAGCGCGAACAGGACGCTTGTGGTCCACGGACGCGCTTCCACCTCCCACCACGGACAACCGCCGCCACGGTCCACCACGGTCAGAACGTCTACCACGGCCAGAGTGCCACTCGAGAGACCCGTGATGAAGTGCACCCAGTGTAGGACACCCAGAAGATGCTGGATGGGGGCGGGTCTCGATGCAGAGCAGAAGATCGAGAACAGCACCAGGAAATTGAAAGTGACGGAGAGGACGATGATGAGCCAGATGACAAACTGATACCAGTAGGTAGCAAGCGAGCTCTGGCACGGATGGAATGGACCTAGAGATGGAGACAAAATGTGATGAGATTTTGTTTTTGTTGCTGTCCCTTATTTAAATAGTGGAGGTGGAAAAACATATACTCACCAGGGACAGGAGAACAGCGAACAGCAGCATGTTCTGTAGCATCTACACTTGGTTCCATTGCCAAGTCGTCTGGACTGCCATATTCTATGAGAAAATAGTGCAATATAGATTAATCTTTATGGCCAGCTTTCCGGGTTTGTGTAAACGCAAACATTGGCGGTGACGGGACGAAAAGCTGTATATAGGAGGGGCTTTTCACTATAGTGCCCCTCAAAAAGGTTTTGACTCACCCTGGAAGGTTACGTCATCATAACTCTCTTGTTGATTCAGACTTGGCTTGCTGTTGTCGTCAACACTTCCAAGGTTCCAGGGCGAGAAGGGGCTCCTCGACTTGGCCCAGCAGGGTGCAAACACACAGCACTGGTAGGCAAAGGGCAGCTCCGCTACCCTGCATATGGTACACCACATGAGTCATTCATCACTCCACAGACAGTATGCTACACAGCAAAGTATTAAAGGACCACTTTTCAACCTATCTTCATATAATAGGTCCTCACTAATAATCATGATAAAATGGCACAATTTTTTTCTACTCAGTTTGTGTCTCATAGGAGGGCTGTGGGTAGTTTAGAAACCGTCCTCCAGTGACATCATCATTAGGCAGATATTTTTTTAAACAAGATTTTTCTTTACAAAAATGTTTAGATTTTCATTATCGTGAGAACGATGGCTTCCATTTTCGCATTGCAACTTTTAAGGACTAGAAAGCCTGCAGTTTCTATTAGGTTTTATTCCCCATCGATGATGTCACTGGAGGACGGTTTCTGAACTGCCCACAGCCCTCCTCTGAGACACAGACCGAGTAGAAAAAAATTGCGCCATTTTTTCACGATTATTAGTGAGGACCTATTATATGAAGATAGGTTGGAAAAGTGGTGAAGTGGTCCTTTAACATTAGAGTAGAACGTTTAAAACGGCAATGTTATGGGGTGTGTAACTGATATCTCCTATATTTGTATAGGGAACCGTCAGAGGAGTCTATAAGGGCTCGTATTCAGGGAGGCCTTATCATAGATATCTATGGGCCTTATAGCCTAAGGATCTGTATTTCTTATTTGGAGTTGGGAGGGAACGGAGCTGGTCACTAGAAAACAAGTGTTTAAGTAGCCGATCTACAACCTCACAACGCGGCGCGAAGCGTTGTGAGGTTGTAGATCTGCTATAGAGGGTATGCGTGTGACATCATCAAACCCGGAAGTTAAGCGGGAATGCCTACTGAGTGACAAAAAACGACTTTCTGGCCTTGACAGCCAATACACCCAAACAGAAAAGTTGTATTTGATTGCATTAGACGACGTTAAACGACATTAAACTCACTTTTTGTCACTCACTTTGTCATTCGATTTGCCATTCACTTTATGCATGTGCATACCCTCTATTTTCACTAGTTTGGTTAGTGAAAATTATTTATTTTCTTTAGTTTGGTCATTTATTTTTTTGGCTCACGGGCTGAAACGTTTCGGCAACAACTGCCCTACAGTACCTGAGCCTGGGCAGGAGGTGCAGGGGGAGAGGGTCTCTGAGCTGAAGGCTCCTATACCTGAGCCTGGGCAGGAGGTGCAGGGGGAGAGGGTCTCTGAGCTGAAGGCTCCTATACCTGAGCCTGGGCAGGAGGTGCAGGGGGAGAGGGTCTCTGAGCTGAAGGCTCCTATACCTGAGCCTGGGCAGGAGGTGCAGGGGGAGAGGGTCTCTGAGCTGAAGGCTCCTATACCTGAGCCTGGGCAGGAGGTGCAGGGGGAGAGGGTCTCTGAGCTGAAGGCTCCTATACCTGAGCCTGGGCAGGAGGTGCAGGGGGAGAGGGTCTCTGAGCTGAAGGCTCCTATACCTGAGCCTGGGCAGGAGGTGCAGGGGGAGAGGGTCTCTGAGCTGAAGGCTCCTATACCTGAGCCTGGGCAGGAGGTGCAGGGGGAGAGGGTCTCTGAGCTGAAGGCTCCTATACCTGAGCCTGGGCAGGAGGTGCAGGGGGAGAGGGTCTCTGAGCTGAAGGCTCCTATACCTGAGCCTGGGCAGGAGGTGCAGGGGGAGAGGGTCTCTGAGCTGAAGGCTCCTATACCTGAGCCTGGGCAGGAGGTGCAGGGGGAGAGGGTCTCTGAGCTGAAGGCTCCTATACCTGAGCCTGGGCAGGGGGAGAGGGTCTCTGAGCTGAAGGCTCCTATACCTGAGCCTGGGCAGGAGGTGCAGGGGGGGAGGGTCTCTGAGCTGAAGGCTCTACAGTACCTGAGCCTGGGCAGGAGGTGCAGGGGGAGAGGGTCTCTGAGCTGAAGGTTCTACAGTACCTGAGCCTGGGCAGGAGGTGCAGGGGGAGAGGGTCTCTGAGCTGAAGGTTCCCAGACAGCTTCAAGTGGGTGAGTCCATGAAGACCCTCCAGGGAGAAGGAAGACAGCCGGTTGGAGGTGAGGTCACTGAAGGTGAGAGAGGTGAGGTTGGGGGGGGGGGGGGGGGGGATTCAAATGCATCGTCTTACCAAGTTGTTCACTTTTTAGTTTTTACATGAATCATCCAAATCATTCCATACATAAACAAGACTATAGTTCCTTCAGTGCCCTCTACACTCATTTGAGACTCATTGGTCATTGCAATACTTTCCCACACGCACGCACACACACACACATGCTCGCACACACACACACACACACACGACATCGCACGATTCACACAGCTTAACTAACAGTCTAATTACAATAGTTTGCATAGTGTACTGCACACTGTACAGACTCACTGTTCCACTTTTCATATTTAGTAATACAATTATTACTGTTATTGTGTAATGTAAAATAAAAGATATGGTTTATTCATGAAAAGAAAAGGAGAAGATACAAGGTTTAGGCAAAGTTCTCATACTAACTAATTACTACGTTATATACGGCTTTGGAAGTATATTCCATGAGCAGTCGATTCTCTCTGCTGCTCCATGCACTTAGAGGCTTCCCTGACACTGCCCCTACTGTACGCATACAGTAAGCACACTTTGAGTACATTTCTATAATAAAAAACAATGTATTCCTCAGGTCACTCAACAGTGACCTGAGTGCCTTCATCTCCAGGAAGCTACAGTAGGTCTCCACATGGATCTCACCAATGACATTACTGGGAAAACACAATAACCATTTTGGGCAGGAACCCCTTTTGGTGTTTTAAGCATTATGTTGTACTTTAGCTATTGAAAAATAGCAGATCTACAAGCTCATAGCGCGGCACCGAGTGCCGCGCTATGAACTTGTAGGTCTGCTATTTTAGACGGACAGACAGACAGACAGACAAGACAGATTGTTAGACAGACAGACAGACAGACCGACAGTGGCCCCCAAAATAGCAGACCTACAAGCTTGTAGCGCGGCACTCGGTGCCGCGCTACGAGCTTGTAGGTCTGCTATTTTAGACAGACAGACAGACAGACAAGACAGATTGTTAGACAGACAGACAGACAGAGGCCCCCAAAAATAGCAGACCTACAAGTGCCGCGCTACGAGCTTGTAGGTCTGCTATTTTAGACAGACAGACAGACAGACAGACAGACAGTGGCCCCCAAAATAGCAGACCTACAAGCTCGTAGCGCGCCACCGCTTGCGGGTCTGCTATTTTTTCTAAAGTATAACATAATGCACCAAAAAGGGTTCCCATCCAGAATGGGTTAATAAAACCCAAAAGACTGACAGTATAATTGTGTTGACCTCTTGACCTCCGGCCTCTTCACCCCCACCTGAACATCCTTGATGCATATGGTTTTGTAATTGAAAGAAAAAGTTAAGCTGAGGTTTTTGATTGGTGATATTGCCTTTGTAAAAGACTTTGGGATTTCTTTACTTAAGAGGGGAGGTGTCATGTAAAGTGAACTACTAATGTGTCAAACTAATAGGACTACATATGCCATTATGCCAAGTCTGTTGTGCGCATGCGCATGCCGGTATGTGTGAGTTGTGGTTGATTGGCACACTTCAATAAACCAGTCAGTTGTTATGTATCCCCCGCAAGCGTTGGTCAGAGCGTCCTGTGTTCTAATCTAAAGTAAGATTACAAGCGTACCAAAACGTTACACACACAACTTGTGTTTGTAAATGAATCAATCAACGTGACTCGCTGAGTGTCTGACCTCTGACTGTCAGTCAGTCGGAATGACCTTTGACCTGACCTGTCCTGTGGGGACCGTGTCTGCTCTCTGGGGAAATAAAGAACGGAGGAGACATCATGCAGTGTTGTGTTTTTGGCAGCAAACTCATTTCAGTCCCTTGAATAGTTTTCATTTAGTCACCTGGAATGTTTGAGTGTTTTAATGTGTTTTAGGCAATGCCTCTGTGTGTACACGTGTGGTGCTGTCATATTATATGTGTAACTCCCTCCGAGCACAGACAGACACAAGTGGTTTCCTTGAAACTGATTTATTTGAAGACTTGTGGATCCTCCAAATTCACTGTGAAAACTATAAACAATACAATAAAACAAGCACGTTACAATTAACATAAATACGACATGACATGCACAGCATGTAGATGCAAACATTTTACCAAAGTAAAATACAGACATAAAACAAACAACAAATACCTCGTTGGCTGCGTGCAAATAACAAAGAAGGGAATCTCTTCAGTCTTAGGTCCTTATAACCTTTCTTATGACAGTCTCTTGTAACTTAGTCTCTTTGTGTGACCAGTGCAAATGGAGCTGCTGCACCCTGCTGCTGCTTGTGGCTTGATTGCTTACACAAAAAACCTGTGTACCCAATTTACATGAGCAGACCAAACGAGACACGGAACATGACTCTTCAAAATAAAAGCGTTACAACAACTTGACACAAATACATGAAATAATGTTTTAAACGTAAATGTGACTTAATTATGACCTTTTAGGAATAAAGCAAACTATATCACCTATAGTGGCAACAGTTACAATATGAATGTGTTTAAATGCCAGTGTAGCTGGTTCACACACACACACACACACACACACACACACACACACACACACACACACACACACACACACACACACACACACACACACACACACACACACACACACACACACACACACAATGCAGCAGGCATTAGACAACCTGACAGCCACCAACCTGGCAACCCTGAATGAGCCAATCAGCTGCCAGTCTCTGGTGTGTGTGTGTGTGAGAGAGAGAGTTCTCACAAGTACTGTTAAAAAAACCTCTACCCTAACGTCACTAAAAAGTACATTAAACACTTTTTCCTTTCCAAAACAAACACAACGTACATTATGACAATATTTCACCCTTTGCATTGGTAAAATAGACTTTTTCTTTTTTTTCCTTCCCTTCCAAAAAAACAAAAAGATGAAATTACCCAAAATCCATGGTTAAGAGTATTCCACGATGGCTCAGTGGTTTGGGCAGCTTCCTACGGTGCCTGCCGTCGGACGCTGGTTCGAGACAGTCAACAAGTCTGCAGTCAAGATTCGGGACCTCGGACCAAGGACTAAGGATCCAAAATAAATAAATCAAAATAAATCACTCTTTACCTTTTAGTCAACAAGTCAAAAGTCAAGACAAGGACTAAGGACTAAGGACTAAGGATAAATAAAAAATAAATCACACTTTACCTTTTTGTCAACTAAATGTACAATTGAAATGTATTTAAGACTTGCCGTCCGAGTTACGTCCCGATAGGCAGAGAATAGTATATATTATTAGCCCTTAGTTTATTAGTTTATTAGTTTATTAGTTTATTAGCCCTTAGTTGGAAATTACACGTCCACCAGGGGGAAACCTTGACCAGGCTATGGTGAGTATGCCAGTATGGCCACTATGCATGTACTATGTTGGCAGCAGTGCTCCATTCACGTTTGTCTATTATATTAGTGCTGTCTGCCGTGATACCTGGCTTAATATGGTCAATACTGAAAATATGTTTTGGTGCCCCCCCCCCCCCCCCCACCTCTTGCTATAGACAGATATGACATGACATGACATGATGTGTGTCAAACAATTGTCACACACACATGGATGGATGATTATCCTTGTTTATTTATTTATTTCCCGGGGGAATGAATGAATGAATGAATGAATGAATGAATGAATGAATGAATTAATAAATAAATAAATAAATAAATAAATAAATAAATAAATAAATAAATAAATAAATAAATAAATAAATAAATAAATGGATGGATGGATGGATGGATGGATGGATGGATGGATCATGTTTCCGGGGGCATTTCTCTCCAGGTGAGGACAACGCCATCCAGTCAACCAACTATGGATGTCAGAAGATCAGGCATCATCTCGTATGTTGTATTACTTCTACTACTACTACTACTACTACTACTACTACTACTACTACTACTACTACTACTACTATACACACACACCTCACATTTTGCTTATGCAAATTAGTGGGCTGCGTCCCACCTGCTTTGTGGGTGTGGTTTCGCCTACTTTGTGGGAGCTGTTTATGCAAATGAAGGGCGTGGTTCCGGCTACTTTGTGGGTGTGGTTTATGCAAATGAAGGGGCGTGTTTCCCGCTACTTTGTGGGAGTGGGTTATGCAAATTTGATGTGCGTGGTTTCGGCTACTTTGTGGCTGTGGTATATGCAAATTAGTGGGTGTCGCTTATGCAAATTAGTGGGTGTCGCCCGCCTACATTGTGGGAGCGGTTTATGCAAATAAAGGGGCGTGGTTCCCGCTACTTTGTGGGAGTGGGTTATGCAAATGTGATGGCCGTGGTTTCGGCTACTTTGTGGGTGTGGGCTATGCAAATTAGTGGGTGTCGCTTATGCAAATTAGTGGGTGTCGCCCGCCTACTTTGTGGGAGCGGTTTATGCAAATAAAGGGCGTGGTTCCGGCTACTTTGTGGGTGTGGGCTATGCAAATTAGTGGGTGTCGCTTATGCAAATTAGTGGGTGTCGCCCGACTACTTTGTGGGAGCGGTTTATGCAAATTAAGGGCGTGGTCCTGGCTACTTTGTGGGTGTGGGCTATGCAAATTAGTGGGTGTTGCCCGCCTACTTTGTGGGAGCGGTTTATGCAAATGAAGGGCGTGGTTCCGGCTACTTTGTGGGTGTGGGCTATGCAAATTAGTGGGTGTCGCTTATGCAAATTAGTGGGTATCGCCCGACTACTTTGTGGGAACGGTTTATGCAAATTAAGGGCGTGGTTCCGGCTACTTTGTGGGTGTGGGCTATGCAAATGAGTGGGTGTTGCCCGCCTACTTTGTGGGAGCGGTTTATGCAAATGAAGGGTGTGGTTCCGGCTACTTTGTGGGTGTGGGCTATGCAAATTAGTGAGTGTCGCTTATGCAAATTAGTGGGTGTCGCCCGTCTAGTTTGTGGGAGTAGTTTATACAAATTAAGGGCGTGGTTCCGGCTACTTTGTGGGTGTGGGCAATGCAAATTAGTGAGTGTCGCTTATGCAAATTAGTGGGTGTCACTTATGCAAATGTATGGGTGTCGCTTATGCAAATTAGTGGGTGTCGCCCGCCTACTTTGTAAGAGCTGTTTATGCAAATTAAGGGCGTGGTTCCGGCTACTTTGTGGGTGTGGGCTATGCAAATTAGTGGGTGTTGCCCGCCTACTTTGTGGGAGCGGTTTATGCAAATGAAGGGCGTGGTTCCGGCTACTTTGTGGGTGTGGGCTATGCAAATTAGTGGGTGTCGCTTATGCAAATTAGTGGGTGTCGCCCGACTACTTTGTGGGAGCGGTTTATGCAAATTAAGGGCGTGGTTCCGGCTACTTTGTGGGTGTGGGCTATGCAAATAAGTGGGTGTTGCCCGCCTACTTTGTGGGAGCGGTTTATGCAAATGAAGGGTGTGGTTCCGGCTACTTTGTGGGTGTGGGCTATGCAAATTAGTGAGTGTCGCTTATGCAAATTAGTGGGTGTCGCCCGTCTAGTTTGTGGGAGTAGTTTATGCAAATTAAGGGCGTGGTTCCGGCTACTTTGTGTGTGTGGGCAATGCAAATTAGTGAGTGTCGCTTATGCAAATTAGTGGGTGTCACTTATGCAAATGTATGGGTGTCGCTTATGCAAATTAGTGGGTGTCGCCCGCCTACTTTGTGGGAGCTGTTTATGCAAATTAAGTGTGTGGTTCCGGCTACTTTGTGGGTGTGGGCTATGGAAATTAGTGGGTGTCACTTATGCAAATTAGTGGGTGTCGCTTATGCAAATTAGTGGGTGTCGCCCGCCTACTTTGTGGGAGCGGTTTATGCAAATATAGGGCGTGGTTCCGGCTACTTTGTGGGTGTGGGCTATGCAAATGAGTGGGTGTTGCCCGCCTACTTTGTGGGAGCTGTTTATGCAAATTAAGTGTGTGGTTCCGGCTACTTTGTGGGTGTGGGCTATGCAAATTAGTGGGTGTCACTTATGCAAATTAGTGGGTGTCGCTTATGCAAATTAGTGGGTGTCGCCCGCCTACTTTGTGGGAGCGGTTTATGCAAATAAAGGGCGTGGTTCCGGCTACTTTGTGGGTGTGGGCTATGCAAATTAGTGGGTGTCACTTATGCAAATTAGTGGGTGTCGCTTATGCAAATTAGTGGGTGTCGCCCGCCTACTTTGTGGGAGCGGTTTATGCAAATAAAGGGCGTGGTTCCGGCTACTTTGTGGGTGTGGGCTATGCAAATTAGTGGGTGTCGCCCCGCCTACTTTGTGGGAGTGGTTTATGCAAATGAAGGGGCGTGGTATGCAAATGAAGGGGAGTCGTATGCAAATGAAGGGCGTGTTTCGGCTACTTTGTGGGATTGGTTTATGCAAATGAAGGGGCGTGGTTATGCAAATAAAGTAGCCGAAACATACATAAGCCACTCCGGCAAAGTAGCCGAACACGCCCTTCATTTGCATAACACGCCCCTTCATTTGCATACCACTCCCCTTCATTTGCATAAGCAAATCCCACAAAGTAGCGGGCGACACCCACTAATTTGCATAAGCGACACCCATACATTTGCATAAGTGACACCCACTAATTTGCATAAGCGACACTCACTAATTTGCATTGCCCACACCCACAAAGTAGCCGGATTCACGCCCTTAATTTGCATAAAAAGCTCCCACAAAGTAGGTGGGCGACAACCACTAATTTGCATAATCGACACCCACTAATTTGCATATACCACACCCACAAAGTAGGCGAAACCACGCCCTTCATTTGCATAAACCGCTCCCACAAAGTAGGCGGGCAACACCCACTAATTTGCATAGCCCACACCCACAAAGTAGCCGGAACCACGCACCCTCATTTGCATAAACCACTCCCACAAAGTAGGCGGAACCACGCCTTTCATTTGCATAAACAGCTCCCACAAAGTAGGCGGGCGACACCCACTAATTTAAGTGACACCCACTAATTTGCATTGCCCACACCCACAAAGTAGCCGGAACCACGCCCTTAATTTGCATAAACTACTCCCACAAACTAGACGGGCGACACCCACTAATTTGCATATACCACAGCCACAAAGTAGCCGAAACCACGCCCATCAAATTTGCATAACCCACTCCCACAAAGTAGCGGGAAACACGCCCCTTCATTTGCATAAACCACACCCACAAAGTAGCCGGAACCACGCCCTTCATTTGCATAAACAGCTCCCACAAAGTAGGCGGGCGACACCCACTAATTTGCATAAGCGACACCCACTAATTTGCATAAGTGACACCCACTAATTTGCATAAGCGACACTCACTAATTTGCATTGCCCACACCCACAAAGTAGCCGGAACCACGCCCTTAATTTGCATAAACTACTCCCACAAACTAGACGGGCGACACCCACTAATTTGCATAAGCGACACCCATTAATTTGCATAGCCCACACCCACAAAGTAGCCGGAACCACAACCTTCATTTGCATAAACCGCTCCCACAAAGTAGGTGGGCAACACCCACTCATTTACATAGCCCACACCCACAAAGTAGCCGGAACCACGCCCTTCATTAGCATAAAGGCGACACCCACTAATTTGCATAATTGACACCCACTAATTTGCATATACCACAGCCACAAAGTAGCCGAAACCACGCCCATCAAATTTGCATAACCCACTCTCACAAAGTAGCGGGAACCACGCCCCTTCATTTGCATAAACCACACCCACAAAGTAGCTGAAACCACGCTCTTCATTTGCATAAACCGCTCCCACAAAGTAGGCGGGCGACACCCACTAATTTGCATAAGCGACACCCACTAATTTGCATAGCCCACACCCACAAAGTAGCCGGAACCACACACTTCATTTGCATAAACAGCTCCCACAAAGTAGGCGGGCGACACCCACTAATTTGCATAAGCGACACCCATACATTTGCATAAGTGACACCCACTAATTTGCATTGCCCACACCCACAAAGTAGCCGGAACCACGCCCTTAATTTGCATAAACTACTCCCACAAACTAGACGGGCGACACCCACTAATTTGCATAAGCGACACCCACTAATTTGCATAGCCCACACCCACAAAGTAGCCGGAACCACACCTTTCATTTACATAAACCGCTCCCACAAAGTAGGCGGGCAACACCCACTCATTTACATAGCCCACACCCACAAAGTAGCCGGAACCACGCCCTTCATTAGCATAAACCACTCCCACAAAGTAGGCGGGGCGACACCCACTAATTTGCATAATTGACACCCACTAATTTGCATATACCACAGCCACAAAGTAGCCGAAACCACGCCCATCAAATTTGCATAACCCACTCTCACAAAGTAGCGGGAACCACGCCCCTTCATTTGCATAAACCACACCCACAAAGTAGCTGGAACCACGCCCTTCATTTGCATAAACCGCTCCCACAAAGTAGGCGGGCGACACCCACTAATTTGCATAAGCGACACCCAGAAATTTGCATAAGTGACACCCATACATTTGCATAAGCGACACTCACTAATTTGCATTGCCCACACCCACAAAGTAGCCGGAACCACGCCCTTAATTTGCATAAACTACTCCCACAAACTAGACGGGCGACACCCACTAATTTGCATAAGCGACACCCACTAATTTGCATATACCACAGCCACAAAGTAGCTGGAACCACGCCCTTCATTTGCATAAACCGCTCCCACAAAGTAAGGCCTAAGTTAGCGAGAAAAGTCGCGAAATTCGCAGAACAAATCCGAGACCATCACTGTGGCCGGGTCGCGGCCGCGATCGCAGCCGTATAGGTTTCGGCTAAACAGACATACGGTTGCGGCGGTAGCCTTGAACGAACGCCTACAAATTGCCGACTTTGCGCGACAACGATAAAACATCACGGTCCGACGTTGGGATATGTCGGAGAGCCAGCCGAGACAAACGGTTCGGTGTCTCGGACGTACGCCTCCGACAGTCCTACAAAACGTCCTTCACTTTGGCTCTGTGCATGCAGACACGTCATAGACCGATAGACTCTAACAGCGTCCTGGCTGAAAAAGTGAAACGAGACCGCGCCTCCTAGAAAGGTCGCCCGAGGATGTTCTATAGATCCACGCGTGCGTCTCCGGGAGCTCTATAACATATCCGAAAGTCAGCCCGGAAGGCCTCACCGTCGTGGCGTTCCAGTGAAGCAAAGTTTGACGTTCACGCGCGCCTACGCCGACGATCGTAAGTCTGTTCGGGATGGGCCGAACACCTCTGCGATCGCGGCGACGAGCCGATCTTCGTGATGGTCTGAGTTTTCTTCTGCGACCTCGGGAACCTCAAATCTGACCCGAGGCCTAGCATTGCAGTGTAGTTCCCTTTATCGGACGCTTGTAAGAGTCCCACAAAATGGAGACCAACGCCATTTTATTCGCCATGGCCTGAATAAGGATATTCGGGGGTGTTACATATTTAAAAAAATATCTATCACTTAATTTTTAAGGCATTTGGCCCAAAGGTCACCGTGGCAGTCTTTCGGCTGACCTTTGACCTTTGCAAACGTCGTGGAAATTCGAGACCGGTTCCATTGGATTCGACATGTCCTGAATATGGATATTGGAGGTTCTTACATATTTTTAAAAATATATTTCACCCCGTTTTTTTAAGAATTTGGCCCAAAGGGTCACCGTTGCAGTCTTTTTGCTGACCATTGACCTTTGCAAACGTCCTGGAAAGTCGAGACCGGCCCCATTGAATTTGGGACGCTCTAAATATGAATAAAATGTCTCGTTTGCGAAGAATAGGGTTAGGGAACATGTTTTAAAGGTGTGTTTTGTCTGTTTTCACTTCTGTGGAGAGAGGGGAGAGAGGAGTGTGTGTGTGTGTGTGTGTGTGTGTGTGTGTGTGTGTGTGTGTGTGTGTGTGTGTGTGTGTGTGTGTGTGTGTTTGTGTGTGTGTGTTTCGTGTCGTGTCATTCAACATCACTTTGTTTACTTTACTTTATCACAGCTAACAGTCACATCAAGGTCTGTGGAATAGTTTGTAATGAATGAATAGCTGACTCTGTCGCGATTTTGGCTTTTATGGTGAATGTTTTACAACTATATGAACATGTATTATTCAACTTTGGCCAGTAGTTGTACAAAGCCATGGGTCTGAATGTAAACAAAGTATATGCTGCTTTATAAGACAACGTTTTATTTTTATATTGAGTGGTGGTGTGATTTGCATGTTATGTAATGAGAGTCCGAGTTTGTATTGTGCTAAACCAGTCACCAGAATACAGTAATGTTTATTATTGATCTAAAAACGGACTAAATGAGTGATATGGTATAAGTACTGTAGCATGGATAAGAAGCTAACTATGCTAATCGGAATTAGCATTAAGCTAACTGCATGCACTGTGGTGATGTAGAAGCACTAGTTTGTACATACAGTAGCCTATGGTGTTTACATTACAACCATTTGGTTTCAATGGTTCAAGTCACTCTTGGAGTAAAGTTGATTATACAATTTACAACAATGGAGTAGGCCTATTAAAAAGGTTAAAAAGCCTAAAAATGGTTATGTTACATTTAACAGGTGAACATAAGAAATTAATTGTGCTATTATAATTAATGTTTGCATTTTATGCTATTTACAATTTACAATTTACAATTTAGGCATTTAGCAGACGCTCTTAATCCAGAGCGACTTACATTAAGCAAGAACAAAAAGCATGGGAATACATCACATATGTAAAATGCATTTATCGCGAAACATGCGTAAGCTAAGAACGTGACTAGAACATATCTATATAATGACACTATACATATAAACTATAACTAGAACATATCTATATAATGACACTATACATATAAACTATACATATATGCTATACTATGCTGTACATATATACTATGAAGTGCTATGACTACATACAATGCACTTATTGTGCTGTCTACATGATGCTATAAGTCTGTTTCAAATGCTATATAAGTCTAAGAAGTGCTGTCTAAGGGGGGTAGGGTAAGTGCTATGGGCCATGATGGAGTCTGAAAAGGTGGGTTTTCAGACTACGGCGGAAGATCGGGAGTGATGCTGCAGTTCTGATTGCAACGGGAAGTGCATTCCACAGTTTTGGGGCCAGAAGGGAGAAGAGTTTGGGACGTGTGGAGCGTTGTCCCGGCGTTTTTAGTGAGGGTACTTCCAGCTTCCCTGCGTTGGCTGATCTGAGTGCGCGGGAGGGTTTGTAGGGTTCAATCATGCTGGCAAGATATGGGGGAGCCATACCTTTGGTTGCTTTAAATGCCAACATCAGAGTTTTGTATTCTGTGCGGGCAGCGACCGGGAGCCAGTGTAGGGAGCGGAGCAGGGGGGAGACATGTGAGAATTTTGGCTGGTTGAAGACCAAGCGAGCTGCGGCATTTTGGATCAGTTGGAGAGTGCACATGCCGGTAGGCCAGTAAGGAGAGAGTTACAATAGTCAAGTTTTGACAGGACTGTTGTCTGGATTAGGAGCTGGGATGATTCCTGGGTGAGGAACGGTCTAATTCGTCGTATGTTATAGAGTGTGAACCTACAGGATCGAGTGACAGCTGTGATGTGAGTTTTGAACGAGAGCTGACTGTCCAGGACAACACCAAGGTTCCTGGCTGTTGGGACAGACGTTACCAGGGCGTTGTCTACGGAAATAGTTAGCTCCCGCATCGGGCAGGACTTAGCTGGGAAGAAGAGAAGCTCAGTCTTGTCTGGGTTCAGCTTGAGGTGGTTGGAGGACATCCACTGTGAGATGTCAGCCAGGCAAGCAGTGATGCGCTCTTCCACCTGGGTGGCAGAGGGGGGGAAGGATAGAAACAGTTGTGTGTCATCGGCATAACAGTGATAGGATATATTGTGAGCAGAGATGATAGTGCCAAGGGATTTAGTGTACAGTGAGAAAAGGAGGGGACCAAGTACAGATCCCTGTGGGACCCCAGTTTGGAGGGTTCGGGGGGATGATAACAGACCTTTCCAGGAGACCTGGTAGGTCCGGTCGGTGAGGTAAGAGGAGAACCACTTTAGTGCCGTCCCGCCGATGCCTAGATCCGCTAGGGTGTCTAGGAGCAGCTGGTGGTTCACTGTGTCAAATGCTGCTGATAGGTCTAGGAGAATCAGGACTGCAGAGTGGGAAGCAGCCTGGGCAGCATGTAGTGCTTCTGTGACTGCCAGCAGGGCAGTTTCTGTGGAGTGGGCCTTTTTGAATCCGGACTGGTTGGGATCCAGCAGGTTGTTATGTGAGAGATGGAGAGAGAGCTGGTTGGAGACAACACGTTCAATGCTTTTTGATAGAAATGAAAGGAGTGATACCGGTCTGTAGTTCTTGACATCTGAGGGGTCAAGGGTTGGTTTCTTGAGGAGTGGTGTTACTCTGGCTGACTTGAGGGCAGATGGGACGCAGCCTGAGGTTACTGAGGTGTTGATGATGGAGGTGATGAAGGGGAGCAGATCAGGTGCGATGGTCTGGAAGATTGGAGACGGGACAGGGTCGAGAGGACAGGTGGTAGGTCTAGTGGAAGTCACTAGTTGTAGGACCTCGTCTGGGGAAAGAGGAGAGAAGGAGGACATTTCATTCATTTCATGTATGTATTACTATGATCAGTAGCTATACTGTACATTATTATTTCATTGTATTTGAAGTATATCCTTTCTTGGTTATACTGTATACTAAAAGATATTGGGAGAAAATGAATGAGGTCTCATAAGAACACAGAGTAATTTGCTATTCTGCACTTCGTGTAGATTGGTTTTTTGACAACCCAGAGAAACCCCAGTCTGAAATCTGATGGCGAGCTTAGTCCAGTGAAGTGATCGACGTCTGTGCGTGGTTGTGGAGCGGTGTGGCCAACCGCAGGACCAGCTACAGAGGATCCGTCTGTTCACGGTTTCATCGACAGATACAGATAAGAACCACTGCTGTCTCTGCCCGAGCAGCAGTCCCCTCACTCACGTATACTAATACCTCTCCCCGAGGTCTCTATCCGCACACACACCTTGAACTGAGAAACTGAACACACACACACTAAGGATTTAGGGATCAACCCTTAACAAAAGGGAATAATTAGGGTAAGGGTTTTAACACCCTTAAGGACAATTCAATTCATTCCTTTTATTTCAAGAGCTCTCTTTCTTATTTTCTATATTGCAGCGCTGCAACTGTATGTTTGTATTGTGTTTAATTGACAGATACTGTGCTGAGGCAATACATGCTGTCAATACTGTTCAACTCAACATTCAACTCTTATTTAAGGGTAACCACTAAACGGACCTAGGTAGATGTCTGGCGCCTCTTGTTTTCTGACATCGGGGTGGGATAGGGGCCGCTACATGTACAACAGTGTAAGTACAGTCGTAACAAAATAATTCACATGCAAGGCATGGTTTTGGCAGAGCAACAAAAGCGCTGGTAGTAATGTGTACTATCCGAGCGTCCGCCTGGGTATAGGGTTCGAATCCCTACAGCGCTGTGACCTGCTGACTGCCTCACCTTATAGTCCTGTTGTGTGTTTACATTCAATATGAAAGGCACTATTTCACTAGAGTGTAAAGACGCTACATGTGTTCACATTACCACATTATTTTCCAAAAATAGCAGACCTACAAGTTCATAGCGCGGCGCGCGGCACTCGGCACTGCGCTATGAGCTTGTAGATCTGCTAAATTATAACATAATGTTTAAAACACCAAAAGGGGTTTCCTGAACCCAGAATGGGTTAACCATACAACAAGTCCCTGTGCCCTTTTGCCACACAGCAGGCCCAGCAACACCGGCCGACACCTCCAAGGCTTCCTGGGTGACCCACAGAATTATCTATCGAGATTTTCCAAAAATAGCAGACCAAGAAGTGGCACAGAGTGCCGCGCTGTGAGCTTGTAGGTCAGACCGGAAGGCCTCACCGTTGTAGCGTTCTACAGAAGCAAAGGTTTTTACGTTCGCGCGCGCCATGTCGACTATAAAGGTCGCCCGAGGACGTACTACAGTTCCACGCGTGCGTCTCGGGGAGCTCTATAACATATTTGAAAATCAGACCGGAAGGCCTTACCGTTGTGGCGTTCTACAGAAGCAAAGGTTTTAAATAGCAGATCTACAAGCTCGTAGCGCGCCACTCGGTGTAATGGAACGTTCGCTCGCGCCATGTCGACTAGAAAGGTCACCCGAGGACGTACTACAGTTCCACGCGTGCGTCTCGGGGAGCTCTATAACATATTTGAAAATCAGACCGGAAGGCCTTACCGTTGTGGCGTTCTACAGAAGCAAAGGTTTTAAATAGCAGATCTACAAGCTCGTAGCGCGCCACTCGGTGTAGTGGAACGTTCGCTCGCGCCATGTCGACTAGAAAGGTCGCCCGAGGACGTACTACAGTTCCACGCGTGCGTCTCGGGGAGCTCTATAACATATTTGAAAATCAGACCGGAAGGCCTTACCGTTGTGGCGTTCTACAGAAGCAAAGGTTTTAAATAGCAGATCTACAAGCTCGTAGCGCGCCACTCGGTGTAGTGGAACGTTCGCTCGCGCCATGTCGACTAGAAAGGTCGCCCGAGGACGTACTACAGTTCCACGCGTGCGTCTCGGGGAGCTCTATAACATATTTGAAAATCAGACCGGAAGGCCTTACCGTTGTGGCGTTCTACAGAAGCAAAGGTTTTAAATAGCAGATCTACAAGCTCGTAGCGCGCCACTCGGTGTAGTGGAACGTTCGCTCGCGCCATGTCGACTAGAAAGGTCGCCCGAGGACGTACTACAGTTCCACGCGTGCGTCTCGGGGAGCTCTATAACATATTTGAAAATCAGACCGGAAGGCCTTACCGTTGTGGCGTTCTACAGAAGCAAAGGTTTTAAATAGCAGATCTACAAGCTCGTAGCGCGCCACTCGGTGTAGTGGAACGTTCGCTCGCGCCATGTCGACTAGAAAGGTCGCCCGAGGACGTACTACAGTTCCACGCGGGCGTCTCGGGGAGCTCTATAACATATTTGAAAATCAGACCGGAAGGCCTTACCGTTGTGGCGTTCTACAGAAGCAAAGGTTTTAAATAGCAGATCTACAAGCTCGTATTGTCTGTCTGTCTGTCTGTCTGTCTGTCTGTCTGTCTGTCTGTCTGTCTGTCTGTCTGTCTGTCTGTCTGTCTGTCTGTCTGTCTGTCTGTCTGTCTGTCTGTCTGTCTGTCTGTCTGTCTGTCTGTCTGTCTGTATAATGTAACTATATAATGTAAGCCAGTAAAATCTCAATTGAATAGTTTTTTTTCCATGATCAGGGATCCCACATTTATGGAAAGTTTTGAAATTAGATTATTGATTTTGTTAATAAAAACATTTTACAAAACGTGTATAACATTATACAAATTTTGACGTGATAAAAAAAGAACAGATCTACAAGCTCACACCGTGCTGCAGCGTGATGCTATGCCCTAGGATAGGTGGTGTAAATTGTCATGAAATTTGGTATGGAATTTTAACATTTCTATATTCTATGCTTTATTTTTTGCTACACTGCCTGTCTTTGAGTAAGAGACAGTTTTTTTTAAGACAGTTTTTGGTTTAGACTAGTCATTGGTTAGACCAGTCATTAGTCCTACAACTACAACCTATCTCAAACCCTCACCCTAAACCTAACCTCCCACGGGGCAGCACACCTAAACCTAACCTTAACCTAAGAGACTTTTTATTGCGCTGAATGATTGTTATAAGCCTGGAAATTGGGTTTAATATTCTGGACTGGTTTTTGGAAAGGTTTTGGAAATTCATTGGTAAAACAAATATGTGGGAACAACACTGCACGCTGCATCTCTGTGTGATTGGCCTCCCAAAGCACTGCTAATGCTCTGCTTCTGCGTCGGCCCCTTCTTCAGGTGGTCACCCACTATTTAAGCTGCCTGCACAAGTCCCAGCATGCCGTGGTCCTGGAGAGACTGAGATACTCCATGCCCAACAACACCGAGCTGGGCCTAAGGTACCGTTCACCACTGTCATCGCCACCCTGCACATGCATGCCTAGCATGAGTGGAGCACACCTTCAGCCTATTGGGGGATGACTTATCACTGGTCTTTCTGTGGTAACTTAAATGGTTGTAGCTTCATTGGTGTGTTAGTGCAGGGTATCTAGACTAGATTCTAGAGGAGTATTTTGCCTCTGGAATGAACATGTGCACGAGGTCATATTGGGGTGCATACTTAGTTTAGACTAGTCATTGGTTAGACATGGGTTAAGGTTAGGTTTAGGTGTGCTGCCCCGTGGGAGGTATAGGTTGTAGTTGTAGGACTAATGACTGGTCTAACCAATGACTAGTCTAAACCAAAAACTGTCAACCTCCCACGGGGCAGCACACCTAAACCCTCACCCAACCCTTAACGCACCCCTCACCAACCTTAATCCGGTCGTTTTAGCGCACCCCTCACCAACATTAATCCGGTCGTTTTAACGCACCCCTCACCAACCTTAATCCGGTCGTTTTAACGCACCCCTCACCAACCTTAATCCGGTCGTTTTAACGCACCCCTCACCAACCTTAATCCGGTCGTTTTAACGCACCCCTCACCAACATTAATCCGGTCGTTTTAACGCACCCCTCACCAACCTTAATCCGGTCGTTTTAACGCAACCCTCACCAACCTTAATCCGGTCGTTTTAACGCACCCCTCACCAACCCTAATCCGGTCGTTTTAACGCACCCCTCACCAACCCTTATCCGGTCGTTTTAACGCACCCCTCACCAACCTTATGTCTAACCAATGACTAGTCTAAAGTAAGTTAAAGGCTGTTGGATGTACCGGTTATGTTTGAGGCTTCTGTGTGTCGAGGATAAGTCTGCCGCGCACTGATCGGAGGCCAAGTTTGTGGGGTTTCTAGTTCCATGCTGTTGACAGACGGTTAGTGTTGCTTTGTCACTGTACAGGTTGCTGCACCATGAATGGCAGGACGGCAACATTGAACACCTGAAATTCCAGGCCAGAATGTTGAGCAGTAGTATTCCAAAATGTCTGGCTTCCTGGAAAATGTAAGTCCCAAGATCTCTCCTCGCTGCTCAGAAATGTAAAAAGAAAGAAAGAAAAGAAAAGAAAAAGCATGAAGAAATGATTGATTCAGAGAGAAACGTATCGGACCTGAAATAATGTCTTTGTAAAAACATATAAATGGTAATGATCTCACATTGAGGGTTTATAAATTGCTGCTGGTCAGTTTGTTAGCTCTAGCCAGGATGGGAAACTAACACCAGCCACAAGGCAGGCATACGCTGATAAAAGTTTGTCCTCAATATACAGTTGGGTGCCACCGATATTGTCCCTTATCATTTGACCCATTTAGGCCTGACCTCAAAATTAAAAAAAAAATCCTTCTGAATATTTTCACGATTTTTCAAAAATAGCAGACCTGCCACTCGGTGGCGCGCTATGAGCTTGTAGATGTGCTATTTTTCAATAGCTAAATTATAACATAATGTTTAAAACACCAAAAGGGGTTTTGCGCAGATCACGCAAACCTCAGCAAAAAGAAAAGGACAATATCGATGGCCTCCAACTGTAAGCCTCTTTGGGCAGCTTACCACTTCCTGTGTCCTGGGAATTACCGCTATGCGGTGCCCAGGACGTCTGGACATCTTAACTATTTTGAAAGGGTGTGTTAAGCAACCACCATTCAGAGGTTCTGTGATAAAAAGAAAAAACAGCAAACCTGGTGACAAGCAAAGCGAAAAAATTAGTTTCCTCTCCTTGCTTGCTAGCCATTACTGTCTTTTAACACATTTTGTGCCCAAGACGTCCACAGACGTCCTGTGAATTACCGCATGTAGTGCCCAGGACGTCTGTGGTTTTGTTTTTTTATTAAAAAAAAATGTCAAAAAGGGGTTCTAAAAAGTGGGCACCCTGGGTCGCCATTTTGAAAGATTTAAAAGGGCACATAATGTGTTAAGAGAGTTTAGGGAGTTGTCCTGCCGTGAATCTCACAAGCCTTTCTGCTGCATTTCTCGGCAGAGCAATAGCTGTGGAGAGGGAGCTAAAGGAGCCATCAGAGGTGAGTTAGTGATGGAGGGGGGGGGGGTGGGGGGGATCCGGGGTAAGAATCACTGAGAATCAAATGATGACAAAAAATAATGAATTGACGAATTGACATCCTAACCTTGTGCTTGCCTTTTCTTCCAGTCAGTCAGTAAGTCTTCCCTTGTCTGACTTAACTGTTCTGGCCATTTTGATGTTGTTGAATCTCATTTCTTCCCCTGCAGGGTTATTTGTCACACAAAACAAACGGGTTGTAATGTATGCTGTTCTTTTAGAGTGTCACAGTTTGAAACATTTTTTTGCTTTTGTGATTTCGTGATGTGTGGCTCAGGTCGCTTTTTCTCTAGGAAGCAAAAAGCAATCTCTGACTTGATCCCTTTTTGTTCTTGTGTGTGTGTTGTTTTTTTTTGTCCTCGTCCTTTTAACTGACACCACCATCCCTGCGTTTGGTGGTCTTCTTTTTTTTTCTTTTTCTTTTCCCCCCCTCCCCCGCCTTTTTGTTATTTTCTTATAGGTCCGAAATCTGTATCGGCAAGCTCTCCAAAGTCTTCCACTGTGTGCCACCATATGGAAAGATGTAATTTCCCACAAAAAAACACATATCACATACTCAAACACAACACAATTTGTTGCACCTTGAGCGGTATTACACCTATGTTCACCTGCTACCCTTCCTCCCCCACCCCCCCCCCCTCCTTTCCCCTCCCTCCTTCCCTAACTCCTCTGACACCCTCTCCCCTCGCTCCCCCTGTCTCTTCCCTCCTTTCCAGTGCCTGCTGTTTGAAGCTGCGGAGGGAGGTAAAACGGATAGACTGAGGAAGCTTGTTGACAAGGCCCGAGAGGTGGGAGTGAGTCTAAGTGAGACCCTAAATTTAGGCCCCGGCAGAGTTCAGGGCGAGGATTCCTGACACACACTACAGCACACACACACACACACACAACCCTCAGTGCGTGCCCATTTTTCTCCAACGAGAAGTAAAAGAAGCGCTAGTTTGGAACTAGATTTATCCAATCAGACCAGACGAAATCAAACTGCCGCCACTGCCTAGGTAAGCCAGGGAAACTTGACGTGAAGGCTCGGTTGGTTGGTTGGTTGGTTGCCTGCACTACTCCTGCACCTCCCTGTAGCGGCCGCCAGGCGGCGCCAGGAATCAAGGAACAGTCGTCAACGGAAGCCGCCAATGACCCACCTCTCCTCAAATGACCACAAAATGTGTTGGGGGGGCGCCCCGCTTATATCATCCTTAACATCGTGGTGTACGTAAGTATAGATCCTCTGCTCAGTGACATTAAGTCTTACCTTTTTATCCCCCCCCCCCCCCCCCTCTGTTTTAATTTACATGTTCTCCCTCTTTTTGTTTGTACCGTCACCTTTTTATTTTTGATATCCCTCCCCCCCCCCCCCTTGTTTACCTGGGGTTTGGCATTTGGAACGGACTATGATTGTCACTGTGGTGTCGTTTAAACATATCTCGTGTTTTTAAAGGACAGTTTCCCCTGTAGTGATACTGCTGCAAAGAACTTGTACAATAATATCTATTTTTGTTTTTGTTTTTCACACAAAAAGGAAGAGATTGTTTCATTTTGTTTATAAAAAAAAAGTGATCAAAAAGAAATTTAAACAATCATCAAAAAAAAAAAAAACTGTTTGAAAATCACAGTCCATGTGGAACATGGCTGAACCTGCCCAGTATTCTATTTGGCCCCGTTCGTTCGTCCGTTCGTTTGTTTGCCAATACTTTTTTGAGACTGCCACAGAGACTGCTGAAGAACGCTGTGATGATACCTTCAGGCCAGCCGATCAACGGGGAAGGCCCTTTAAACTCATTATTAATATTAATAATATACCAGGACAAAGATAGTCAGCAGCCTGTAGCTTTATACAGTACATGCTTTCCTGTGCAATCTTTATTTTTTATTTTTTTTGGAGTATATATTATTAAGTTAACGAACGAGGACAGGGCAAAATTTTATTTTGTATGTTGTATTAAAAAATGTTTATATTAAATTATGCTCTAATGAAAAGATTCCTGTTTTTGTGGGTTTTTTTATTGTCTGTGAAGTTACTTTGTTTGGCGGTGTGGGTGCATGGGGTTCTAGTCAGTCGACGGTCGTGCAGTGTTCATTTTATTGACTAAGAGAAGACTAAGTCGACTAAGGTTTTTGATATTTAGTCGACTAAGACTAAACAAGACTAAGTCGACTAAGGTTTTTGATATGTAGTCGACTAAGACTAAACAAGACTAAGTCGACTAAGGTTTTTGATATTTAGTCGACTAAGGTTTTTGATATTTAGTCGACTAAGACTAAACAAGACTAAGTCGACTAAGGTTTTTGATATGTAGTCGACTAAGACTAAACCATTTCAGAAGACTAAATAGGACTAAGACTACATGGTGGGTTCAAAAGACTTGGACTAAGTCTTTTCTAGCAAAATTAACATTGCATTAAGACTAAAATTAAAAGATTAAGATTTTGGTATTTAGTCGACTAGACGACGACTAAACCATTTCAGAAGACTTAAGTGGGACTAAGACTAAATGGTGTGTTATTCAAAACACTAGGACTTAACAAGAATATTCTGAAAAAAATTACACTGCAAATGTGGGAGTCTGTGAAAGGGAAATGGTGCATATCTTCTTGGTCTGTCGTACCAACAGTCCGACACCCTACCCTAATCCTAACCTCTTATTGGTCTGTCGTACCAACAGTCCGACACCCTACCCTAATCCTAACCTCTTATTGGTCTGTCGTACCAACAGTCCGACACCCTACCCTAATCCTAACCGCACGCGGAGGCCCAGTGAGTCTTAACTGTCTGTCGTACCAACAGTCCGACACCCTACCCTAATCCTAACCGCACGCGGAGGCCCAGTGAGTCTTAACTGCAGGCCACGCATGCATCTTAACGCATGTCAGACCACTGGTATGTCGCACCAACGTACTGTATGCCCCCCGAGAGAGACCACTTGACCCAAATGCAACGTGTGCATTTCAGTACATTAATGGCATAAGGATACAATGCCACTCGGATGGGATGTGGGCATCAATAACGCCAAGTGGACATCAATAAAGCCATGTGGGCATCAAGTGGGCATCAATAAAGCCATGTGGGCATCAAGTGGGCATCAATAAAGCCATGTGGGCATCAATAAAGCCATGTGGGCATCAATAATGCCACCAAGTACACATGTACTACACTACACTGGTCCTCGCATTCCTTTAATCCATTAAAACCTCTTTTTGTGCCAATGACCCCTAAAATGCTATGTATTTGACCACAGACCGCCATCTGAAAATGTTCAACATTTTTGAGTGGTGCAACCACTCCAAGGAACAGCAATGTCCGTGTTAACCTATCTATGTGACCTGTGTGACTGACTATGAGCACCAGTACCAAAAGTGGCGCTGTTGTGCCAGAAACGGAGAGAGAGAGAGATAGTGCTGCACTGTTGCCTGCTAATGAGAGAGAGGGGGGGGGATTTGCACCACTCAGTTCACACGTTCAAGATTTTTGAAAAAGGTAAAAAATATATATATACAGTATAGCTTGAAATGACACATGCTTTCCCGGTTTTAATGAGTTAATCCATTTTGTATCATGGAATGAACGATACAGCTAAAAGCAATAATGTGAGACATTTTATTTGAAATCAAACACAATCATCTTTCATAAATAAAGAATTTGAATATAATGTAATGTGGTCACAGAGGAACACTACACAGGGGTCACTTTTTAGCCCTAAAATTGACCACCTGACCGAGCGTGTCCAATCAATGGCTGTTTGATAGTCAGCTCATGGTGCCTTCATTACATGGTAATATTAATACATTTAATTTGTATAGCACAAAACAATGTTTAGAAGTGCTTCACAGACCCGTATAAAAACAATCTGACAAGCAGCAAGCCACAAAGTTACAATTACCGTAAGGCAGGGGTGGGCGACTTTGACAATGGAGAGGGCCACTATATTCCCAATCTCATTCCAGAGGGCCACGTTGCATATCACTGTCATAGCAAAAAATAGCCGATCTACAAGCTCAAAACGCGTCGCACTGCGATGTGTTTTGAGCTTGTAGATCGGCAATTTTTGCTATTTTAATAGAAATACTGAATGTTTTGCTATTTTTTAATTGGAATCCTAAAAAGTAACCATTTTATATAATTTCAAATGCATTTAGTTATAGTTAACTTTATGAACTAAATACAAATATATTGGATATAAAAAGACAATGACATTTTATTACTAGTCATTAAAGCTACATATAGACTGAAGTAATTCAATTGTAATCAATAATGTGTCATTAACCTGCGGGCCGCATTAAGTGATGGTGGGGGGCCGCATGTGGCCCCCGGGCCGCCAGTTTCCCATGTATGCCGTAAGGTGTAAATAAAAAGGGTCAGTAAGAACTAGTAAAAGAAAAATTGGAACAGTGCATTTCATATAAAATGTATGAAAATGATTAACATGTATTATAAGAAGTGAGCATAAATATTGAATGGTAAACAAAACTAAAAATGGGGAAAATAAACACAAGGTACTGCTAACTTTTTGTAGAGTCATTGGTGTGTATCAAAAAGCAATTTAAGCGAGAACATGTTGGATTCTGTAAGACTCAGCCAGAACGACACGGTCGACTTCTTCCACCATCAAACGGGGACTACAAGGTCCTGCGTCGACGTCGTACACGACCGCGTCTCTGGACCCTCCGAGTCGACGGACGCGACGTCGTGGCTGCCGTGGCGGGATCTGTGTGTTCTGTGTGAAGTCCACGGAAGAAAGCCGCCGAGATCCTCTCTGAAACGCACACTGAGGAACATGTAGAGCAGAGGGTCCAGACAGGCGGGCAGGGACACGGTCAGCAACGCTGTGAACCTGACAAACTCTGGGCTGGAGACGACTAGGAAAGGATGATGATGATGATGAAGCGTGAAGGCGAGGAGAGTTGCGGAGAAGCAAAGCAGGCAATTGGAAAGGAGGACGGCGGTCACCGTTTTGGTCATGCTGGTGGCACGATCCTGGTGGACTCTATTGGGCTTTAAGGTCATCTTTTCACCCCCGGGCTGCTGCTGGTTCACACAACAGTGCGTGACCGTCATCAACAGGTAACAGAGGAAGTTGAGTGATAACAGCGTGGAGTCGTAACCCCAACAGATGGAGTGGTTATGATGAGAGACGGCCATGCAGATGGAAGTGAGACTGTGTTCATCAGCTCTGAACAGGAAGGGACTAGCGGCGGCGCACAGCGCCAGGGTACAACAGACCGCCGCTACAACCTGAACGCCCCTTCTTTGCCCCAGCAGGAGATTCCTGCCCGGCGCCGCCTTGGGCTCATCGCTGCATCGCATCTGCTCGAAGACGACGGCCGTCATGAGGAGGACCCCGGCTTCGGAGGAGAGCGCGAACAGGACGCTTGTGGTCCACGGACGCGCTTCCACCTCCCACCACGGACAACCGCCGCCACGGTCCGCCACGGTCAGAACGTCTACCACGGCCAGAGTGCCACTCGAGAGACCCGTGATTAAGTGGACCCAGTGTAGGACACCCAGAAGATGCTGGACGGGGGGGGGTCTCGATGCAGAGCAGAAGATCGAGAACAGCACCAGGAAATTGAAAGTGACGGAGAGGACGATGATGAGCCAGATGACAAACTGATACCAGTAGGTAGCAAGCGAGCTCTGGCACGGATGGAATGGACCTAGAGATGGAGACAAAAATGTGATGAGATTTTGTTTTTGTTGCTGTCCCTTATTTAAATAGTGTAGGTGGAAAAACATATACTCACCAGGGACAGGAGAACAGCGAACAGCAGCATGTTCTGTAGCATCTACACTTGGTTCCATTGCCAAGTCGTCTGGACTGCCATATTCTGAGAAAATAGTGCAATATAGATTAATCTTTATGGCCAGCTTTCCGGGTTTGTGTAAATGCAAACATTGGCAAATGTGAGACGTGACGGGACGAAAAGCTGTATATAGGAGGGGCTTTTCACTATAGTGCCCCTCAAAAAGGTTTTGACTCACCCTGGAAGGTTACGTCGTCATAGCTCTCTTGTTGATTCAGACTTGGCTTGCTGTTGTCGTCAACACTTCCAAGGTTCCAGGGCGAGAAGGGGCTCCTTGACTTGGCCCAGCAGGGTGCAAACACACAGCACTGGTAGGCAAAGGGCAGCTCCGCTACCCTGCATATGGTACACCACATGAGTCATTCATCACTCCACAGACAGTATGCTACACAGCAAAGTATTAAAGGACCACTTTTCAACCTATCTTCATATAATAGGTCCTCACTAATAATCATGATAAAATGGCACAATTTTTTTCTACTCAGTTTGTGTCTCATAGGAGGGCTGTGGGCAGTTTAGAAACCGTCCTCCAGTGACATCATCATTAGGCAGATATTTTTTTAAACAAGATTTTTTTTTACAAAAATGTTTAGATTTTCATTATCGTGAGAACGATGGCTTCTATTTTCGCATTGCAACTTTTAAGGACTAGAAAGCCTGCAGTTTCTATTAGCTTTTATTCCCCATCGATGATGTCACTGGAGGACGGTTTCTGAACTGCCCACAGCCCTCCTCTGAGACACAGACCGAGTAGAAAAAATGTGCGCCTATTATAGGACCTATTATATGAAGATAGGTTGGAAAAGTGGTGAAGTAGTCCTTTAACATTAGAGTAGAACGTTTAAAACGGCAATGTTATGGGGTGTGTAACTGATATCTCCTATATTTGTAGGGAACCGTCAGAGGAGTCTATAAGGGCTCGTATTCAGGGAGGATTCAGCCTAAGGATCTGTATTTCTTATTTGGAGTTGGGAGGGAACGGAGCTGGTCACTAGAAAACAAGTGTTTAAGTAGCCGATCTACAACCTCACAACGCGGCGTGAAGCGTTGTGAGCTTGTAGATCTGCTATAGAGGGTATGCGTGTGACATCTTCAAACCCGGAAGTTAAGCGGGAACGCCTACTAAGTGACAAAAAACTACTTTCTGGCCTTGACAGCCAATACACCCAAACAGAAAAGTTGTATTTGATTGCATTAGACGACGTTAAACGACATTAAACTCACTTTTTGTCACTCACTTTGTCATTCGATTTGCCATTCACTTTATGCATGTGCATACCCTCTATTTTCACTAGTTTGGTTAGTGAAAATTATTTATTTTCTTTAGTTTGGTCATTTATTTTTTTGGCTCACGGGCTGAAACGTTTCGGCAACAACTGCCCTACAGTACCTGAGCCTGGGCAGGAGGTGCAGGGGGAGAGGGTCTCTGAGCTGAAGGCTCCTATACCTGAGCCTGGGCAGGAGGTGCAGGGGGAGAGGGTCTCTGAGCTGAAGGCTCCTATACCTGAGCCTGGGCAGGAGGTGCAGGGGGAGAGGGTCTCTGAGCTGAAGGCTCCTATACCTGAGCCTGGGCAGGAGGTGCAGGGGGAGAGGGTCTCTGAGCTGAAGGCTCCTATACCTGAGCCTGGGCAGGAGGTGCAGGGGGAGAGGGTCTCTGAGCTGAAGGCTCCTATACCTGAGCCTGGGCAGGAGGTGCAGGGGGAGAGGGTCTCTGAGCTGAAGGCTCCTATACCTGAGCCTGGGCAGGAGGTGCAGGGGGAGAGGGTCTCTGAGCTGAAGGCTCCTATACCTGAGCCTGGGCAGGAGGTGCAGGGGGAGAGGGTCTCTGAGCTGAAGGCTCCTATACCTGAGCCTGGGCAGGAGGTGCAGGGGGAGAGGGTCTCTGAGCTGAAGGCTCCTATACCTGAGCCTGGGCAGGAGGTGCAGGGGGAGAGGGTCTCTGAGCTGAAGGCTCCTATACCTGAGCCTGGGCAGGAGGTGCAGGGGGGGAGGGTCTCTGAGCTGAAGGCTCTACAGTACCTGAGCCTGGGCAGGAGGTGCAGGGGGAGAGGGTCTCTGAGGCGAGCTGAAGGTTCTACAGTACCTGAGCCTGGGCAGGAGGTGCAGGGGGAGAGGGTCTCTGAGCTGAAGGTTCCCAGACAGCTTCAAGTGGGTGAGTCCATGAAGACCCTCCAGGGAGAAGGAAGACAGCCGGTTGGAGGTGAGGTCACTGAAGGTGAGAGAGGTGAGGTTGGGGGGGGGGGGGGATTCAAATGCATCGTCTTACCAAGTTGTTCACTTTTTAGTTTTTACATGAATCATCCAAATCATTCCATACATAAACAAGACTATAGTTTATTGGTCATTGCAATACTTTCCCACACGCACACACACACACACACACACATGCTCGCACACACACACACACACACACACGACATCGCACGATTCGCACAGCTTAACTAACAGTCTAATTACAATAGTTTGCATAGTGTACTGCACACTGTACAGACTCACTGTTCCACTTTTCATATTTAGTAATACAATTATTACTGTTATTGTGTAATGTAAAAATAAAATATATGGTTTATTCATGAAAAGAAAAGGAGAAGATACAAAGTTTTCCAAATCCTATAGGCAAAGTTCTTATACTAACTAATTACTACGTTATATACGGCTTTGGAAGTATATTCCATGAGCATTCGATTCTCTCTGCTGCTCCATGCACTTAGAGGCTTCCCTGACACTGCCCCTACTGTACGCATACAGTAAGCACACTTTGAGTACATTTCTATAATAAATAACAATGTATTCCTCAGGTCACTCAACAGTGACCTGAGTGCCTTCATCTCCAGGAAGCTACAGTAGGTCTCCACATGGATCTGAAGCTACAGTAGGTCTCCACATGGATCTGAAGCTACAGTAGGTCTCCACATGGATCTGAAGCTACAGTAGGTCTCCACATGGATCTCACCAATGACATTACTGGGAAAACACAATAACCATTTTGGGCAGGAACCCCTTTTGGTGTTTTAAGCATTATGTTGTACTTTAGCTATTGAAAAATAGCAGATCTACAAGCTCATAGCGCGGCACCGAGTGCCGCGCTATGAACTTGTAGGTCTGCTATTTTTTTTTAAACGGGAAAATGTGCCTCAAATCTTTGAATATATATATTCTTTCAGAGTTTCAGTTTTTAACTCAAATTGGACTGGGGGGTCCCTGGAACAACATTTTCAGATGGGGGTCGGCGGCCAATTACATATAATTTGTGGGGTCCTTGACATGAAATATTGAGCACCACTGAGATAGAAACATGAGGTTTTTCAGGAAAAAAAAAACAGGCCTAAATTGGTTAAAACAAAGTCTCCTCTGAGGTTTCATCTGGGCGACTAAAAGCTTCTGCTATTGACTGTGACTATTTTACAATACTAAAACAGATGACTCACAGTCTTTGGATCTTTCCACATCCAGTGAGGTTGGGTAGACACCGTATCCAGTTGTAAGACAGGTCCCTTTAAGATGAGACACACACACACAGGTTACATGGACATTTTCCCAAAGGAAATAAATGTCCAATTCAGCATCTAAACATGCCTTCCCAAAGAATGGAATAATCTGGACATAAGGGTTGGGTTATTGTATTGTGTTATAGGGGCCTGGCAGTGGGCGTGGTTTTCCCCATAGAGATTTTAGTACAAAAACATTTTTATGTCTGTTATTATCCTGGTGATAATCTTTGTTTAGAGGTTTTCATTTTCATTTATTCACAGATCAAAGGTTTTATGGTCATGATTCACCAGGATCATGGAAGGCTTGATTAAATATTTTTGTAAATCTCTATGGGAAAAAAAATGAATGGCCGATTTTTCAGTGGAACCAGAAACCCACGGCCACTGCTATGCACTATTGTGTCTATTTGGTTATTGATGGGATATGATGTTTGCATGCATTATTGAAAATTAAGTTGTTGAAGTTAGATAAGAGAGTGTAGAGACAGGCCTATCAACTGAGACAGAATATGGGGCACAGTCGGTAGTGCTGTCGCCTCACAGCTAGAAGGTCCTGAGTTCGATTCCTGCTGGGGACGCTGTGGGCGCTGGGGGCGTGTTCTCTCCTCCGCGTCATCAGTGCCCATACCCGAGGCGGGGTTGGCGAAGGGGCCTTTCTGTGTGGAGTTTGCATGTTCTCCCCGTGTCCCCTAGGGTAGGTAGTACCCTCACAAAAAACATGCAGTAATCCTGGTCTCTAAACTGCCTCCCCCTGGCCAGCCTGGGCGCCTGATGGAGAGAAAAGGAACTGGTCGGAATAACGTGTTCCTTCCATGCGCTACGTCCGGCCGGGGAAACTCTCCCCTGTCAGGTGAAAAGAAGCAGCTTGGACTCCTCATGCATAGAAGGAAGCATGAGGTCAGTCCGCTGCCCCCCCCCCCCCCCAGGTTGGCAGAGGAAGTGTAGCGCCCAGGATTACATTAGATAATTGACACTGGGTGAAAAAAATGGGTTGCAAAATCGTGGGATAAAAATCATATGAAAAAAAACACAAACGGAGACAAAATATGAAATGCATGACTAATGCCTACGATGCTTTGTTTAGATACATTTTGTCTTCTGATCTTCTGTGGCTGGTGGGGGTGTTTATTGTTGTCTCCACCAGGCCGAAGGCATGGGGAGAGAGTATGTTTAGTTGTCTCCACCAGGCCGAAGGCATGGGGAGAGAGTATGTTTAGTTGTCTCCACCAGGCCGAAGGCATGGGGAGAGAGTATGTTTAGTTGTCTCCACCAGGCCGAAGGCATGGGGAGAGAGTATGTTTAGTTGTCTCCACCAGGCCGAAGGCCTGGGGAGAGAGTATGTTTAGTTGTCTCCACCAGGCCGAAGGCATGGGGAGAGAGTATGTTTAGTTGTCTCCACCAGGCCGAAGGCATGGGGAGAGAGTATGTTTAGTTGTCTCCACCAGGCCGAAGGCCTGGGGAGAGAGTATGTTTAGTTGTCTCCACCAGGCCGAAGGCATGGGGAGAGAGTATGTTTGTCTCCACCAGGCCGAAGGCATGGGGAGAGAGTATGTTTGTCTCCACCAGGCCGAAGGCATGGGGAGAGAGTATGTTTAGTTGTCTCCACCAGGCCGAAGGCATGGGGAGAGAGTATGTTTAGTTGTCTCCACCAGGCCGAAGGCATGGGGAGAGAGTATGTTTGTCTCCACCAGGCCGAAGGCATGGGGAGAGAGTATGTTTGTCTCCACCAGGCCGAAGGCATGGGGAGAGAGTATGTTTAGTTGTCTCCACCAGGCCGAAGGCATGGGGAGAGAGTATGTTTGTCTCCACCAGGCCGAAGGCATGGGGAGAGAGTATGTTTAGTTGTCTCCACCAGGCCGAAGGCATGGGGAGAGAGTATGTTTAGTTGTCTCCACCAGGCCGAAGGCTTGGGGAGAGAGTATGTTTGTCTCCACCAGGCCGAAGGCATGGGGAGAGAGTATGTTTAGTTGTCTCCACCAGGCCGAAGGCATGGGGAGAGAGTATGTTTTGCACTCCGTCCGTCCGTGTGTGTGTGTGAGTCTGTGTGTCCTTGTGTCTGTCCGTCCGTCTGCAGCTAATCTCCGGCACCGTTAACCCGGTCGATGCCAACTTTTGCACACACACTCCCTGGATGCCAGCGATGAACCTCCACGAATTTTCCAGATCGGCCTGTTATAGCGCCACCAGGAGGCCGACTTTTGAAAAACACATTTTTTTTATATTACTCCTCCAGATTCTGTCCAAGAATCCCGCAAATCGTTACACACTATCTCTAAAGTCATGTGTTCAAGACATATCTGTCCGATATTTCATATTCCATACTAATTGGCTAATATTGGCTTTCAAAGTTTGCAGGATTGGCCCCGTTTTGAACAAAAAGCCTCAAATCATGAATGCAGCTTGCAATTTACGTGAAATCTTTCACGGACTTTCCTACTAGGCTGAGGAATATATCCCACCCTTTTCACTTTGGCCTGTTATAGCGCCACCAACAAGTGGATTTTTGCCAAACACATTTTTGGAACAAAATGCCTCAAATCATCCAATTGCCAAGGCGTAAGAAGAAATGGCACCCTTTTCACATTGTTTTACTTTTTTTTTTATCCTATGATTTTGTAACCAATTTTTCAGCCAGTGTCAATTGCCTAAGCTGTAATCCTGGGCACTACTCTCCCTCTGCCAACCTGGGGAGAGCCCCGAACTGAGCTCGTGCTTCCTTCAATGCATGTGGAGTGAGCAGGCCTCTTCTTATCACCTGACAGGGGGAGAGTTCCCCCAGGTAGGACGTAGCGCGTGGCCAGGGGGAGGCAGTATATAGACCAGGATTACAGCATGTTTTTTGTGAGGGTACCTACCTTAGGGGACACTGGGAGAACATGCAAACACAGAAAGGCCCTTTTGACAACCCCACTTATAGGGTATGTGTGGCGGCGCTGATGATGTGGACGAGAGAACACACCAAAGCGTCCCCGACGGGAATCCAACCCGGGACCTTCTAGCTGTGAGGCGACAGTGCTACCGACTGCGCCACCGCGCCTCCCATGGGGGTGTTTATTAACCATGACATTGAGGATTGTTGTTGTTAATGATCAAATACAGAATTATATAGAGCGTCGCAGTCCCGCCCCCTTTCATGACGACGCCAGGCCCAGGAAATAATTCCCAATGCATTTTCCCCATAGACATTTCAAAAAGTATTTTTTTAAATACCTTTTAAGCGTCGTACGAAGCCAACTCGAGTCGTGACAAATCATGACAACAAACACAATATTTTGGACCAAACAAATAATTACAAAGAAGAAAAACAAATACTTTCTGAAAAGTCTATGAGGAGTCTCTCGAGGGGGCAGGACTGCGACGCTCTATTGCGGCTGTGGCTCAGGAGCTAGAGCTGGTCGTCCAATGATCCCTGGGTCGGCGGTTCGAATCCCGGCTCCTCCTGGCCACATGTCGAAGTGTCCTTGGGCAAGACACTGAACCCTACATTGCCTCCAATGAGTTGGTCAGTGTGAGCTCGCCACCATTGGTGTGTGAATGTGGGAAGTGAGGACGCTGGCGTCGACTGTTCGCCGCTTCACCTCCCAACATATGAATGAATGAACTATTGTAAAGTGCTTTGAGCACTTGGGAAAAACGCTATAAAAATGCAATTAATTATTGTATGATGAAAGAAGGGGAAAATAGAAAATGAAGTTGCTCGTATCCTAATAATGACGCGAAGCCTGCGGAGCTAGTTCAGGCAGGCAACTCGTGAGCGAGCCTACCTGATCAGGTGACTGGTCTCATGCACTCTTTACCTGATCAGAGCTGCTATTTAATTTAATTATCTGCCTACCTGCTCTTTCCTGGCTTCTCTCCCACTGTGCAGCTGCTGCTGTCTCCCTGCCTCGCTCCCTGCTAACCTAGCTGCTCATGAAGTTTTTGCAAATCCCAGCACCGCCTCCCCAGCATCCACCTGTATACAGGCTCTGTTTCTAGATCCCCCTGCATGGGGATCTTATTAATTCCCTGTTGTACTTGGCTTATAATTTATTTGTTTTTATCCCACGATTTTGTAAACCATTTTTCACCTGTGTCAATTATCTAATGTGATCCTGGGCTCTACACACCCTCCGCCAACCTAGTTCCCGTATATGGGGGACATGGGGAGAGCAACGGACTTGAACTCATGCTTCCTTCATGCCCGAGTGTCCAAGTTGCTCCCCCCTGTCCACCTGACAGGGGGGAGTTTCCCTGGTTGGACGTAGCGCGTGGAAGGAACACGTTTTCCAACCAGTTCCTTTCCCCTTCATCAGGCGCCCCGGCTGGCCAGGTGGGAGGCAGTTTAGAGACCAGGATTACTGCATGTTTTTTGTGAGGGTACCTACCCTAGGGCAGGGGTTCTCAACGTTTTTGGCCGGGGACCCCCGGAAATGCTTTGGCAATGTCTCGGGACCCCCGCCCCGCCCCCTCCCGACCCCCAATATAAATTGACTGCTACAATAACCTTAAACCATTTTGGGCGGGAACCCCTTTTGGTGTTTTAAGCATTGTTATAATTTAGCTATTTAAAAATAGCAGATCTACAAGCGGCGCGCTACGAGCTTGTAGGTCTGCTATTTTTGAAAAATCGTGAAAAATCGGTTGAGAACCCCTGCCCTAGGGGACACGGGGAGAACATGCAAACTCCACACAGAAAGGCCCTTTCGCCAACCCCGCCTCGCCTTATAATTTAACTCAAATGTTAATGTTACAGTGAATGAATAGGGACAGAGCCCTGACGCCAATTTATGCTTCATATATCTATGCTCAATTATGCTCAATAAATATATATTCTAAATTCACTCTAAGAGTTGTCTGACTGAAATGTATCAATGTGTATGTCAATGCATTTGTAATGCTCTAAAGGTTGTGGCATGAAGGAACACTTACAGCTGCTGTAGGCTGGGCAGGAGTTGACAGATGGAACTGGGTACTGAGGAGATGTGGGTGCCTGTGACGCTTCTGAACCAAGAGATTGGAATATTGCATCAGTGAGATCAACAAGTGATAGCAGGTGATTACAAGCTTGTGGATCTGCTATTTTTGAAAAGTCGTGAAAATGTGGTGCAAATCTTTTAAATATATTATTTCAGAGGGAACGTTTTTAACTCAAATCTTTGCTTCTGGGGGGGGTCCCTAGAACACCATATTTTCAGATGGGGGTCGGCGGCCAATCACATATTTTGGGGGTCCTTGACATGAAAATGTTTGAGAACGACTGATATAGAAACATGAGGTTTTTCAGAAAACTGTCATGATTTAGAAGACCTACAAAGACCTACAAAGACCTATTCAAAGATGTGTGCCGCATTTTCACGATTATTCAAAAATAGCAGACCTACAAGCTCCGCGCTATGAGCTTGTAGATCTGCTATTTTTCAATAGCTAAAGCATAACATAATCCTTAAAACACCAAAAGGGATAATTCCCGCCCAAAATGGGTTTTAATCACACGATGATCTTTCAAATGACCCGACGACCACCCTCTCTGCCTCTCCCCCCAAAACATCACAAAGAAACCCCTCCAGTGAAATACAACACAAACAGGCAGCAGCTCTGCAGAGCAGGGAGGGTGGCCATGCAGCAGGATGGGAAACATTGGATTAGGGCTTTCTCCACAACTTCAACACTCTCCACACACGTCAACAACACATCAATGTTGGCAAATGAATCAGAGGGGGGGGCTGCTTGTGGGGCTGCTGGTGCGGGACACCATAATAGCCCATTTAGGCCTGAGCTCGATTCTACAAAATGTCTTCTAAAATCTAAATCATGAGTTTTCTGGGGAAAAAAACATGTTTCTATGTCAGTGGTGCTCAAACTATTTCATTTCAAGGACCCCCCAAAAAATGTATTTGGCCTCCGACCCCCATCTCAAAATATGTTGTTCCAGGGACCCCCCCAGAAGCAAATATTTGAAAGAATATATTCAAAGATTTGCGCCACATTTTCACGATTTTTCAAAAAATAGCAGACCTACAAGCTCGTAGCGCGGCACTCGGTGCCACGCTATGAGCTTGTAGATCTGCTATTTTTCAATAGTTAAAACACCAAAAGGGGTTCCCGTCCAGAATAGGATAATAATAAGGGATCCTGGGGTGGCTTGTTGTAGTATAGGGGACTTACAGGGTCTCCAGTCTGTTCGCTCCAGTGAGGTCTGGGAAGACTGTGATGTCTTTGGCTCCACTGAGAGATCTAAACACACAGATGAGATCGCAGGAGAGGGAGAGAGAGAAAGAAGAAAAAAGACACATGTCCGAGGGGTTTTAGAGCATGTGTTTGGTCTGGTGTTTACTAGCACGTGAAGTTAGAAATAAATATGTGATTGAAAAATACCAATGGTAGCACGACATGTTTTTCCAGACAAACAAACCCATAGGGCTTATTACTACTACGCCCCGTAGCAAGGAAGTTAGGATCCCAACCGACAAACAAATGGTCTGTAAGATGTGTGACACACGACAACAATCCGTACGGCATGTGAAGATACTACTCACTCAGTAAGCATGGTGTGGGGCTGATGGTGACTTACAGGGTTCTCTCACTCAGTAAGCATGCTGTGGGACTTACAGGGTTCTGAGCTCCGGGAGACGCTGGAAGGCTGACTGGTCTAGAACCTGGACAGGATTGTTCTGGAGGTTTCTTTTGGGGGGAAGAATAACACAGCTTAATTAGCACCACTGTTAATGAAGTTGATGGTGAATAAATGCCTTTTATTTGCAATGAACCATTTAGTAATAATGAGATGTAAGGGAGAACCAGACAAAGAAAATAAATGATCACGTATGATGGAGAATTGCAAACGTAAACAAGTTATTAATGTATTACATGTCTTGACTCTTTACATTTATGAAGAGTAATCTATATACTTCTGAATCGTGCTCATTATGTAGAACGATTACGTTCTATGGGATGCTACGGTAACCTACATGGTTTCTATGGAAAGGGTTTGGGAATGCTACGGTAACTTACCGTGCATGGTCTCTATGGAAGGTAACCTATGCTACGGTAACCTACATGGTCTCTATGGAAGGTAACCTATGCTACGGTAACCTACATGGTCTCTATGGAAGGTAACCTATGCTACGGTAACCTACATGGTCTCTATGGAAGGTAACCTATGCTACGGTAACCTACATGGTCTCTATGGAAGGTAACCTATGCTACGGTAACCTACATGGTCTCTATGGAAGGTAACCTATGCTACGGTAACCTACATGGTCTCTATGGAAGGTAACCTATGCTACGGTAACCTACATGGTCTCTATGGAAGGTAACCTATGCTACGGTAACCTACATGGTCTCTATGGAAGGTAACCTATGCTACGGTAACCTACATGGTCTCTATGGAAGGTAACCTATGCTACGGTAACCTACATGGTCTCTATGGAAGGTAACCTATGCTACGGTAACCTACATGGTCTCTATGGAAGGTAACCTATGCTACGGTAACCTACATGGTCTCTATGGAAGGTAACCTATGCTACGGTAACCTACATGGTCTCTATGGAAGGTAACCTATGCTACGGTAACCTACATGGTCTCTATGGAAGGTAACCTATGCTACGGTAACCTACATGGTCTCTATGGAAGGTAACCTATGCTACGGTAACCTACATGGTCTCTATGGAAGGTAACCTATGCTACGGTAACCTACATGGTCTCTATGGAAGGTAACCTATGCTACGGTAACCTACATGGTCTCTATGGAAGGTAACCTATGCTACGGTAACCTACATGGTCTCTATGGAAGGTAACCTATGCTACGGTAACCTACATGGTCTCTATGGAAGGTAACCTATGCTACGGTAACCTACATGGTCTCTATGGAAGGTAACCTATGCTACGGTAACCTACATGGTCTCTATGGAAGGTAACCTATGCTACGGTAACCTACATGGTCTCTATGGAAGGTAACCTATGCTACGGTAACCTACATGGTCTCTATGGAAGGTAACCTATGCTACGGTAACCTACATGGTCTCTATGGAAGGTAACCTATGCTACGGTAACCTACATGGTCTCTATGGAAGGTAACCTATGCTACGGTAACCTACATGGTCTCTATGGAAGGTAACCTATGCTACGGTAACCTACATGGTCTTTATGGAAGGTAACCTATGCTACGGTAACCTACATGGTCTCTATGGAAGGTAACCTATGCTACGGTAACCTACATGGTCTCTATGGAAGGTAACCTATGCTACAGTAACCTACATGGTCTCTATGGAAGGGTTTCCAATGAAGGCATGTCCTGGGATGGATTTGATGTGGTTGCTCTGAAGAATTCTGAGGAAGATGAGCATGCGAGATCACATCAGGCAAAAGCATACGCAGTTTTGGCTGCAGAAGTTGCATTGATGCATTTGTGTACAGTGTAGTAGTATATTCTGTTCAATTGATTCAGAAAAATGCACACAAAGTGCACAAAGAAGACCCGCACACCGTCTGCACTTGCAATACGAACTTTATTGGCAACTTTTCGGTCAAAGACCTTCTTCAGGCATCAGGTCTTTGACCGAAACGTTGCCAATAAAGTTCTGTTTCTGAGTTTCTGAATACATTGAGCCCTGCCTACACACCCGCCCTGTTTTCTGTTCAATTGATTCAAAATTAAAGATGAAACTCCTTTTCGTTTGTTACGCATCCCCGTCTGAGGGGAACATTCGGCAAACAATTGCAGAGCACAACAACGCGTCGTGCGTGACACATTATATTATACATGTATGTATGGGCTGTGTTCGGACACCAAACAGATTTGGTGTACAAGGGAAAAATGAGGGGGAAGTATACAGAACCGACCCTGGTCAAACTGAGGGGGAAGTATACAGAACCGACCCTGGTCAAATGAGGGCGAAGTATACAGAACCGACCCCATGGTCAACTTAGTATTCATTTACCAAGTATAGAGGGTTTAACCCATTCTGGGCGGGAACGCCTTTTGGTGTTTTAAACATTATGTTATGATTTAGCTATTGAAAAATAGCAGATCTACAAGCTCATAGCGCGCCACTGAGTGGCGCGCTACGAGCTTGTACGTCTGCTATTTTAGACAGACAGACAGACAGACAGACAGACAGACAAGACAGATTGTTAGACAGACAGACAGACAGTGGCCCCCAAAATAGCAAATCTACAAGCTCGTAGCGCGGCACTCGGTGCTGCGCTACGAGCTTGTAGGTCTGCTATTTTAGACAGACAGACAGACAGACAGACAGACAGACAGACAGACAGACAGACAGACAGTGGCCCCCAAAAATAGCAGACCTACAAGCTCGTAGCGCGGCACTCGGTGCCGTGCTACGAGCTTGTAGGTCTGCTATTTTAGACGGACAGACAGACAGACAGACAAGACAGATTGTTAGACAGACAGACAGACAGACAGTGGCCCCCAAAATAGCAGACCTACAAGCTCGTAGCGCGGCACTCGGTGCCGTGCTACGAGCTTGTAGGTCTGCTATTTTAGACGGACAGACAGACAGACAGACAGACAGACAGACAAGACAGATTGTTAGACAGACAGACAGACAGACAGACAGACAGACAGACAGTGGCCCCCAAAATAGCAGACTACGAGCTTGTAGGTCTGCTATTTTAGACAGACAGACATACCAGACAGACACACAGACAGTGGCCGGGCCCCCAAAAATAGCAGACCTACAAGCTCGTAGCGCGGCACTCGGTGCCGTGCTACGAGCTTGTAGGTCTGCTATTTTAGACGGACAGACAGACAGACAGACAGACAGACAAGACAGATTGTTAGACAGACAGACAGACATACAGTGGCCCCCAAAAATAGCAGACCTAGGGGGAACATATTTTCAGATGGGGGTCGGAGGCCAATTACATATCATTTTTGGGGTCCTTGGCATGAAATATTGAGCACCACTAATACAGAAATCATAGGTATTTCAGAAAACTGTCAGAATTTAGAAGACATTTTTTTTATTTTGACGTCAGGCCTAAATGGGTTAAACTAAGAGTACATAAATGTGAAGAGATTATATCAATGAACCCTGAGGATGTACAGTAGGCTGTATACTTGTCCTTAATGTAGATGCAGTAATGCTCCTATCTGGTCACCAGAGGCCAGTCTATGGACGGATACTATCATGTTCTCCCTAGTACTATTCAGCATTGGTGTTATGTTAAGGGCCATTCACACTGTGTACTTTAACTACAACTATAATATCTATTACAAGAGACTGTTTTCACGTTTAAAATGTAATTTATAAAAGCTGACTGAATACAATTGTTTAGAATGTATACCAGTGCTTCTCAATTCAGGGTCCGTGGACCACCAGGGGGTCCCCAGTAAACATTTAAAACACCAAAAGGGGACCTTGCAACAGGTGTGTGTAGTTGCTAACGAGCTTGTAGGTCTGCTACAAGTGGCATGCTACAGCTTGTAGGTCTGCTACAAGTGGCACGCTACAGCTTGTAGGTCTGCTACAAGTGGCACGCTACAGCTTGTAGGTCTGCTACAAGTGGCACGCTACGAGCTTGTAGGTCTGCTATTTTTCAAAAATAGCAGACCTACAAGTGGCACGTTAGAGCTTGTAGGAGGAGACGGTGACATCATGCAGTGTTGTGTTTTTGGCAGCAAACTCATTTCAGTCCCTTGAATAGTTTTAATTTAGTTTCCATGTATTTTTCGTCAGTCACTTGTCTACGTCTATGTCTATAATAGAAGAGTGAGAGAATATTTCAGTGTGTCCATTCATACTCACAATGCAACCGTTTTGATGTCTTGTATCACGTGGTATTAGTCAGAAATAGGAATATTATTTGGATTATTTACTGTATGTTCAATTTGTGTACATTGTGTGGAGCATCAGACAGCTGTCAGAGTGGTGGTCAAATATGACATTTATTTTCTATATGCAAAGGTGAGTTGTCATGTAGAACCGACAGCATGATAACATTTCGTTTTTTTCAACATTATTGGCTAAATGTACAGGCTGTTCACATGCAATGAAGACAGGAAAAACAAAGTGCTCGTTCTGGTACTACACCTGGTTTACACTGGCGTGCTGCACAGCTGCTACTGATTACAGAAATCTTCCGTTTTTATTCCCATTCTAGATAACATCCAGAGAGTGTATTACTCGGTTTCAACTTAATCATCACGCTAAGAAATATAGGGTAGAAATAAGCCACCTACGAGTAAACTGGTAAAGCTGGCCGAATATCTGATTTGTAAACAAACATCCACACGCTGTCCTGCGTAGCATAGCTACCGTCCCATCCCCTGAAGGGATGCGACGCTCTGATTGGTTCAGAAACTTCATAGCAACCGTCTGAAACTTCAAAATAAAATGTCCACCATTTCCATTTCACTACGCCTTTAAAACACTTTTCCCTTTCCATAACAAACACATAGTAACATACAGAAGTACATTATGACAATATTGGTGAAATACACTTGTTACAATTTATGAAGACAAATGTACTAAGAAGAGAACAGACCCACAGATCTCACAAAAAAACAAGACGATAAATATACCCTCAATCCTTGACTCAGAGTATTCCACGGTGGCTTAGTGGTTCTGTGAGTTACCTATGGTGTGAGAGGACGCTGGTTCGGGACAAGTCAAGATTCGTGACCTCGGACAGAGGACAGAGGACAGAGGATTGAGGATAAATCAAAAATAAATCACTCTTTACCTTTTAGCCAACAAGTCAAAAGTCAAGACAAGGACTAAAGGACTAAGGATAAATCAAAATAAATCACACTTTACCTTTTGGTCAAGTAAATGTACTATTGGAATGTATTTTGGCGGACATAATCCAAGATAATCCACTCTGTCAACTTGTAACAGTCAGCAGTGCCAGTTGGTGCCACAGGGTGGTGCACTGCTCCCTTTTGTTTTGCTTTGTGTAGAAGATCTGACCTCAATTCCACCTCTTGCTATAGATAGACATGACATGACATGATGTGTGTCAAACAATTGTCACACATGGATGGATGATTAGCCGTGTTTATTTATTTATTTCCGGGGGGAATGAATGAATGAATGAATGAATTAATTAATGACTAACCCTGTAAAACCCGGATTAATTTCTACTTGCAAAAAAACGATTTCAACCTTACTACTACTTTTTACTACTAGGACTTATCAGAGGAAATCATGTCAAATTAATTATATATATATTTTTTGCACATTTATAATAATTATTAAAATAATAATAATAAATGAATAATTTACATTTGGGGACATCTTTCACAATAATAAGGATAAATCCAAATAAATCACACTTTACCTAAATGTACAATTGAAATGTATTTAAGACCCGACTCAGCGCCGTCCGAGTTACGTCCCGATAGGCAGAGAATAGTATATATCAGTAGCCCCTAGTTTCCATGTGCTGGCAATAGTTGGAAATTACACGTCCACCAGGGGGAAACCTTGACCAGGCTATGGTGAGTATGCCAGTATGGCCACATTATGCGTGTACTATGTTGGCAGCAGTGCTCCGTTCACGTTTGTTTATTATATTAGTGCTGTCTTCCGTGAGACCTGGCTTAATATGGTCAATACTGAATCCCCCCCCCCCCCCTCCACCTCTTGCTATAGACAGACATGACATGACATGACATGACATGACATGATGTGTGTCAAACAATTGTCACACATGGATGGATGATTAGCATTGTTTATTTATTTATTTCCGGGGGGAATGAATGAATGAATGAATGAATAAATAAATAAATAAATAAATAAATAAATAAATAAATAAATAAATAAATAAATAAATAAATAAATAAATAAATAAATAAATGGATGGATGGATGGATGGATGGATGGATGGATGGATGGATCATATTTCCGGGGGCATTTCTCTCCAGGTGAGGACAACGCCATCCAGTCAACCAACTATGGATGTCAGAAGATCAGGCATCATCTCGTATGTTGTATTACTTCTACTACTACTACTACTACTACTACTACTACTACTACTACTACTACTACTATACACACACACCTCACATTTTGCTTATGCAAATTAGTGGGCTGCGTCCCACCTGCTTTGTGGGTGTGGTTTCGACTACTTTGTGGGAGCTGTTTATGCAAATGAAGGGCGTGGTTCCGGCTACTTTGTGGGTGTGGTTTATGCACATGAAGGGGCGTGTTTCCCGCTACTTTGTGGGAGTGGGTTATGCAAATTTGATGGGCGTGGTTTCGGCTATTTTGTGGCTGTGGTATATGCAAATTAGTGGGTGTCAATTATGCAAATTAGTGGGTGTCGCCCGCCTACTTTGTGGGAGTGGTTTATGCAAATTAAGGGCGTGGTTCCGGCTACTTTGTGGGTGTGAGCTATGCAAATTAGTGGGTGTCGCTTATGCAAATTAGTGGGTGTCGCCCGTCTAGTTTGTGGGAGTAGTTTATGCAAATTAAGGGCGTGGTTCCGGCTACTTTGTGGGTGTGGGCAATGCAAATTAGTGAGTGTCGCTTATGCAAATTAGTGGGTGTCACTTATGCAAATGTATGGGTGTCGCTTATGCAAATTAGTGGGTGTCGCTTATGCAAATTAGTGGGTGTCGCCCGCCTACTTTGTGGGAGCTGTTTATGCAAATGAAGTGTGTGGTTCCGGCTACTTTGTGGGTGTGGGCTATGCAAATTAGTGGGTGTCACTTATGCAAATTAGTGGGTGTCGCTTATACAAATTAGTGGGTGTCGCCCGCCTACTTTGTGGGAGCTGTTTATGCAAATGAAGGGCGTGGTTCCGGCTACTTTGTGGGTGTGGTTTATGCACATGAAGGGGCGTGTTTCCCGCTACTTTGTGGGAGTGGGTTATGCAAATTTGATGGGCGTGGTTTCGGCTACTTTGTGGCTGTGGTATATGCAAATTAGTGGGTGTCAATTATGCAAATTAGTGGGTGTCGCCCGCCTACTTTGTGGGAGTGGTTTATGCAAATTAAGGGCGTGGTTCCAGCTACTTTGTGGGTGTGAGCTATGCAAATTAGTGGGTGTCGCTTATGCAAATTAGTGGGTGTCGCCCGTCTAGTTTGTGGGAGTAGTTTATGCAAATTAAGGGCGTGGTTCCGGCTACTTTGTGGGTGTGGGCAATGCAAATTAGTGAGTGTCGCTTATGCAAATTAGTGGGTGTCACTTATGCAAATTTATGGGTGTCGCGTATGCAAATTAGTGGGTGGCGCTTATGCAAATTAGTGGGTGTCGCCCGCCTACTTTGTGGGAGCTGTTTATGCAAATGAAGTGTGTGGTTCCGGCTACTTTGTGGGTGTGGGCTATGCAAATTAGTGGGTGTCACTTATGCAAATTAGTGGGTGTCGCTTATGCAAATTAGTGGGTGTCGCCCGCCTACTTTGTGGGAGTGGTTTATGCAAATTAAGGGTGTGGTTCCGGCTACTTTGTGGGTGTCACTTATGCAAATTAGTGGGTGTCGCCCGCCTACTTTGTGGGAGCTGTTTATGCAAATGAAGGGTGTGGTTCCGGCTACTTTGTGGGTGTGGGCTATGCAAATTAGTGGGTGTCGCTTATGCAAATTAGTGGGTGTCGCCCGTCTAGTTTGTGGGAGTAGTTTATGAAAATTAAGGGCGTGGTTCCAGCTACTTTGTGGGTGTGGGCTATGCAAATTAGTGGGTGTCGCTTATGCAAATTAGTGGGTGTCGCCCGTCTAGTTTGTGGGAGTAGTTTATGCAAATTAAGGGCGTGGTTCCGGCTACTTTGTGGGTGTGGGCAATGCAAATTAGTGAGTGTCGCTTATGCAAATTAGTGGGTGTCACTTATGCAAATGTATGGGTGTCGTGTATGCAAATTAGTGGGTGGCGCTTATGCAAATTAGTGGGTGTCGCCCGCCTACTTTGTGGGAGCTGTTTATGCAAATGAAGTGTGTGGTTCCGGCTACTTTGTGGGTGTGGGCTATGCAAATTAGTGGGTGTCACTTATGCAAATTAGTGGGTGTCGCTTATGCAAATTAGTGGGTGTCGCCCGCCTACTTTGTGGGAGTGGTTTATGCAAATTAAGGGTGTGGTTTCCGGCTACTTTGTGGGTGTCACTTATGCAAATTAGTGGGTGTCGCCCGCCTACTTTGTGGGAGCTGTTTATGCAAATGAAGGGTGTGGTTCCGGCTACTTTGTGGGTGTGGGCTATGCAAATTAGTGGGTGTCACTTATGCAAATTAGTGGGTGTCGCTTATGCAAATTAGTGGGTGTCGCCCGCCTACTTTGTGGGAGTGGTTTATGCAAATTAAGGGTGTGGTTTCCGGCTACTTTGTGGGTGTCACTTATGCAAATTAGTGGGTGTCGCCCGCCTACTTTGTGGGAGCTGTTTATGCAAATGAAGGGTGTGGTTCCGGCTACTTTGTGGGTGTGGGCTATGCAAATTAGTGGGTGTCGCTTATGCAAATTAGTGGGTGTCGCCCGTCTAGTTTGTGGGAGTAGTTTATGAAAATTAAGGGCGTGGTTCCAGCTACTTTGTGGGTGTGAGCTATGCAAATTAGTGGGTGTCGCTTATGCAAATTAGTGGGTGTCGCCCGTCTAGTTTGTGGGAGTAGTTTATGCAAATTAAGCGCGTGGTTCCGGCTACTTTGTGGGTGTGGGCAATGCAAATTAGTGAGTGTCGCTTATGCAAATTAGTGGGTGTCACTTATGCAAATTTATGGGTGTCGCGTATGCAAATTAGTGGGTGGCGCTTATGCAAATTAGTGGGTGTCGCCCGCCTACTTTGTGGGAGCTGTTTATGCAAATTAAGTGTGTGGTTCCGGCTACTTTGTGGGTGTGGGCTATGCAAATTAGTGGGTGTCACTTATGCAAATTAGTGGGTGTCGCTTATGCAAATTAGTGGGTGTCGCCCGCCTACTTTGTGGGAGTGGTTTATGCAAATTAAGGGTGTGGTTCCGGCTACTTTGTGGGTGTCACTTATGCAAATTAGTGGGTGTCGCCCGCCTACTTTGTGGGAGCTGTTTATGCAAATGAAGGGTGTGGTTCCGGCTACTTTGTGGGTGTGGGCTATGCAAATTAGTGGGTGTCGCTTATGCAAATTAGTGGGTGTCGCCCGTCTAGTTTGTGGGAGTAGTTTATGAAAATTAAGGGCGTGGTTCCGGCTACTTTGTGGGTGTGGGCAATGCAAATTAGTGAGTGTCGCTTATGCAAATTAGTGGGTGTCACTTATGCAAATGTATGGGTGTCGCTTATGCAAATTAGTGGGTGTCGCCCGCCTACTTTGTGGGAGCTGTTTATGCAAATGAAGTGTGTGGTTCCGGCTACTTTGTGGGTGTGGGCTATGCAAATTAGTGGGTGTCGCTTATGCAAATTAGTGGGTGTCGGCCGCCTACTTTGTGGGTGTGGTTTATGCAAATGAAGGGGCGTGGTTCCCGCTACTTTGTGAGAGTGGGTTATGCAAATTAGTGGGTGTCGCTTATGCAAATTAGTGGGTGTCACTTATGCAAATTTATGGGTGTCGCTTATGCAAATTAGTGGGTGTCGCCCGCCTACTTTGTGGGAGCTGTTTATGCAAATGAAGGGTGTGGTTCCGGCTACTTTGTGGGTGTGGGCTATGCAAATTAGTGGGTGTCGCTTATGCAAATTAGTGGGTGTCGCTTATGCAAATTAGTGGGTGTCGCCCGCCTACTTTGTGGGAGCTGTTTATGCAAATGAAGTGTGTGGTTCCGGCTACTTTGTGGGTGTGGGCTATGCAAATTAGTGGGTGTCACTTATGCAAATTAGTGGGTGTCGCTTATGCAAATTAGTGGGTGTCGCCCGCCTACTTTGTGGGAGCTGTTTATGCAAATTAAGGGTGTGTTTCGGCTACTTTGCGGGAGCTGTTTATGCAAATTAAGGGTGTGTTTCGGCTACTTTGTGGGAGCTGTTTATGCAAATGAAGTGTGTGGTTCCGGCTACTTTGTGGGTGTGGGCTATGCAAATTAGTGGGTGTCACTTATGCAAATTAGTGGGTGTCGCTTATGCAAATTAGTGGGTGTCGCCCGCCTACTTTGTGGGAGCTGTTTATGCAAATTAAGGGTGTGTTTCGGCTACTTTGTGGGAGCTGTTTATGCAAATGAAGTGTGTGGTTCCGGCTACTTTGTGGGTGTGGGCTATGCAAATTAGTGGGTGTCACTTATGCAAATTAGTGGGTGTCGCTTATGCAAATTAGTGGGTGTCGCCCGCCTACTTTGTGGGAGCTGTTTATGCAAATTAAGGGTGTGTTTCGGCTACTTTGCGGGAGTGGCTTATGTAAATGAAGGGCGTGTTTCGGCTACTTTGTGGGATTTGCTTATGCAAATGAAGGGGAGTGGTATGCAAATGAAGGGGCGTGTTATGCAAATGAAGGGCGTGTTTCGGCTACTTTGCCGGAGTGGCTTATGTATGTTTCGGCTACTTTATTTGCATAACCACGCCCCTTCATTTGCATAAACCACTCCCACAAAGTAGGCGGGGTGACACCCACTAATTTGCATAGCCCACACCCACAAAGTAGCCGAAACCACGCCGTTCATTAGCATAAACCACTCCCACAAAGTAGGCGGGGTGACACCCACTAATTTGCATACTTGACACCCACTAATTTGCATAACCCACTCCCACAAAGTAGCGGGAACCACGCCCTTCATTTGCATAAACAGCTCCCACAAAGTAGGCGGGTGACACACACTAATTTGCATAAGCGACACCCACTAATTTGCATAAGTGACACCCACTAATTTGCATACTTGACACCCACTAATTTGCATAACCCACTCCCACAAAGTAGCGGGAAACACGCGCCTTCATGTGCATAAACCACACCCACAAAGTAGCCGGAACCACGGCCTTCATTTGCATAAACAGCTCCCACAAAGTAGGCGGGTGACACCCACTAATTTGCATAAGCGACACCCACTAATTTGCATAAGTGACACCCACTAATTTGCATAGCCCACACCCACAAAGTAGCCGGAACCACACACTTCATTTGCATAAACAGCTCCCACAAAGTAGGCGGGCAACACCCACTAATTTGCATAAGCGACACCCAGAAATTTGCATAAGTGACACCCACTAATTTGCATAAGCGGCACTCACTAATTTGCATTGCCCACACCCACAAAGTAGCCGGAACGACGCCCTTAATTTGCAAAAACAAATCCCGAAAACTAGACGGGCGACACCCACTAATTTGCATAATTGACACCCACTAATTTGCATATACCACAGCCACAAAGTAGCCGGAACTACACCCATCAAATTTGCATAACCCACTCTCACAAAGTAGCGGGAACCACGCCCCTTCATTTGCATAAACCACAGCCACAAAGTAGCCGGAACCACGCCCTTCATTTGCATAAACCGCTCCCACAAAGTAGGCGGGCGACACCCACTAATTTGCATAAGCGACACCCACTAATTTGCATAAGTGACACCCACTAATTTGCATACTTGACACCCACTAATTTGCATAACCCACTCCCACAAAGTAGCGGGAAACATGCCCCTTCATTTGCATAAAACACACCCACAAAGCAGCCGGAACCACGCCCTTCATTTGCATAAACAGCTCCCACAAAGTAGGCGGGCGACACCCACTAATTTGCATAAGCGACACCCACTAATTTGCATAAGCGACACCCACTAATTTGCATAGCCCACACCCACAAAGTAGCCGGAACCACACACTTCATTTGCATAAACAGCTCCCACAAAGTAGGCGGGCGACACCCACTAATTTGCATAAGCGACACCCAGAAATGTGCATAAGTGACACCCACTAATTTGCATAAGCGACACTCACTAATTTGCATTGCCCACACCCACAAAGTAGCCGGAACGACGCCCTTAATTTGCATAAACTACTCCCACAAACTAGACGGGCGACACCCACTAATTTGCATAAGCGACACCCACTAATTTGCATAGCTCACACCCACAAAGTAGCCGGAACCACACCCTTAATTTGCATAAACCGCTCCCACAAAGTAGGCGGGCAACACCCACCAATTTGCATAGCCCACACCCACAAAGTAGCCGGAACCACGCCCTTCATTAGCATAAACCACTCCCACAAAGTAGGCGGGGTGACACCCACTAATTTGCATAATTGACACCCACTAATTTGCATATACCACAGCCACAAAGTAGCCGAAACCACGCCCATTAAATTTGCATAACCCACTCTCACAAAGTAGCCGGAACCACGCCCTTCATTTGCATAAACCGCTCCCACAAAGTAGGCGGGCGACACCCACTAATTTGCATAAGCGACACCCACTAATTTGCATAGCCCACACCCACAAAGTAGCCGGAACCACGCCCTTCATTTGCATAAACCGCTCCCACAAAGTAAGGCCTAAGTTAGCGAGAAAAGTCGCGAAATTCGCAGAACAAATCCGAGACCATCACTGTTGCCGGGTCGCGGCCGCAATCGCAGCCGTATAGGTTTCGGGCTAAACAGACATACGGTTGCGGCGGTAGCCTTGAACGAACGCCTACAAATTGCCGACTTTGCGCGACAACGTGCCAACGATAAAAAATCACGGTCCGACGTTCGGATATGTCGGAGAGCCAGCCGAGACAAACGGTTCTCGGACGTACGCCTCCGACAGTCGTACAAAACGTCCTTCACTTTGGCTATGTGCATGCAGACACGTCATAGACCCATAGACTCTAACAGCGTCCTGGCTGAAAAAGTGAAACGAGACCGCGCCTCCTAGAAAGGTCGCCCGAGGACGTTCTATAGATCCACGCGTGCGTCTCCGTCGTGGCGTTACAGTGAAGCAAAGTTTGACGTTCACGCGCGCCTACGCCGACGATCGTAAGTCTGTTTGGGATGGGCCGAACACCTCTGTGATCGCGGCGACGAGCCGATCTTCGTGATGGTCTGAGTTTTCTTCTGCGACCTCGGGAACCTCAAATCTGACCCGAGGCCTAGCATTGCAGTGTAGTTCCCTTTATCGGACGCTTGTAAGAGTCCCACAAAATCGAGACCAACGCCATTTTATTCGCCATGGCCTGAATAAGGATATTCGGGGGTGTTACATATTTAAAAAAATATCTATCACTTAATTTTTAAGGCATTTGGCCCAAAGGTCACCGTGGCAGTCTTTCGGATGACCTTTGACCTTTGCAAACGTCGTGAAAATTCGAGACCGGTTCCATTGGATTCGACATGTCCTGAATATGGATATTGGAGGTTCTTACATATTTTTAAAAATATATATCACCCCGTGTTTTTAAGAATTTGGCCCAAAGGGTCACCGTTGCAGTCTTTTTGCTGACCATTGACCTTTGCAAACGTCCTGGAAAGTAGAGACCGGCCCCATTGAATTTGGGACGCTCTAAATATGAATAAAATGTCTCGTTTGCGAAGAATAGGGTTAGGGAACATGTTTTAAAGGTGTGTTTTGTCTGATTTCACTTCTGTGGAGAGAGGGGAGAGAGGAGAGGAGAGGAGGGAGGGAAGAGGCAGTCTTTTTGCTGACCATTGACCTTTGCAAACGGCGTGGAGAGCCCAGACCGACGCCATTGGATTCTGCATTTTCTAAATATGAATAAAATGTCTAGTTTGTGAAGAATAACATTAATGAACCTGTTGTGTTTTGTGTTTTGTCTGTTCATTCAAAAAGAAAGGAGAGGAGAGGAGGGGAGAGGCATATGCCTTCATACAGCTCACTGGCCATGTAATAACTATATCTGGCCACAGAGTGGGTGTGGATGGTCTTTTCTTTGACTCGTTTCTCTGACTTCCTGTGTGTGCGTGTGTGTGTGTGTGTGTGTGTGTGTGTGTGTGTGTGTGTGTGTGTGTGTGTGTGTGTGTGTGTGTGTGTGTGTTTCGTGTCGTGTCATTCATCATCACTTTGTTTACTTTACTTTATCACAGCTAACAGTCACATCAAGGTCTGTGGAATAGTTTGTAATGAATGAATAGCTGACTCTGTCGCGATTTTGGCTTTTATGGTGAATGTTTTACAACTATATGAACATGTATTATTCAACTTTGGCCAGTAGTTGTACAAAGCCATGGGTCTGAATGTAAACAAAGTATATGCTGCTTTATAAGACAACGTTTTTTATATTGAGTGGTGGTGTGATTTGCATGTTATGTAATGAGTCCGAGTTTGTATTGTGCTAAACCAGTCACCAGAATACAGTAATGTTTATTATTGATCTAAAAACAGACTAAATTACTGATATGGTATTAAGTACTGTAGCATGGATAAGAAGCTAACTATGCTAATCGGAATTAGCATTAAGCTAACTGCATCCACTAGCTGTGATGATGCAGTAGCATGTAGAAGCACTAGTTTGTACATACAGTAGCCTATGGTGTTTACATTACAACCATTTGGTTTCAATGGTTCAAGTCACTCTTGGAGTAAAGTTGATTATACAATTTACAACAATGGAGTAGGCCTATTAAAAAGGTTAAAAAGCCTAAAAATGGTTATGTTACATTTAACAGGTGAACATAAGCAATTAATTGTGCATATAATTAATGTGACATGTTATTTATATGTTTTTGCATTTTATGCTATTTAATTTCATGTATGTATTACTATGATTAGTAGCTATACTGTACATTATTATTTCATTGTATTTGAAGTATATCCTTTCTTGGTTATACTGTATACTAAAAGATATTGGGAGAAAATTAATGAGGTCTCATAAGAACACAGAGTAATTTGCTATTCTGCACTTCGTGTAGATTGGTTCTTTGACAACCCAGAGAAACCCCAGTCTGAAATCTGATGGCGAGCTTAGTCCAGTGAAGTGATCGACGTCTGTGCATGGTTGTGGAGCGGTGTGGCCAACCGCAGGACCAGCTACAGAGGATCCGTCTGTTCACGGTTTCATCGACAGATACAGATAAGAACCACTGCTGTCTCTGCCCGAGCAGCAGTCCCCTCACTCACGTATACTAATACCTCTCCCCGAGGTCTCTATACGCACACACACCTTGAACTGAGAAACTGAACACACACACACTAAGGATTTAGGGATCAACCCTTAACAAAAGGGAATAATTAGGGTAAGGGTTTTAACACCCTTAAGGACAATTCAATTCATTCCTTTTATTTCAAGAGCTCTCTTTCTTATTTTCTATATGGCAGCGCTGCAACTGTATGTTTGTATTGTGTTTAATTGACAGATACTGTGCTGAGGCAATACATGCTGTCAATACTGTTCAACTCAACATTCAACTCTTTTTTAAGGGTAACCACTAAACGGACCTAGGTAGATGTCTGGCGCCTCTTGTTTTCTGACATCGGGGTGGGATAGGGGCCGCTACATGTACAACAGTGTAAGTACAGTCGTAACAAAATAATTCACATGCAAGGCATGGTTTTGGCAGAGCAACAAAAGCGCTGGTAGTAATGTGTACTATCCGAGCGTCCGCCTGGGTATAGGGTTCGAATCCCTACAGCGCTGTGACCTGCTGACGGCCTCACCTTATAGTCCTGTTGTGTGTTTACATTCAATATGAAAGGCACTATTTCACTAGAGTGTAAAGACGCTACATGTGTTCACATTACCACATTATTTTCCAAAAATAGCAGACCTACAAGTTCATAGCGCGGCACTCGGCGCTGCGCTATGAGCTTGTAGATAGATCTGCTAAATTATAACATAATGTTTAAAACACCAAAAGGGGTTCCCTGAACCCAGAATGGGTTAACCATACAACAAGTTCCTGTGCCCTTTTGCCACACAGCAGGCCCAGCAACACCGGCCGACACCTCCAAGGCTTCCTGGGTGACCCACAGAATTATCTATCGAGATTTTCCAAAAATAGCAGACCAACAAGTGGCACAGAGTGCCGCGCTGTGAGCTTGTAGGTCAGACCGGAAGGCCTCACCGTTGTGGCGTTCTACAGAAGCAAAGGTTTTTACGTTCGCGCGCGCCATGTCGACTATAAAGGTCACCCGAGGACGTACTACAGTTCCACGCGTGCGTCTCGGGGAGCTCTATAACATATTAAAAAATCAGACCGGAAGGCCTTACCGTTGTGGCGTTCTACAGAAGCAAAGGTTTTAAATAGCAGATCTACAAGCTCGTAGCGCGCCACTCGGTGTAGTGGAACGTTCGCGCGCGCCATGTCGACTAGAAAGGTCGCCCGAGGACGTACTACAGTTCCACGCGTGCGTCTCGGGGAGCTCTATAACATATTCGAAAATCAGACCGGAAGGCCTTACCGTTGTGGCGTTCTACAGAAGCAAAGGTTTTAAATAGCAGATCTACAAGCTCGTAGCGCGCCACTCGGTGTAGTGGAACGTTCGCGCGCGCCATGTCGACTAGAAAGGTCGCCCGAGGACGTACTACAGTTCCACGCGTGCGTCTCGGGGAGCTCTATAACATATTCGAAAATCAGACCGGAAGGCCTTACCGTTGTGGCGTTCTACAGAAGCAAAGGTTTTAAATAGCAGATCTACAAGCTCGTATTGTCTGTCTGTCTGTCTGTCTGTCTGTCTGTCTGTCTGTCTGTATAATGTAACTATATAATGTAAGCCAGTAAAATCTCAATTGAATTGTTTTTTTCCATGATCAGGGATCCCACATTTATGGAAAGTTTTGAAATTAGATTATTGATTTTGTTAATAAAAACATTTTACAAAACGTGTATAACATTATACAAATTTTGACGTGATAAAAAAGAACAGATCTACAAGCTCACACCGTGCTGCAGCGTGATGCTATGCCCTAGGATAGGTGGTGTAAATTGTCATGAAATTTGGTATGGAATTTTAACATTTCTATATTCTATGCTTTATTTTTTGCTACACTGCCTGTCTTTGAGTAAGAGACAGTTTTTTTTAAGACAGTTTTTGGTTTAGACTAGTCATTGGTTAGACCAGTCATTAGTCCTACAACTACAACCTATCTCAAACCCTCACCCTAAACCTAACCTCCCACGGGGCAGCACACCTAAACCTAACCTTAACTGTGGAATCTATCCTTAAACAGGTCTGTGGATTATAACCTTATTTTCCTTAATATAGCATGAAGTGAGTCGCGATATCCAGGCAAAGTCCTTCTTTATTCAATCAAGGCAGCTCCCATAGTTACATCAAGTTACAAGCAGCAAGTCATCTTTCCATCAGTTCCATACAGCATTCTCAGGCCAGGCCAAGCCTGTCCTCCGTTCTCCCACTCCAACCAACCAACCAACCTTCCCCTCCCAACTCTTCTGTGTCCCATCTTATACAATTCTAACATGTGGGTGTCACTGTGTGTGTGTGTGTGTGTGTGTGTGTGTGTGTGTGTGTGTGTGTGTGTGTGTGTGTGTGTGTGTGTGTGTGTGTGTCAGTTAAGTCAAAGACCCCCATCTGTGACAGGCACTATAATAATAGAATGCCTAATAAAGATTGGCCCAGGTCAACCAGGAAGCCCCAGGTGGTCTTCCTGAATAGCCTAGGTATTTCTACAGCTGCCGTAAGGCAAGGCTGTGGTCGCTGACCCTACCCACAGATAGCCTTTAGACCGTTTTAGTCAGTTACTTTGGTGAGACACTGGATCATGGATCAGGCTTGCAGAAGTTTAGAGTTATATGTACAATTGTGACTAACCATGTAGTTATGCCTATGTTATGATTCATAATACACCACATATTCCCCCCTACTAATAGTCCTTAATACTATTAGTATAAAATATGAATCATAACTTCTGCCCAAAATATTAATTTTCCAAAAAATGTTCACTTTTTTTCCTTTTTCCCCAAAAATCCCCAAATGTTCAAATTAAACTGAATCCCCTTTTGTAGGTACCTCTTCCCCCCTGGACACTATTCAGAAACTGAAAACAGTAATATTAACACAAAATCAAACCTAAAACAAAATGAACAAAATCAAAAGCTATGTTATTTGACATCTGTTAGACAATGACCCTATCAGTCCGAAGCTGTTTGTTGTCACACCCAGCTTCTGTAAATTCAAGTGAACTGTTCCTAGGCTAATTACACCTCTGACCCCCCCCTCCCCCCTGGCAGCTGAGCAAGGGAGAGGGTGAGATAGGCTGATCCCTGTACCTGTATAGACATCAATATTTGTTTGGAAGTGGATTCCAATATCGACTTAATAAGAAATAATATTCCCTTCTCCCCCCCTTCTTAGTTAGTGAGCAACTTTCATGGAATAATGGATGAATGGTCCTGCAGAAACCATCCCTCCGACCCCGGAAAGTTGCACACAAACTAAGAGCTAACATGTAATACTCATGGTGAGGTTTTAGTCCGTATTAATATTATCCCCATCAGTTCAACATTGTCTGCAATATATTACCGGTACCTAGTAATAGCAGAATAATTACAAAGTAATATTGGACATACTATCCTATTTCAGGCCTATTTTAACTAACAATTAAACAACATTTGTATTACTAATTAGAATATAATTCTCATTTTTGGATTGGATTTCACTGTAATATTCAATGAAGTTATCTAAAATACTCATATTATTACCATTAACTATTATTTTTAAACAAATCAACCAAAATCTTTTCATTCCTAAACTGAAGTACCCCCTTTCTTTCCCTAAACTAAACCTCAAAGTGTCAAAAGCCCAAATGGGGCGACAATACATTGGGTCAGTGTCAGATGACAGCTAGGTGACAGATCAAAAGCCATGTGCTTTCAACAACACAGAGAGGGGCGTCTTAGCGTGCAGCCTCTCAGAGTCTCTCGCTGTGGTCCCTGGTCACACTGTCCAGAAAAATGACCAAATGTACCACAGTTATGGCAAACTCCTTTCAGTCTCGAAATATATCCTTGCTTTGAAGAATACGGCTGTACTCCCCATGGTGCAGCCCATTGATAGGATGACACCTGTTGTTGACTTGGTGATGCCCTCATTCTCCATGGCAGCACTTCTGACTGCTGCTGCTGAAAAGGTGCAACTTCTGGCTGAATCAGTCTCTCTCCTTGAATCTTTTTCAGCTTTTCTGCTTGTAGTGACACCGTGTTCTCATTCATTTGTCGAACAAGGTCCAAAGCTTTGAGTATTTCGGACTCCTGTTTTTCCCGGAACAGGTCGACGCAGTGAACAATATGGTCTGTGTACGTCTCCAAAGGCAGGGTTGAAAGGGAGACCACCTCCTCTAATTTAGTCTGCACGGACCAGGGCAAACCTTTCAGAATCTTGTCCCTAACCAGGGCCCGCTCGTGACCTGGACGGCTGGCATCGTTCCCCGTTACATCCATCCACGTCTGGTGCACACGGGCTACATATGAGCGTGGATTCTCGTTGTCAGCCAAAGAGTCAATCAAAATCCTGTCAGGATTGAGGTCTGTGGGGTAAAGTTCCCTTAGTGCACGATCCAGGAACCCCTTGTGTCCCACATACAAATCTGCGTCTCCTACAGTGGTGTTGACATAAGCCTGCATTCCCACACGGATCAGGAGGCTATTCAACTTCTGCATTCCCACAAGGTGTGCTAATAATTGTTTCATATCCCCTACGGTTAGCTGAGAACCCACCATAAGTACGTCGAGTTTGGCCATCCATGCGTAAGCCCCCTCCTGCAGTGGCGGCAACTTTGTCACCAAGTCCGTCATGTCCATATTAGACCATGGTCTGTAGTCAAGATTCTGTCCTCGGACAACCACAGGCAGTATTTTAATGGGCGCAATCATCACCTCCTCTTGTTCGCTTTCGTTGAAGTCCTCTTTCCTCGTCCTCTTACTCCCACTTGTCCTCTCATGACTTTGAATCCTTTTCCTCCGGTCGGTCTGTGTAGGCCTAACCTTCTCGTCAGGGTCAGAATCAGAAAGAGAGTCAGAATCAGAGTCAATGTTCATGTCCGCGCCAGGGCGGGCTGCCCTTCTGTAGACGTCATCACCTCCACGTGAACTGTCTCTGTGGCTGTGCGCAGCCTTGTCACTGAGATCACCGATCAACTGTTTCTCCCTCACTGAAAGTTCATTCAACTGCGTCTCAATCATACGCAGAAAATGTCTGTGTGCCCTCGTCGACACAGTCAATTCACTGATCAAGTCCATTTTCAGGCGCCGGACCGATCCCAGCTCCTCTTTAATACAGTCTGCTTGTAGCCCAGGTTTTAACTGCTCAGATGTTCTCACGTCCCTGTTGTCCACCTCAGTCTGTGCTGAGTTGTTGCTGTGATCCTCAGTGTCAATGCACTGGTTGTCTGTGCTGCAATCAGCGGAAATCTTCTCATCGGGCAGTACTGACACAGGAGACAATGGTACGAACAATTTCCTGCTCATGTCCTCACTGTCAATATGACTCGTTCTCAGCTGTCGACCTATTTTTACTTGAATCTTCAATCTTCGTCTTCGACCTTCTTTACAAAACAAGTCTAAAACTGATAGTTCTTCTTGCCTTTTCCTTACTCTCTCTTTTGTCGTCTGATCTGTTCTGTACGCACACACAATAGTCTTCATAATTCTAAGGACTTCTACATCGAAAGAGCCCCCTTTTGGCCATGGCCTGTCAGGCCAACGCTGATGCCATTTTTCTGAAATTCTGGAAATATTCTTAGATGAGTATTTGTTTTGCACAATGTGCACTGGAGTACCCTCTGCGGCCATAACTACTAAATTGTAGATAATCTCACTCACTGTCATAAATTCTGGGTGATACACTCTGTACTCTGACTGCAGTCTCCTCTCACCTCACACAGTCACAGACACGCATACTCATTTGCATACTAGCCCCAAAGAATGAGTAGATAGTCTACAAACTCATGTAAAAACATGTAATACTTTCTCTCTCACACCATCCACACAGGACAGTGTAACATAAAGAAATGAGAGACAAACTACACATAAAAATAAACATAGAAATGCCTCTATATATATTTTTTTTAGACTAGCAGCTCACTGACTTAGGGAAGAGACCCCCCTTGATCATCTCAGTGACTTGACACCAGCACGTCAAATGCACTCAATCACCCATTTACATCTAAGCAATAGGCTGTAGTTTTGTTCCTAAGGTCAACTTACTTATACAGACTATATATATATTTTGACTAAAATAAAAACTTTTAGGCTTAACAATCCAAATGAACCTATCTAATTTTACAAAGGATAAATGAAATATCCTAACTGTGATGATTTACAATGAGAAATGTATTCTCATACTAAACTCTAAATTAAGCTTGAACCCCAAATTAAACCCAATTTAACCTGAATTAAATCCCCAATTTAATATCTATATTCCTCCCCCCTCTGAAACATGTTTCACACGTTTCAGAAATACCCAAAAGAAAAAAAAATTATACCAGAAGCCAGCCCAAATTAAACCACCCAAACAAAAAGTAAAATTCTCCCCACTACCATGCCCTGAGACAAAGGAAGACCCCCCAGCGTGTGTGTCCCCAGAAGAGAAACACACAGACACTGTCCCTCTTTACCGTAAACCAGGAGAGCACCGGTGAACCAAGAATAAATGCCAAATCACCCCCAAAAAACAATTTATACAGCCATGATAACCAAAATTACCAGTGACCGCACAATTAAAATAGCAACAAATGGACTAAAGCGAGAACTATTTGGCATTCAATCACAGCTCAATGATGACCGACCAGCCCTAACACATAATATGAACATAGACCCACAGACACAAACAGACAGACAAAGCACATACGCCCACAATCATACTGTACCATGCACACACTATCGCTCAACTCAAACCCCTAAACTCCCTAACAGAAGCTCACTCCTCAGTCCTCACGTAACACCAGGCCTCAACAACAGACTCGTCTCAGCATCATTGTCAGTCTTGGGGTCGCAGAACTCACTCCAAAAAAAAAGAAAAATTTAGGGAAATCCACAGATCCTTCGCAGGTTCGGTTTCCGTGCCGTAGAATATCCCTCCACGTCATCAAGACCACGCCGGGCGCCACTTGTGGAATCTATCCTTAAACAGGTCTGTGGATTATAACCTTATTTTCCTTAATATAGCATGAAGTGAGTCGCGATATCCAGGCAAAGTCCTTCTTTATTCAATCAAGGCAGCTCCCATAGTTACATCAAGTTACAAGCAGCAAGTCATCTTTCCATCAGTTCCATACAGCATTCTCAGGCCAGGCCAAGCCTGTCCTCCGTTCTCCCACTCCAACCAACCAACCAACCTTCCCCTCCCAACTCTTCTGTGTCCCATCTTATACAATTCTAACATGTGGGTGTCACTGTGTGTGTGTGTGTGTGTGTGTGTGTGTGTGTGTGTGTGTGTGTGTGTGTGTGTGTGTGTGTGTGTGTGTCAGTTAAGTCAAAGACCCCCATCTGTGACAGGCACTATAATAATAGAATGCCTAATAAAGATTGGCCCAGGTCAACCAGGAAGCCCCAGGTGGTCTTCCTGAATAGCCTAGGTATTTCTACAGCTGCCGTAAGGCAAGGCTGTGGTCGCTGACCCTACCCACAGATAGCCTTTAGACCGTTTTAGTCAGTTACTTTGGTGAGACACTGGATCATGGATCAGGCTTGCAGAAGTTTAGAGTTATATGTACAATTGTGACTAACCATGTAGTTATGCCTATGTTATGATTCATAATACACCACATATTAACCTAAGAGACTTTTTATTGCGCTGAATGATTGTTATAAGCCTGGAAATTGGGTTTAATATTCTGGACTGGTTTTTGGAAAGGTTTTGGAAATTCATTGGTAAAACAAATATGTGGGAACAACACTGCACGCTGCATCTCTGTGTGATTGGCCTCCCAAAGCACTGCTAATGCTCTGCTTCTGCGTCGGCCCCTTCTTCAGGTGGTCACCCACTATTTAAGCTGCCTGCACAAGTCCCAGCATGCCGTGGTCCTGGAGAGACTGAGATACTCCATGCCCAACAACACCGAGCTGGGCCTAAGGTACCGTTCACCACTGTCATCGCCACCCTGCACATGCATGCCTAGCATGAGTGGAGCACACCTTCAGCCTATTGGGGGATGACTTATCACTGGTCTTTCTGTGGTAACTTAAATGGTTGTAGCTTCATTGGTGTGTTAGTGCAGGGTATCTAGACTAGATTCTAGAGGAGTATTTTGCCTCTGGAATGAACATGTGCACGAGGTCATATTGGGGTGCATACTTAGTTTAGACTAGTCATTGGTTAGACATGGGTTAAGGTTAGGTTTAGGTGTGCTGCCCCGTGGGAGGTATAGGTTGTAGTTGTAGGACTAATGACTGGTCTAACCAATGACTAGTCTAAACCAAAAACTGTCAACCTCCCACGGGGCAGCACACCTAAACCCTCTCCCAACCCTTAACGCACCCCTCACCAACCTTAATCCGGTCGTTTTAACGCACCCCTCACCAACTCTAATCCGGTCGTTTTAACGCACCCCTCACCAACCTTATGTCTAACCAATGACTAGTCTAAACTAAGTTAAAGGCTGTTGGATGTACCGGTTATGTTTGAGGCTTCTGTGTGTCGAGAATAAGTCTGCCGCGCACTGATCGGAGGCCAAGTTTGTGGGGTTTCTAGTTCCATGCTGTTGACAGACGGTTAGTGTTGCTTTGTCACTGTACAGGTTGCTGCACCATGAATGGCAGGACGGCAACATTGAACACCTGAAATTCCAGGCCAGAATGTTGAGCAGTAGTATTCCAAAATGTCTGGCTTCCTGGAAAATGTAAGTCCCAAGATCTCTCCTCGCTGCTCAGAAATGTAAAAGAAAAAAAGAAAAAGAAAAGAAAAGAAAAAGCATGAGGAAATGATTGATTCAGAGAGAAACGTATCGGACCTGAAATAATGTCTTTGTAAAAAAATATAAATAGTAATGATCTCACATTGAGGGTTTATAAATTGCTGCTGGTCAGTTTGTTAGCTCTAGCCAGGATGGGAAACTAACACCAGCCACAAGGCAGGCATACGCTGATAAAAGTTTGTCCTCAATATACAGTTGGGTGCCACCGATATTGTCCCTTATCATTTGACCCATTTAGGCCTGACCTCAAAATTAAAAAAAAATCCTTCTGAATATTTTCACGATTTTTCAAAAATAGCAGACCTGCCACTCGGTGGCGCGCTATGAGCTTGTAGATGTGCTATTTTTCAATAGCTAAATTATAACATAATGTTTAAAACACCAAAAGGGGTTTTGCGCAGATCACGCAAACCTCAGCAAAAAGAAAAGGACAATATCGATGGCCTCCAACTGTAAGCCTCTTTGGGCAGCTTACCACTTCCTGTGTCCTGGGAATTACCGCTATGCGGTGCCCAGGACGTCTGGACATCTTAAAAAAAAAAAAAGACAAAAATAACATTGGGCACCCTGGGTCACTATTTTGAAAGGGTGTGTTAAGCAACCACCATTCAGAGGTTCTGTGATAAAAAGAAAAAACAGCAAACCTGGTGACAAGCAAAGCGAAAAAATTAGTTTCCTCTCCTTGCTTGCTAGCCATTACTGTCTTTTAACACATTTTGTGCCCAAGACGTCCACAGACGTCCTGTGAATTACCGCATGTAGTGCCCAGGACGTCTGTGGTTTTGTTTTTTTATTAAAAAAAAATGTCAAAAAGGGGTTCTAAAAAGTGGGCACCCTGGGTCGCCATTTTGAAAGATTTAAAAGGGCACATAATGTGTTAAGAGAGTTTAGGGAGTTGTCCTGCCGTGAATCTCACAAGCCTTTCTGCTGCATTTCTCGGCAGAGCAATAGCTGTGGAGAGGGAGCTAAAGGAGCCATCAGAGGTGAGTTAGTGATGGAGGGGGGGGTGGGGGGGATCCGGGGTAAGAATCACTGAGAATCAAATAATGACAAAAAATAATGAATTGACGAATTGACATCCTAACCTTGTGCTTGCCTTTTCTTCCAGTCAGTCAGTAAGTCTTCCCTTGTCTGACTTAACTGTTCTGGCCATTTTGATGTTGTTGAATCTCATTTCTTCCCCTGCAGGGTTATTTGTCACACAAAACAAACGGGTTGTAATGTATGCTGTTCTTTTAGAGTGTCACAGTTTGAAACATTTTTTTGCTTTTGTGATTTCGTGATGTGTGGCTCAGGTCGCTTTTTCTCTAGGAAGCAAAAAGCAATCTCTGACTTGATCCCTTTTTGTTCTTGTGTGTGTGTGTTGTTTTTTTTTGTCCTCGTCCTTTTAACTGACACCACCATCCCTGCGTTTGGTGGTCTTCTTTTTTTTTTCTTTTTCTTTTCCCCCCCTCCCCCGCCTTTTTGTTATTTTCTTATAGGTCCGAAATCTGTATCGGCAAGCTCTCCAAAGTCTTCCACTGTGTGCCACCATATGGAAAGATGTAATTTCCCACAAAAAAACACATATCACATACTCAAACACAACACAATTTGTTGCACCTTGAGCGGTATTACACTTATGTTCACCTGCTACCCTTCCTCCCCTCCCCCTCCTTTCCCCTCCCTCCTTCCCTAACTCCTCTGACACCCTCTCCCCTCGCTCCCCCTGTCTCTTCCCTCCTTTCCAGTGCCTGCTGTTTGAAGCTGCGGAGGGAGGTAAAACGGATAGACTGAGGAAGCTTGTTGACAAGGCCCGAGAGGTGGGAGTGAGTCTAAGTGAGACCCTAAATTTAGGCCCCGGCAGAGTTCAGGGCGAGGATTCCTGACACACACTACAGCACACACACACACACACACAACCCTCAGTGCGTGCCCATTTTTCTCCAACGAGAAGTAAAAGAAGCGCTAGTTTGGAACTAGATTTATCCAATCAGACCAGACGAAATCAAACTGCCGCCACTGCCTAGGTAAGCCAGGGAAACTTGACGTGAAGGCTCGGTTGGTTGGTTGGTTGCCTGCACTACTCCTGCACCTCCCTGTAGCGGCCGCCAGGCGGCGCCAGGAATCAAGGAACAGTCGTCAACGGAAGCCGCCAATGACCCACCTCTCCTCAAATGACCACAAAATGTGTTGGGGGGGCGCCCCGCTTATATCATCCTTAACATCGTGGTGTACGTAAGTATAGATCCTCTGCTCAGTGACATTAAGTCTTACCTTTTTAATCCCCCCCCCCCCCTCTGTTTTAATTTACATGTTCTCCCTCTTTTTGTTTGTACCGTCACCTTTTTATTTTTGATATCCTCCCCCCCCCCCCCCCCCTTGTTTACCTGGGGTTTGGCATTTGGAACGGACTATGATTGTCACTGTGGTGTCGCTTAAACATATCTCGTGTTTTTAAAGGACAGTTTCCCCTGTAGTGATGCTGCTGCAAAGAACTTGTACAATAATATCTATTTTTGTTTTTGTTTTTCACACAAAAAGGAAGAGATTGTTTCATTTTGTTTATAAAAAAAAAGTGATCAAAAAGAAATTTAAACAATCATCAAAAAAAAAAAAAACTGTTTGAAAATCACAGTCCATGTGGAACATGGCTGAACCTGCCCAGTATTCTATTTGGCCCCGTTCGTTCGTTTGTTTGCCAATACTTTTTTGAGACTGCCACAGAGACTGCTGAAGAACGCTGTGATGATACCTTCAGGCCAGCCGATCAACGGGGAAGGCCCTTTAAACTCATTATTAATATTAATAATATACCAGGACAAAGATAGTCAGCAGCCTGTAGCTTTATACAGTACATGCTTTCCTGTGCAATCTTTATTTTTTATTTTTTTTTGAGTATATATTATTAAGTTAACGAACGAGGACAGGGCAAAATTTAAAAGTCCTTCAAACTTTTATTTTGTATGTTGTATTAAAAAATGTTTATATTAAATTATGCTCTAATGAAAAGACTTCTGTTTTTGTGGTTTTTTTTATTGTCTGTGAAGTTACTTTGTTTGGCGGTGTGGGTGCATGGGGTTCTAGTCAGTCGACGGGCGTGCAGTGTTCATTTTATTGACTTAAGACAAGACTAAGTCGACTAAGGTTTTTGATATTTAGTCGACTAAGGTTTTTGATATTTAGTCGACTAAGACTAAACAAGACTAAGTCGACTAAGGTTTTTGATATGTAGTCGACTAAGACTAAACCATTTCAGAAGACTAAATAGGACTAAGACTACATGATGGGTTGTTCAAAAGACTAAGTCTTTTCTAGCAAAATTAACATTGCATTAAGACTAAAATTAAAAGATTAAGATTTTGGTATTTAGTTGACTAGACGACGACTAAACCATTTCAGAAGACTAAGTGGGACTAAGACTAAATGGTGTGTTATTCAAAAGACTAGGACTAAACAAGAATATTCTGAAAAAATGACACTGCAAATGTGGGAGTCTGTGAAAGGGAAATGGTGCATATCTTATTGGTCTGTCGTACCCGACACCCTACCCTAATCCTAACCGCACGCGGAGGCCCAGTGAGTCTTAACTGTCTGTCGTACCAACAGTCCGACACCCTACCCTAATCCTAACCGCACGCGGAGGCCCAGTGAGTCTTAACTGCAGGCCACGCATGCATCTTAACGCATGTCAGACCCCTGGTATGTCGTACAAACGTACTGTATGCCCCCCGAGAGAGACCACTTGACCCAAATGCAACGTGTGCATTTCAGTACATTAATGGCATAAGGATACAATGCCACTCGGATGGGATGTGGGCTTCAATAACGCCAAGTGGACATCAATAAAGCCATGTGGGCATCAAGTGGGCATCAATAAAGCCATGTGGGCATCAATAAAGCCATGTGGGCATCAAGTGGGCATCAATAAAGCCATGTGGGCATCAATAAAGCCATGTGGGCATCAATAAAGCCATGTGGGCATCAAGTGGGCATCAATAAAGCCATGTGGGCATCAAGTGGGCATCAATAAAGCCATGTGGGCATCAATAAAGCCATGTGGGCATCAATAAAGCCATGTGGGCATCAAGTGGGCATCAATAAAGCCATGTGGGCATCAATAAAGCCATGTGGGCATCAATAATGCCACCAAGTACACATGTATTCAGGAACTACGCTGGTCCTCGCATTCCTTTAATCCATTAAAACCTCTTTTTGTGCCAATGACCCCTAAAATGCTATGTATTTGACCACAGACCCCCATCTGAAAATGTTCAACATTTTTGAGTGGTGCAACCACTCCAAGGAACAGCAATGTCCGTGTTAACCTATCTATGTGACCTGTGTGACTGACTATGAGCACCAGTACCAAAAGTGGCGCTGTTGTGCCAGAAACGGAGAGAGAGAGAGATAGTGCTGCACTGTTGCCTGCTAATGAGAGAGAGGGGGGGGGATTTGCACCACTCAGTTCACACGGGTGTGATTTTTTCAACACGTTCAAGATTTTTGAAAAAGGTAAAAAATATATATATACAGTATAGCTTGAAATGACACATGCTTTCCCGGTTTTAATGAGTTAATCCATTTTGTATCATGGAATGAACGATACAGCTAAAAGCAATAATGTGAGACATTTTATTTGAAATCAAACACAATCATCTTTCATAAATAAAGAATTTGAATATAATGTAATGTGGTCACAGAGGAACACTACACAGGGGTCACTTTTTAGCCCTAAAATTGACCACCTGACCGAGCGTGTCCAATCAATGGCTGTTTGATAGTCAGCTCATGGTGCCTTCATTACATGGTAATATTAATACATTTAATTTGTATAGCACAAAACAATGTTTAGAAGTGCTTCACAGACCCGTATAAAAACAATCTGACAAGCAGCAAGCCACAAAGTTACAATTACCGTAAGGCAGGGGTGGGCAACTTTGACAATGGAGAGGGCCACTATATTCCCAATCTCATTCCAGAGGGCCACGTTGCATATCACTGTCATAGCAAAAAATAGCCGATCTACAAGCTCAAAACGCGTCGCACTGCGATGTGTTTTGAGCTTGTAGATCGGCAATTTTTGCTATTTTAATAGAAATACTGAATGTTTTGCTATTTTTGAATTGGAATCCTAAAAAGTAACCATTTTATATAATTTCAAATGCATTTAGTTATAGTTAACTTTATGAACTAAATACAAATATATTGGATATAAAAAGACAATGACATTTTATTACTAGTCATTAAAGCTACATATAGACTGAAGTAATTCAATTGTAATCAATAATGTGTCATTAACCTGCGGGCCGCATTAAGTGATGGTGGGGGGCCGCATGTGGCCCCCGGGCCGCCAGTTTCCCATGTATGCCGTAAGGTGTAAATAAAAAGGGTCAGTAAGAACTAGTAAAAGAAAAATTGGAACAGTGCATTTCATATAAAATGTATGAAAATGATTAACATGTATTATAAGAAGTGAGCATAAATATTGAATGGTAAACAAAACTAAAAATGGGGAAAATAAACACAAGGTACTGCTAACTTTTTGTAGAGTCATTGGTGTGTATCAAAAAGCAATTTAAGCGAGAACATGTTGGATTCTGTAAAACTCAGACTCAGCCAGAACGACACGGTCGACTTCTTCCACCATCAAACGGGGACTACAAGGTCCTGCGTCGACGTCGTACACGACCGCGTCTCTGGACCCTCCGAGTCGACGGACGCGACGTCGTGGCTGCCGTGGCGGGATCTGTGTGTTCTGTGTGAAGTCCACGGAAGAAAGCCGCCGAGATCCTCTCTGAAACGCACACTGAGGAACATGTAGAGCAGAGGGTCCAGACAGGCGGGCAGGCACACGGTCAGCAACGCTGTGAACCTGACAAACTCTGGGCTGGAGACGACTAGGAAAGGATGCTGATGATGATGAAGCGTGAAGGCGAGGAGAGTTGCGGAGAAGCAAAGCAGGCAATTGGAAAGGAGGACGGCGGTCACCGTTTTGGTCATGCTGGTGGCACAAACCTGGTGGACTCTATTCGGCTTTAAGGTCATCTTTTCACCCCCGGGCTGCTGCTGGTTCACACAACAGTGCGTGACCGTCATCAACAGGTAACAGAGGAAGTTGAGTGATAACAGCGTGGAGTCGTAACCCCAACAGATGGAGTGGTTATGATGAGAGACGGCCATGCAGATGGAAGTGAGACTGTGTTCATCAGCTCTGAACAGGAAGGGACTAGCGGCGGCGCACAGCGCCAGGGTACAACAGACCGCCGCTACAACCTGAACGCCCCTTCTTTGCCCCAGCAGTAGATTCCTGCCGGGCGCCGCCTTGGGCTCATCGCTGCGTCGCATCTGCTCGAAGACGACGGCCGTCATGAGGAGGACCCCGGCTTCGGAGGAGAGCGCGAACAGGACGCTTGTGGTCCACGGACGCGCTTCCAACTCCCACCACGGACACCCGCTGCCACGGTCCGCCACGGTCAGAACGTCTACCACGGCCAGAGTGCCACTCGAGAGTCCCGTGATGAAGTGGACCCAGTGTAGGACGCCCAGGAGATGCTGGATGGGGGCGGGTCTCGATGCAGAGCAGAAGATCGAGAACAGCACCAGGAAATTGAAAGTGACGGAGAGGACGATGATGAGCCAGATGACAAACTGATACCAGTAGGTAGCAAGCGAGCTCTGGCACGGATGGAATGGACCTAGAGATGGAGACAAAATGTGATGAGATTTTGTTTTTGTTGCTGTCCCTTATTTAAATAGTGGAGGTGGAAAAACATATACTCACCAGGGACAGGAGAACAGCGAACAGCAGCATGTTCTGTAGCATCTACACTTGGTTCCATTGCCAAGTCGTCTGGACTGCCATATTCTATAAGAAAATAGCGCAATATAGATTAATTTTTATGGCCAGCTTTCCGGGTTTGTGTAAACGCAAACATTGGCAAATGTGAGACGTGACGGGACGAAAAGCTGTATATAGGAGGGGCTTTTCACTATAGTGCCCCTCAAAAAGGTTTTGACTCACCCTGGAAGGTTACGTCGTCATAACTCTCTTGTTGATTCAGACTTGGCTTGCTGTTGTCGTCAACACTTCCAAGGTTCCAGGGGGAGAAGGGGCTCCTTGACTTGGCCCAGCAGGGTGCAAACACACAGCACTGGTAGGCAAAGGGCAGCTCCGCTACCCTGCATATGGTACACCAAATGAGTCATTCATCACTCCACAGACAGTATGCTACACAGCAAAGTATTAAAGGACCACTTTTCAACCTATCTTCATATAATAGGTCCTCACTAATAATCATGATAAAATGGCACAATTGTTTTCTACTCAGTTTGTGTCTCATAGGAGGGCTGTGGGTAGTTTAGAAACCGTCCTCCAGTGACATCATCATTAGGCAGATATTTTTTTAAACAAGATTTTTTTTTACAAAAATGTTTAGATTTTCATTATCGTGAGAACGATGGCTTCCATTTTCGCATTGCAACTTTTAAGGACTAGAAAGCCTGCAGTTTCTATTAGCTTTTATTCCCCATCGATGATGTCACTGGAGGACGGTTTCTGAAGTGCCCACAGCCCTCCTCTGAGACACAGACCGAGTAGAAAGAAATTGCGCAATTTTTTCACGATTATTAGTGAGGACCTATTATATGAAGATAGGTTGGAAAAGTGGTGAAGTAGTCCTTTAACATTAGAGTAGAATGTTTAAAACGGGAATGTTATGGTGTGTGTAACTGATATCTCCTATATTTGTAGGGAACCGTCAGAGGAGTCTATAAGGGCTCGTATTCAGGGAGGCCTTATAGCCTAAGGATCTGTATTTCTTATTTGGAGTTGGGAGGGAACGGAGCTGGTCACTAGAAAACAAGTGTTTAAGTAGCCGATCTACAACCTCACAACGCGGCGTGAAGCGTTGTGAGCTTGTAGATCTGCTATAGAGGGTATGCGTGTGACATCATCAAACCCGGAAGTTAAGCGGGAATGCCTACTGAGTGACAAAAAACTACTTTCTGGCCTTGACAGCCAATACACCCAAACAGAAAAGTTGTATTTGATTGCATTAGACGACGTTAAACGACATTAAACTCACTTTTTGTCACTCACTTTGTCATTCGATTTGCCATTCACTTTATGCATGTGCATACCCTCTATTTTCACTAGTTTGGTTAGTGAAAATTATTTTCACTTTAGTTTGGTCATTTATTTGTTTGGCTCACGGGCTGAAACGTTTCGGCAACAACTGCCCTACAGTACCTGAGCCTGGGCAGGAGGTGCAGGGGGAGAGGGTCTCTGAGCTGAAGGCTCCTATACCTGAGCCTGGGCAGGAGGTGCAGGGGGAGAGGGTCTCTGAGCTGAAGGTTCTACAGTACCTGAGCCTGGGCAGGAGGGGAGGGTCTCTGAGCTGAAGGCTCTACAGTACCTGAGCCTGGGCAGGAGGTGCAGGGGGAGAGGGTCTCTGAGCTGAAGGCTCCTATACCTGAGGCTGGGCAGGAGGTGCAGGGGGAGAGGGTCTCTTAGCTGAAGTTTCTACAGTACCTGAGCCTGGGCAGGAGGGGAGGGTCTCTGAGCTGAAGGCTCTACAGTACCTGAGCCTGGGCAGGAGGTGCAGGGGGAGAGGGTCTCTGAGCTGAAGGCTCCTATACCTGAGCCTGGGCAGGAGGTGCAGGGGGGGGGGGAGGGTCTCTGAGCTGAAGCCTCTACAGTACCTGAGCCTGGGCAGGAGGTGCAGGGGGGGAGGGTCTCTGAGATGAAGGTTCTACAGTACCTGAGCCTGGGCAGGAGGTGCAGGGGGAGAGGGTCTCTGAGGTGAAGGCTCTACAGTACCTGAGCCTGGGCAGGAGGTGCAGGGGGGAGGGTCTCTGAGCTGAAGGTTCTACAGTACCTGAGCCTGGGCAGGAGGTGCAGGGGGGGAGGGTCTCTGAGCTGAAGGCTCTACAGTACCTGAGCCTGGGCAGGAGGTGCAGGGGGGGAGGGTCTCTGAGCTGAAGGTTCTACAGTACCTGAGCCTGGGCAGGAGGTGCAGGGGGAGATTGTCTCTGAGCTGAAGGTTCCCAGACAGCTTCAAGTGGGTGAGTCCATGAAGACCCTCCAGGGAGAAGGAAGACAGCCGGTTGGCGGTGAGGTCACTGAAGGTGAGAGAGGTGAGGTTGGGGGGGGGGATTCAAATGCATCGTCTTACCAAGTTGTTCACTTTTTAGTTTTTACATGAATCATCCAAATCATTCCATACATAAACAAGACTATAGTTCCTTCAGCGCCCTCTACACTCATTTGAGACTCATTGGTCATTGCAATACTTTCCCACACGCACGCACACACACACACATGCTCGCACACACACACACACGACATCGCACGATTCACACAGCTTAACTAACAGTCTAATTACAATAGTTTGCATAGTGTACTGCACACTGTACAGACTCACTGTTCCACTTTTCATATTTAGTAATACAATTATTACTGTTATTGTGTAATGTAAAATAAAAGATATGGTTTATTCATGAAAAGAAAAGGAGAAGATACAAGGTTTAGGCAAAGTTCTCATACTAACTAATTACTACGTTATATACGGCTTTGGAAGTATATTCCATGAGCATTCGATTCTCTCTGCTGCTCCATGCACTTAGAGGCTTCCCTGACACTGCCCCTACTGTACGCATACAGTAAGCACACTTTGAGTACATTTCTATAATAAAAAACAATGTATTCCTCAGGTCACTCAACAGTGACCTGAGTGCCTTCATCTCCAGGAAGCTACAGTAGGTCAAGCTCATAGCGCGGCACCGAGTGCCGCGCTATGAACTTGTAGGTCTGCTATTTTAGACGGACAGACAGACAGACAGACAAGACAGATTGTTAGACAGACAGACAGACAGACCGACAGTGGCCCCCAAAATAGCAGACCTACAAGCTTGTAGCGCGGCACTCGGTGCCGCGCTACGAGCTTGTAGGTCTGCTATTTTAGACAGACAGACAGACAGACAAGACAGATTGTTAGACAGACAGACAGACAGAGGCCCCCAAAAATAGCAGACCTACAAGTGCCGCGCTACGAGCTTGTAGGTCTGCTATTTTAGACAGACAGACAGACAGACAGACAGACAGTGGCCCCCAAAATAGCAGACCTACAAGCTCGTAGCGCGCCACCGCTTGCGGGTCTGCTATTTTTTCTAAAGTATAACATAATGCACCAAAAAGGGTTCCCATCCAGAATGGGTTAATAAAACCCAAAAGACTGACAGTATAATTGTGTTGACCTCTTGACCTCCGGCCTCTTCACCCCCACCTGAACATCCTTGATGCATATGGTTTTGTAATTGAAAGAAAAAGTTAAGCTGAGGTTTTTGATTGGTGATATTGCCTTTGTAAAAGACTTTGGGATTTCTTTACTTAAGAGGGGAGGTGTCATGTAAAGTGAACTACTAATGTGTCAAACTAATAGGACTACATATGCCATTATGCCAAGTCTGTTGTGCGCATGCGCATGCCGGTATGTGTGAGTTGTGGTTGATTGGCACACTTCAATAAACCAGTCAGTTGTTATGTATCCCCCGCAAGCGTTGGTCAGAGCGTCCTGTGTTCTAATCTAAAGTAAGATTACAAGCGTACCAAAACGTTACACACACAACTTGTGTTTGTAAATGAATCAATCAACGTGACTCGCTGAGTGTCTGACCTCTGACTGTCAGTCAGTCGGAATGACCTTTGACCTGACCTGTCCTGTGGGGACCGTGTCTGCTCTCTGGGGAAATAAAGAACGGAGGAGACATCATGCAGTGTTGTGTTTTTGGCAGCAAACTCATTTCAGTCCCTTGAATAGTTTTCATTTAGTCACCTGGAATGTTTGAGTGTTTTAATGTGTTTTAGGCAATGCCTCTGTGTGTACACGTGTGGTGCTGTCATATTATATGTGTAACTCCCTCCGAGCACAGACAGACACAAGTGGTTTCCTTGAAACTGATTTATTTGAAGACTTGTGGATCCTCCAAATTCACTGTGAAAACTATAAACAATACAATAAAACAAGCACGTTACAATTAACATAAATACGACATGACATGCACAGCACCAAAGTAAAATACAGACATAAAACAAACAACAAATACCTCATTGGCTGCGTGCAAATAACAAAGAAGGGAATCTCTTCAGTCTTAGGTCCTTATAACCTTTCTTATGACAGTCTCTTGTAACTTAGTCTCTTTGTGTGACCAGTGCAAACGGAGCTGCTGCACCCTGCTGCTGCTTGTGGCTTGATTGCTTACACAAAAAACCTGTGTAGGCCTACCCAATTTACATGAGCAGACCAAACGAGACACGGAACATGACTTTGACTCTTCAAAATAAAAGCATTACAACAACTTGACACAAATACATGAAATAATGTTTTAAACGTAAATGTGACTTAATTATGACCTTTTAGGAATAAAGCAAACTATATCACCTATAGTGGCAACAGTTACAATATGAATGTGTTTAAATGCCAGTGTAGCTGGTTCACACACACACACACACACACACACACACACACACACACACACACACACACACACACACACACACACACACACACACACACACACACACACACACAATGCAGCAGGCATTAGACAACCTGACAGCCACCAACCTGGCAACCCTGAATGAGCCAATCAGCTGCCAGTCTCTGGTGTGTGTGTGTGTGTGTGTGTGAGAGAGAGAGTCCTCACAAGTACTGTTAAACAAACCCTTGATACCCTAACGTCACTAAAAAGTACATTAAAACCCTTTTTCCTTTCCAAAACAAACACAACGTACATTATGACAATATTTCACTCTTTGCATTGGTAAAATAGACTTTTTCTTTTTTTTCCCTTCCCTTCCAAAAAAACAAAAAGATAAAATTACCCCAAATCCATGGTTAAGAGTATTCCACGATGGCTCAGTGGTTTGGGCAGCTTCCTATGGTGCCTGCTGTCGGATGCTGGTTCGAGACAGTCAACAAGTCTGCAGTCAAGATCAAGATTCGGGTCCTCGGTCCAAGGACTAAGGATCCAAAAGAAATAAATCAAAATAAATCACTCTTTACCTTTTAGTCAAGGATTGAGGATAAATCAAAATAAATCACTCTTTATCTTTTAGTCAACAAGTCAAAAGTCAAGACAAGGACTAAGGACTAAGGATAAATCAAAAATAAATCACACTTTACCTTTTTGTCAACTAAATGTACAATTGAAATGTATTTAAGACGCGCCGTCCGAGTTACGTCCCGATAGGCAGAGAATAGTATATATTATTAGCCCTTAGTTTATTAGTTTATTAGTTTATTAGCCCTTAGTTGGAAATGACACGTCCACCAGGGGGAAACCTTGACCAGGCTATGGTGAGTATGCCAGTATGGCCACTATGCGTGTACTATGTTGGCAGCAGTGCTCCATTCACGTTTGTCTATTATATTAGTGCTGTCTGCCGTGATACCTTAATATGTTTTGGTGCCCCCCCCCCCCCCCCCCCACCTCTTGCTATAGACAGACATGACATGACATGACATGATGTGTGTCAAACAATTGTCCACATGGATGGATGATTATCCTTGTTTATTTATTTATTTCCGGGGGGAATTAATGAATGAATGAATGAATGAATGAATGAATGAATGAATGAATGAATGAATGAATGAATGAATGAATGAATGAATAAATAAATAAATAAATAAATAAATAAATAAATAAATAAATAAATAAATGGATGGATGGATGGATGGATGGATGGATGGATGGATGGATGGATCATATTTCCGGGGGCATTTCTCTCCAGGTGAGGACAACGCCATCCAGTCAACCAACTATGGATGTCAGAAGATCAGGCATCATCTTGTATGTTGTATTACTTCTACTACTACTACTACTACTACTACTACTACTACTACTACTACTACTATACACACACACCTCACATTTTGCTTATGCAAATTAGTGGGCTGTGTCCCACCTGCTTAGTGGGTGTGGTTTATGCTAATGAAGGGCGTGGTTCCGGCTACTTTGTGGGTGTGGGCTATGTAAATTAGTGGGTGTTGCCAGCCTACTTTGTGGGAGCGGTTTATGCAAATGAAGGGTGTGGTTCCGGCTACTTTGTGGGTGTGGGCTATGCAAATTAGTGGGTGTCACTTATGCAAATTAGTGGGTGTCGCTTATGCAAATTAGTGTGTGTCGCCCGTCTAGTTTGTGGGAGTAGTTTATGCAAATTAAGGGCGTGGTTCCGGCTACTTTGTGGGTGTGGGCTATGCAAATTAGTGGGTGTCGCTTATGCAAATTAGTGGGTGTCGCCCGTCTAGTTTGTGGGAGTAGTTTATGCAAATTAAGGGCGTGGTTCCGGCTACTTTGTGGGTGTGGGATATGCAAATTAGTGGGTGTCGCTTATGCAAATTAGTGGGTGTCGCCCCGCCTACTTTGTGGGAGTGGTTTATGCTAATGAAGGGCGTGGTTCCGGCTACTTTGTGGGTGTGGGCTATGTAAATTAGTGGGTGTTGCCCGCCTACTTTGTGGGAGCGGTTTATGCAAATGAAGGGTGTGGTTCCGGCTACTTTGTGTGGGTGTGGGCTATGCAAATTAGTGGGTGTCGCTTATGCAAATTAGTGGGTGTCGCTTATGCAAATTAGTGTGTGTCGCCCGTCTAGTTTGTGGGAGTAGTTTATGCAAATTAAGGGCGTGGTTCCGGCTACTTTGTGGGTGTGGGCTATGTAAATTAGTGGGTGTTGCCCGCCTACTTTGTGGGAGCGGTTTATGCAAATGAAGGGTGTGGTTCCGGCTACTTTGTGTGGGTGTGGGCTATGCAAATTAGTGGGTGTCGCTTATGCAAATTAGTGGGTGTCGCTTATGCAAATTAGTGTGTGTCGCCCGTCTAGTTTGTGGGAGTAGTTTATGCAAATTAAGGGCGTGGTTCCGGCTACTTTGTGGGTGTGGGCTATGCAAATTAGTGGGTGTCGCTTATGCAAATTAGTGGGTGTCGCCCGTCTAGTTTGTGGGAGTAGTTTATGCAAATTAAGGGCGTGGTTCCGGCTACTTTGTGGGTGTGGGATATGCAAATTAGTGGGTGTCGCTTATGCAAATTAGTGGGTGTCGCCCGCCTACTTTGTGGGAGGGGTTTATGCTAATGAAGGGCGTGGTTCCGGCTACTTTGTGGGTGTGGGATATGCAAATTAGTGGGTGTCGCTTATGCAAATTAGTGGGTGTCGCCCGTCTAGTTTGTGGGAGTAGTTTATGCAAATTAAGGGCGTGGTTCCGGCTACTTTGTGGGTGTGGGCTATGCAAATTAGTGGGTGTCGCTTATGCAAATTAGTGGGTGTCGCCCGTCTAGTTTGTGGGAGTAGTTTATGCAAATTAAGGGCGTGGTTCCGGCTACTTTGTGGGTGTGGGCTATGCAAATTAGTGGGTGTCGCTTATGCAAATTAGCGGGTGTCGCCCGTCTAGTTTGTGGGAGTAGTTTATGCAAATTAAGGGCGTGGTTCCGGCTACTTTGTGGGTGTGGGATATGCAAATTAGTGGGTGTCGCTTATGCAAATTAGTGGGTGTCGCCCCGCCTACTTTGTGGGAGTGGTTTATGCTAATGAAGGGCGTGGTTCCGGCTACTTTGTGGGTGTGGGCTATGCAAATTAGTGGGAGTCGCTTATGCAAATTAGTGGGTGTCGCTTATGCAAATTAGTGTGTGTCGCCCGTCTAGTTTGTGGGAGTAGTTTATGCAAATTAAGGGCGTGGTTCCGGCTACTTTGTGGGTGTGGGCTATGCAAATTAGTGGGTGTCGCTTATGCAAATTAGTGGGTGTCGCCCGTCTAGTTTGTGGGAGTAGTTTATGCAAATTAAGGGCGTGGTTCCGGCTACTTTGTGGGTGTGGGCTATGCAAATTAGTGGGTGTCGCTTATGCAAATTAGCGGGTGTCGCCCGTCTAGTTTGTGGGAGTAGTTTATGCAAATTAAGGGCGTTGTTCCGGCTACTTTGTGGGTGTGGGATATGCAAATTAGTGGGTGTCGCTTATGCAAATTAGTGGGTGTCGCCCCGCCTACTTTGTGGGAGTGGTTTATGCTAATGAAGGGCGTGGTTCCGGCTACTTTGTGGGTGTGGGCTATGCAAATTAGTGGGAGTCGCTTATGCAAATTAGTGGGTGTCGCTTATGCAAATTAGTGGGTGTCGCCCGTCTAGTTTGTGGGAGTAGTTTATGCAAATTTAAGGGCGTGGTTCCGGCTACTTTGTGGGTGTGGGCTATGCAAATTAGTGGGTGTCGATTATGCAAATTAGTGGGTGTCGCCCGTCTAGTTTGTGGGAGTAGTTTATGCAAATTAACGGCGTGGTTCCGGCTACTTTGTGGGTGTGGGCAATGCAAATTAGTGAGTGTCACTTATGCAAATTTAGTGGGTGTCACTTATGCAAATTTATGGGTGTCGCTTATGCAAATTAGTGGGTGTCGCCCGCCTACTTTGTGGGAGCTGTTTATGCAAATGAAGTGTGTGGTTCCGGCTACTTTGTGGGTGTGGGCTATGCAAATTAGTGGGTGTTACTTATGCAAATGAGTGGGTGTCGCTTATGCAAATTAGTGGGTGTCGCCCGCCTACTTTGTGGGAGCTGTTTATGCAAATGAGGGGCGTGGTTCCGGCTACTTTGTGGGTGTGGTTTATGCAAATGAAGGGCCGTGTTTCCCGCTACTTTGTGGGAGTGGGTTATGCAAATTTGATGGGCGTGGTTTTGGCTACTTTGTGGGTGTGGTATATGCAAATTAGTGGGTGTCGCTTATGCAAATTAGTGGGTGTCGCCCGCCTACATTGTGGGAGCGGTTTATGCAAATGAAGGGGCGTGGTTCCCACTACTTTGTGGGAGTGGGTTATGCAAATGTGATGGGCGTGTTTTCGGCTACTTTGTCGGTGTGGTATATGCAAATTAGTGGGTGTCAATTATGCAAACTAGTGGATGTTGCCCCGCCTACTTTGTGGGAGTGGTTTATACTAATGAAGGGGTGTGGTTCCGGCTACTTTGTGGGAGTGGTTTATGCAAATGAGGGTGCGTGGTTCCCGCTACTGTGTGGGAGTTGGTTATGCAAATTTGATGGGCATGGTTTTGGCTAATTTGTGGGTGTGGTATATGCAAATTAGTGGGTGTCGCCCCGCCTACTTTGTGGGAGTGGTTTATGCAAATGAAGGGGCGTGGTTATGCAAATAAAGTAGCCGAAACATACATAAGCCACTCCGGCAAAGTAGCCGAAACACGCCCTTCATTTGCATAACACACCCCTTCATTTGCATACCACTCCCCTTCATTTGCATAAGCAAATCCCACAAAGTAGCCGAAACACGCCCTTCATTTACATAAGCCACTCCCGCAAAGTAGCCGAAACACGCCCTTCATTTGCATAAACAGCTCCCACAAAGTAGGCGGGCGACACCCACTAATTTTCATAAGCGACACCCACTAATTTGCATAAGTGACACCCACTAATTTGCATAGCCCACACCCACAAAGTAGCCGGAACCACACACTTCATTTGCATAAACAGCTCCCACAAAGTATGCGGGCGACACCCACTAATTTGCATAAGCGACACCCATAAATTTGAATAAGTGACACCCACTAATTTGCATAAGCGACACCCACTAATTTGCATAGCCCACACCCACAAAGTAGCCGGAACCACACCCTTCATTTGCATAAACCGCTCCCACAAAGTAGGCGGGCAACACCCACTAATTTACATAGCCCACACCCACAAAGTAGCCGGAACCACGCCCTTCATTAGCATAAACCGCTCCCACAAAGTAGGCGGGCGACACCCACTAATTTACATAGCCCTCACCCACAAAGTAGCCGGAACCACGCCCTTCATTAGCGTAAACCACTCCCACAAAGTAGGCGGGGCGACACCCACTAATTTGCATAATTGACACCCACTAATTTGCATATACCACAGCCACAAAGTAGCCGAAACCACGCCCATCAAATTTGCATAACCCACTCTCACAAAGTAGCGGGAACCACGCCCCTTCATTTGCATAAACCACACCCACAAAGTAGCCGGAACCACGCCCTTCATTTGCATAAACCGATCCCACAAAGTAGGTGGGCGACACCCACTAATTTGCATAAGCGACACTCACTAATTTGCATTGCCCACAACCACAAAATAGCCGGAACCACGCCCTTAATTTGCATAAACTACTCCCACAAACTAGACGGGCGACACCCACTAATTTGCATAAGCGACACCCACTAATTTGCATAGCCCACACCCACATCCTCGGACCGCGCCCGAGGATGTTCTATAGATCCACGCGTGCGTCTCCGGGAGCTCTATAACATATCCGAAAATCAGCCCGGAAGGCCTCACCGTCGTGGCGTTCCAGTGAAGCAAAGTTTGACGTTCACGCGCGCCTACGCCGACGATCGTAAGTCTTTTCGGGATGGGCCGAACACCTCTGCGATCGCGGCGACGAGCCAATCTTCGTGATGGTCTGAGTTTTCTTCTGCGACCTCGGGAACCTCAAATCTGACCCGAGGCCTAGCATTGCAGTGTAGTTCCCTTTCTCGGACGCTTGTAAGAGTCCCACAAAATCGAGACCAACGCCATTTTATTCGCCATGGCCTGAATAAGGATATTCGGGGGTGTTACATATTTAAAAAAATATCTATCACTTAATTTTTAAGGCATTTGGCCCAAAGGTCACCGTGGCAGTCTTTCGGCTGACCTTTGACCTTTGCAAACGTCGTGGAAATTCGAGACCGGTTCCATTGGATTCGACATGTCCTGAATATGGATATTGGAGGTTCTTACATATTTTTAAAAATATATATCACCACGTTTTTTTAAGAATTTGGCCCAAAGGGTCACCGTTGCAGTCTTTTTGCTGACCATTGACCTTTGCAAACGTCCTGGAAAGTCGAGACCGGCCCCATTGAATTTGGGACGCTCTAAATATGAATAAAATGTCTCGTTTGCGAAGAATAGGGTTAGGGAACATGTTTTAAAGGTGTGTTTTGTCTGTTTTCACTTCTGTGGAGAGAGGGGAGAGAGGAGAGGAGAGGAGGGAGAGAAGAGGCAGTCTTTTTGCTGACCATTGACCTTTGCAAACGGCGTGGAGAGCCCAGACCGACGCCATTGGATTCTGCATTTTCTAAATATGAATAAAATGTCTAGTTTGTGAAGAATAACATTAATGAACATGTTGTGTTTTGTGTTTTGTCTGTTCATTCAAAAAGAGAGGAGAGGAGAAGAGGGGAGAGGCATATGCCTTCATACATCTCACAGGCCATGTAATAACTATATCTGGCCACAGAGTGGGTGTGGATGGGCTGTGGCTGTGATGACGGTCTTTTCTTTGACTCGTTTCTCTGACTTCCTGTGTGTGTGTGTGTGTGTGTGTGTTTCGTGTCGTGTCATTCATCATCACTTTGTTTACTTTACTTTATCACAGCTAACAGTCACATCAAGGTCTGTGGAATAGTTTGTAATGAATGAATAGCTGACTCTGTCGCGATTTTGGCTTTTATGGTGAATGTTTTACAACTATATGAACATGTATTATTCAACTTTGGCCAGTAGTTGTACAAAGCCATGGGTCTGAATGTAAACAAAGTATATGCTGCTTTATAAGACAACGTTTTTTATATTGAGTGGTGGTGTGATTTGCATGTTATGTAATGAGTCCGAGTTTGTATTGTGCTAAACCAGTCACCAGAATACAGTAATGTTTATTATTGATCTAAAAACAGACTAAATTACTGATATGGTATTAAGTACTGTAGCATGGATAAGAAGCTAACTATGCTAATCGGAATTAGCATTAAGCTAACTGCATCCACTAGCTGTGATGATGCAGTAGCATGTAGAAGCACTAGTTTGTACATACAGTAGCCTATGGTGTTTACATTACAACCATTTGGTTTCAATGGTTCAAGTCACTCTTGGAGTAAAGTTGATTATACAATTTACAACAATGGAGTAGGCCTATTAAAAAGGTTAAAAAGCCTAAAAATGGTTATGTTACATTTAACAGGTGAACATAAGCAATTAATTGTGCATATAATTAATGTGACATGTTATTTATATGTTTTTGCATTTTATGCTATTTAATTTCATGTATGTATTACTATGATTAGTAGCTATACTGTACATTATTATTTCATTGTATTTGAAGTATATCCTTTCTTGGTTATACTGTATACTAAAAGATATTGGGAGAAAATTAATGAGGTCTCATAAGAACACAGAGTAATTTGCTATTCTGCACTTCGTGTAGATTGGTTCTTTGACAACCCAGAGAAACCCCAGTCTGAAATCTGATGGCGAGCTTAGTCCAGTGAAGTGATCGACGTCTGTGCATGGTTGTGGAGCGGTGTGGCCAACCGCAGGACCAGCTACAGAGGATCCGTCTGTTCACGGTTTCATCGACAGATACAGATAAGAACCACTGCTGTCTCTGCCCGAGCAGCAGTCCCCTCACTCACGTATACTAATACCTCTCCCCGAGGTCTCTATACGCACACACACCTTGAACTGAGAAACTGAACACACACACACACTAAGGATTTAGGGATCAACCCTTAACAAAAGGGAATAATTAGGGTAAGGGTTTTAACACCCTTAAGGACAATTCAATTCATTCCTTTTATTTCAAGAGCTCTCTTTCTTATTTTCTATATGGCAGCGCTGCAACTGTATGTTTGTATTGTGTTTAATTGACAGATACTGTGCTGAGGCAATACATGCTGTCAATACTGTTCAACTCAACATTCAACTCTTATTTAAGGGTAACCACTAAGCGGACCTAGGTAGATGTCTGGCGCCTCTTGTTTTCTGACATCGGGGTGGGATAGGGGCCGCTACATGTACAACAGTGTAAGTACAGTCGTAACAAAATAATTCACATGCAAGGCATGGTTTTGGCAGAGCAACAAAAGCGCTGGTAGTAATGTGTACTATCCGAGCGTCCGCCTGGGTATAGGGTTCGAATCCCTACAGCGCTGTGACCTGCTGACGGCCTCACCTTATAGTCCTGTTGTGTGTTTACATTCAATATGAAAGGCACTATTTCACTAGAGTGTAAAGACGCTACATGTGTTCACATTACCACATTATTTTCCAAAAATAGCAGACCTACAAGTTCATAGCGCGGCACTCGGCGCTGCGCTATGAGCTTGTAGATAGATCTGCTAAATTATAACATAATGTTTAAAACACCAAAAGGGGTTCCCTGAACCCAGAATGGGTTAACCATACAACAAGTTCCTGTGCCCTTTTGCCACACAGCAGGCCCAGCAACACCGGCCGACACCTCCAAGGCTTCCTGGGTGACCCACAGAATTATCTATCGAGATTTTCCAAAAATAGCAGACCAACAAGTGGCACAGAGTGCCGCGCTGTGAGCTTGTAGGTCAGACCGGAAGGCCTCACCGTTGTGGCGTTCTACAGAAGCAAAGGTTTTTACGTTCGCGCGCGCCATGTCGACTATAAAGGTCACCCGAGGACGTACTACAGTTCCACGCGTGCGTCTCGGGGAGCTCTATAACATATTAAAAAATCAGACCGGAAGGCCTTACCGTTGTGGCGTTCTACAGAAGCAAAGGTTTTAAATAGCAGATCTACAAGCTCGTAGCGCGCCACTCGGTGTAGTGGAACGTTCGCGCGCGCCATGTCGACTAGAAAGGTCGCCCGAGGACGTACTACAGTTCCACGCGTGCGTCTCGGGGAGCTCTATAACATATTCGAAAATCAGACCGGAAGGCCTTACCGTTGTGGCGTTCTACAGAAGCAAAGGTTTTAAATAGCAGATCTACAAGCTCGTATTGTCTGTCTGTCTGTCTGTCTGTCTGTCTGTCTGTCTGTCTGTATAATGTAACTATATAATGTAAGCCAGTAAAATCTCAATTGAATTGTTTTTTTCCATGATCAGGGATCCCACATTTATGGAAAGTTTTGAAATTAGATTATTGATTTTGTTAATAAAAACATTTTACAAAACGTGTATAACATTATACAAATTTTGACGTGATAAAAAAGAACAGATCTACAAGCTCACACCGTGCTGCAGCGTGATGCTATGCCCTAGGATAGGTGGTGTAAATTGTCATGAAATTTGGTATGGAATTTTAACATTTCTATATTCTATGCTTTATTTTTTGCTACACTGCCTGTCTTTGAGTAAGAGACAGTTTTTTTTAAGACAGTTTTTGGTTTAGACTAGTCATTGGTTAGACCAGTCATTAGTCCTACAACTACAACCTATCTCAAACCCTCACCCTAAACCTAACCTCCCACGGGGCAGCACACCTAAACCTAACCTTAACCTAAGAGACTTTTTATTGCGCTGAATGATTGTTATAAGCCTGGAAATTGGGTTTAATATTCTGGACTGGTTTTTGGAAAGGTTTTGGAAATTCATTGGTAAAACAAATATGTGGGAACAACACTGCACGCTGCATCTCTGTGTGATTGGCCTCCCAAAGCACTGCTAATGCTCTGCTTCTGCGTCGGCCCCTTCTTCAGGTGGTCACCCACTATTTAAGCTGCCTGCACAAGTCCCAGCATGCCGTGGTCCTGGAGAGACTGAGATACTCCATGCCCAACAACACCGAGCTGGGCCTAAGGTACCGTTCACCACTGTCATCGCCACCCTGCACATGCATGCCTAGCATGAGTGGAGCACACCTTCAGCCTATTGGGGGATGACTTATCACTGGTCTTTCTGTGGTAACTTAAATGGTTGTAGCTTCATTGGTGTGTTAGTGCAGGGTATCTAGACTAGATTCTAGAGGAGTATTTTGCCTCTGGAATGATCGTTTTAACGCACCCCTCACCAACCCTAATCCGGTCGTTTTAACGCACCCCTCACCAACCCTAATCCGGTCGTTTTAACGCACCCCTCACCAACCTTATGTCTAACCAATGACTAGTCTAAAGTAAGTTAAAGGCTGTTGGATGTACCGGTTATGTTTGAGGCTTCTGTGTGTCGAGGATAAGTCTGCCGCGCACTGATCGGAGGCCAAGTTTGTGGGGTTTCTAGTTCCATGCTGTTGACAGACGGTTAGTGTTGCTTTGTCACTGTACAGGTTGCTGCACCATGAATGGCAGGACGGCAACATTGAACACCTGAAATTCCAGGCCAGAATGTTGAGCAGTAGTATTCCAAAATGTCTGGCTTCCTGGAAAATGTAAGTCCCAAGATCTCTCCTCGCTGCTCAGAAATGTAAAAAGAAAGAAAGAAAAGAAAAGAAAAAGCATGAAGAAATGATTGATTCAGAGAGAAACGTATCGGACCTGAAATAATGTCTTTGTAAAAACATATAAATGGTAATGATCTCACATTGAGGGTTTATAAATTGCTGCTGGTCAGTTTGTTAGCTCTAGCCAGGATGGGAAGCTAACACCAGCCACAAGGCAGGCATACGCTGATAAAAGTTTGTCCTCAATATACAGTTGGGTGCCACCGATATTGTCCCTTATCATTTGACCCATTTAGGCCTGACCTCAAAATTTAAAAAAAATCCTTCTGAATATTTTCACGATTTTTCAAAAATAGCAGACCTGCCACTCGGTGGCGCGCTATGAGCTTGTAGATGTGCTATTTTTCAATAGCTAAATTATAACATAATGTTTAAAACACCAAAAGGGGTTTTGCGCAGATCACGCAAACCTCAGCAAAAAGAAAAGGACAATATCGATGGCCTCCAACTGTAAGCCTCTTTGGGCAGCTTACCACTTCCTGTGTCCTGGGAATTACCGCTATGCGGTGCCCAGGACGTCTGGACATCTTAAAAAAAAAAAAAGACAAAAATAACATTGGGCACCCTGGGTCACTATTTTGAAAGGGTGTGTTAAGCAACCACCATTCAGAGGTTCTGTGATAAAAAGAAAAAACAGCAAACCTGGTGACAAGCAAAGCGAAAAAATTAGTTTCCTCTCCTTGCTTGCTAGCCATTACTGTCTTTTAACACATTTTGTGCCCAAGACGTCCACAGACGTCCTGTGAATTACCGCATGTAGTGCCCAGGACGTCTATGGTTTTGTTTTTTTATAAAAAAAAATGTCAAAAAGGGGTTCTAAAAAGTGGGCACCCTGGGTCGCCATTTTGAAAGATTTAAAAGGGCACATAATGTGTTAAGAGAGTTTAGGGAGTTGTCCTGCCGTGAATCTCACAAGCCTTTCTGCTGCATTTCTCGGCAGAGCAATAGCTGTGGAGAGGGAGCTAAAGGAGCCATCAGAGGTGAGTTAGTGATGGAGGGGGGGGTGGGGGGGATCCGGGGTAAGAATCACTGAGAATCAAATAATGACAAAAAATAATGAATTGACGAATTGACATCCTAACCTTGTGCTTGCCTTTTCTTCCAGTCAGTCAGTAAGTCTTCCCTTGTCTGACTTAACTGTTCTGGCCATTTTGATGTTGTTGAATCTCATTTCTTCCCCTGCAGGGTTATTTGTCACACAAAACAAACGGGTTGTAATGTATGCTGTTCTTTTAGAGTGTCACAGTTTGAAACATTTTTTTGCTTTTGTGATTTCGTGATGTGTGGCTCAGGTCGCTTTTTCTCTAGGAAGCAAAAAGCAATCTCTGACTTGATCCCTTTTTGTTCTTGTGTGTGTGTGTTGTTTTTTTTTGTCCTCGTCCTTTTAACTGACACCACCATCCCTGCGTTTGGTGGTCTTCTTTTTTTTTCTTTTTCTTTTCCCCCCCTCCCCCGCCTTTTTGTTATTTTCTTATAGGTCCGAAATCTGTATCGGCAAGCTCTCCAAAGTCTTCCACTGTGTGCCACCATATGGAAAGATGTAATTTCCCACAAAAAAACACATATCACATACTCAAACACAACACAATTTGTTGCACCTTGAGCGGTATTACACCTATGTTCACCTGCTACCCTTCCTCCCCCACCCCCCCCCCCTCCTTTCCCCTCCCTCCTTCCCTAACTCCTCTGACACCCTCTCCCCTCGCTCCCCCTGTCTCTTCCCTCCTTTCCAGTGCCTGCTGTTTGAAGCTGCGGAGGGAGGTAAAACGGATAGACTGAGGAAGCTTGTTGACAAGGCCCGAGAGGTGGGAGTGAGTCTAAGTGAGACCCTAAATTTAGGCCCCGGCAGAGTTCAGGGCGAGGATTCCTGACACACACTACAGCACACACACACACACACACAACCCTCAGTGCGTGCCCATTTTTCTCCAACGAGAAGTAAAAGAAGCGCTAGTTTGGAACTAGATTTATCCAATCAGACCAGACGAAATCAAACTGCCGCCACTGCCTAGGTAAGCCAGGGAAACTTGACGTGAAGGCTCGGTTGGTTGGTTGGTTGGTTGCCTGCACTACTCCTGCACCTCCCTGTAGCGGCCGCCAGGCGGCGCCAGGAATCAAGGAACAGTCGTCAACGGAAGCCGCCAATGACCCACCTCTCCTCAAATGACCACAAAATGTGTTGGGGGGGCGCCCCGCTTATATCATCCTTAACATCGTGGTGTACGTAAGTATAGATCCTCTGCTCAGTGACATTAAGTCTTACCTTTTTATCCCCCCCCCCCCCCCCCCTGTTTTAATTTACATGTTCTCCCTCTTTTTGTTTGTACCGTCACCTTTTTATTTTTGATATCCCTCCCCCCCCCCCCCCCCTTGTTTACCTGGGGTTTGGCATTTGGAACGGACTATGATTGTCACTGTGGTGTCGTTTAAACATATCTCGTGTTTTTAAAGGACAGTTTCCCCTGTAGTGATGCTGCTGCAAAGAACTTGTACAATAATATCTATTTTTGTTTTTGTTTTTCACACAAAAAGGAAGAGATTGTTTCATTTTGTTTATAAAAAAAAAGTGATCAAAAAGAAATTTAAACAATCATCAAAAAAAAAAAAAAACTGTTTGAAAATCACAGTCCATGTGGAACATGGCTGAACCTGCCCAGTATTCTATTTGGCCCCGTTCGTTCGTCCGTTCGTTTGTTTGCCAATACTTTTTTGAGACTGCCACAGAGACTGCTGAAGAACGCTGTGATGATACCTTCAGGCCAGCCGATCAACGGGGAAGGCCCTTTAAACTCATTATTAATATTAATAATATACCAGGACAAAGATAGTCAGCAGCCTGTAGCTTTATACAGTACATGCTTTCCTGTGCAATCTTTATTTTTTATTTTTTTTGGAGTATATATTATTAAGTTAACGAACGAGGACAGGGCAAAATTTAAAAGTCCTTCAAACTTTTATTTTGTATGTTGTATTAAAAAATGTTTATATTAAATTATGCTCTAATGAAAAGATTTCTGTTTTTGTGGTTTTTTTATTGTCTGTGAAGTTACTTTGTTTGGCGGTGTGGGCGCATGGGGTTCTAGTCAGTCGACGGTCGTGCAGTGTTCATTTTATTGACTAAGACAAGACTAAGTCGACTAAGGTTTTTGATATTTAGTCGACTAAGACTAAACAAGACTAAGTCGACTAAGGTTTTTGATATTTAGTAGACTAAGACTAAATAGACTAAGGTTTTTGATATGTAGTCGACTAAGACTAAACCATTTCAGAAGACTAAATAGGACAGACTACATGGTGGGTTGTTCAAAAGACTTGGACTAAGTCTTTTCTAGCAAAATTAACATTGCATTAAGATTTTGGTATTTAGTTGACTAGACGACGACTAAACCATTTCAGAAGACTAAGTGGGACTAAGACTAAATGGTGTGTTATTCAAAAGACTAGGACTAAACAAGAATATTCTGGAAAAAATTACACTGCAAATGTGGGAGTCTGTGAAAGGGAAATGGTGCATATCTTATTGGTCTGTCGTACCAACAGTCCGACACCCTACCCTAATCCTAACCGCACGCGGAGGCCGAGTGAGTCTTAACTGCAGGCCACGCATGCATCTTAACGCATGTCAGACCACTGGTATGTCGCACCAACGTACTGTATGCCCCCCGAGAGAGACCACTTGACCCAAATGCAACGTGTGCATTTCAGTACATTAATGGCATAAGGATACAATGCCACTCGGATGGGATGTGGGCTTCAATAACGCCAAGTGGGCATCAATAAAGCCATGTGGGCATCAAGTGGGCATCAATAAAGCCATGTGGGCATCAAGTGGGCATCAATAAAGCCATGTGGGCATCAAGTGGGCATCAATAAAGCCATGTGGGCATCAAAGCCATGTGGGCATCAATAATGCCACCAAGTACACATGTATTCAGGAACTACACTGGTCCTCGCATTCCTTTTATCCATTAAAACCTCTTTTTTTTGTGCCAATGACCCCTAAAATGCTATGTATTTGACCACAGACCGCCATCTGAAAATGTTCAACATTTTTGAGTGGTGCAACCACTCCAAGGAACAGCAATGTCCGTGTTAACCTACCTATGTGACCTGTGTGACTGACTATGAGCACCAGTACCAATGAGTACCAAAAGTGGCGCTGTTGTGCCAGAAACGGAGAGAGAGAGAGATAGTGCTGCACTGTTGCCTGCTAATATGAGCGAGAGGGGGGGGGGGGGGGGATTTGCACCACTCAGTTCACACGGGTGTGATTTTTTCAACACGTTCAAGATTTTTGAAAAAGGTAAAAAATATATATATACAGTATAGCTTGAAATGACACATGCTTTCCCGGTTTTAATGAGTTAATCCATTTTGTATCATGGAATGAACGATACAGCTAAAAGCAATAATGTGAGACATTTTATTTGAAATCAAACACAATCATCTTTCATAAATAAAGAATTTGAATATAATGTAATGTGGTCACAGAGGAACACTACACAGGGGTCACTTTTTAGCCCTAAAATTGACCACCTGACCTAGCGTGTCCAATCAATGGCTGTTTGATAGTCAGCTCATGGTGCCTTCATTACATGGTAATATTAATACATTTAATTTGTATAGCACAAAACAATGTTTAGAAGTGCTTCACAGACCCGTATAAAAACAATCTGACAAGCAGCAAGCCACAAAGTTACAATTACCGTAAGGCAGGGGTGGGCGACTTTGACAATGGAGAGGGCCACTATATTCCCAATCTCATTCCAGAGGGCCACGTTGCATATCACTGTCATAGCAAAAAATAGCCGATCTACAAGCTCAAAACGCGTCGCACTGCGATGTGTTTTGAGCTTGTAGATCGGCAATTTTTGCTATTTTAATAGAAATACTGAATGTTTTGCTATTTTTTTTGCCATTTTATATAATTTCAAATGCATTTAGTTATAGTTAACTTTATGAACTAAATACAAATATATTGGATATAAAAAGACAATGACATTTTATTACTAGTCATTAAAGCTACATATAGACTGAAGTAATTCAATTGTAATCAATAATGTGTCATTAACCTGCGGGCCGCATTAAGTGATGGTGGGGGGCCGCATGTGGCCCCCGGGCCGCCAGTTTCCCATGTATGCCGTAAGGTGTAAATAAAAAGGGTCAGTAAGAACTAGTAAAAGAAAAATTGGAACAGTGCATTTCATATAAAATGTATGAAAATGATTAACATGTATTATAAGAAGTGAGCATAAATATTGAATGGTAAACAAAACTAAAAATGGGGAAAATAAACACAAGGTACTGTTAACTTTTTGTAGAGTCATGGTGTGTATCAAAAAGCAATTTAAGCGAGAACATGTTGGATTCTGTAAAACTCAGACTCAGCCAGAACGACACGGTCGACTTCTTCCACCATCAAACGGGGACTACAAGGTCCTGCGTCGACGTCGTACACGACCGCGTCTCTGGACCCTCCGAGTCGACGGACGCGACGTCGTGGCTGCCGTGGCGGGATCTGTGTGTTCTGTGTGAAGTCCACGGAAGAAAGCCGCCGAGATCCTCTCTGAAACGCACACTGAGGAACATGTAGAGCAGAGGGTCCAGACAGGCGGGCAGGCACACGGTCAGCAACGCTGTGAACCTGACAAACTCTGGGCTGGAGACGACTAGGAAAGGATGCTGATGATGATGAAGCGTGAAGGCGAGGAGAGTTGCGGAGAAGCAAAGCAGGCAATTGGAAAGGAGGACGGCGGTCACCGTTTTGGTCATGCTGGTGGCACGATCCTGGTGGACTCTATTGGGCTTTAAGGTCATCTTTTCACCCCCGGGCTGCTGCTGGTTCACACAACAGTGCGTGACCGTCATCAACAGGTAACAGAGGAAGTTGAGTGATAACAGCGTCGAGTCGTAACCCCAACAGATGGAGTGGTTATGATGAGAGACGGACATGCAGATGGAAGTGAGACTGTGTTCATCAGCTCTGAACAGGAAGGGACTAGCGGCGGCGCACAGCGCCAGGGTACAACAGACCGCCGCTACAACCTGAACGCCCCTTCTTTGCCCCAGCAGGAGATTCCTGCCGGGCGCCGCCTTGGGCTCATCGCTGCATCGCATCTGCTCGAAGACGACGGCCGTCATGAGGAGGACCCCGGCTTCGGAGGAGAGCGCGAACAGGACGCTTGTGGTCCACGGACGCGCTTCCACCTCCCACCACGGACAACCGCCGCCACGGTCCGCCACGGTCAGAACGTCTACCACGGCCAGAGTGCCACTCGAGAGACCCGTGATTAAGTGGACCCAGTGTAGGACACCCAGAAGATGCTGGACGGGGGGGGGTCTCGATGCAGAGCAGAAGATCGAGAACAGCACCAGGAAATTGAAAGTGACGGAGAGGACGATGATGAGCCAGATGACAAACTGATACCAGTAGGTAGCAAGCGAGCTCTGGCACGGATGGAATGGACCTAGAGATGGAGACAAAAATGTGATGAGATTTTGTTTTTGTTGCTGTCCCTTATTTCAATAGTGGAGGTGGAAAAACATATACTCACCAGGGACAGGAGAACAGCGAACAGCAGCATGTTCTGTAGCATCTACACTTGGTTCCATTGCCAAGTCGTCTGGACTGCCATATTCTGAGAAAATAGTGCAATATAGATTAATCTTTATGGCCAGCTTTCCGGGTTTGTGTAAATGCAAACATTGGCAAATGTGAGACGTGACGGGACGAAAAGCTGTATATAGGAGGGGCTTTTCACTATAGTGCCCCTCAAAAAGGTTTTGACTCACCCTGGAAGGTTACGTCGTCATAGCTCTCTTGTTGATTCAGACTTGGCTTGCTGTTGTCGTCAACACTTCCAAGGTTCCAGGGCGAGAAGGGGCTCCTTGACTTGGCCCAGCAGGGTGCAAACACACAGCACTGGTAGGCAAAGGGCAGCTCCGCTACCCTGCATATGGTACACCACATGAGTCATTCATCACTCCACAGACAGTATGCTACACAGCAAAGTATTAAAGGACCACTTTTCAACCTATCTTCATATAATAGGTCCTCACTAATAATCATGATAAAATGGCACAATTTTTTTCTACTCAGTTTGTGTCTCATAGGAGGGCTGTGGGCAGTTTAGAAACCGTCCTCCAGTGACATCATCATTAGGCAGATATTTTTTTAAACAAGATTTTTTTTTACAAAAATGTTTAGATTTTCATTATCGTGAGAACGATGGCTTCTATTTTCGCATTGCAACTTTTAAGGACTAGAAAGCCTGCAGTTTCTATTAGCTTTTATTCCCCATCGATGATGTCACTGGAGGACGGTTTCTGAACTGCCCACAGCCCTCCTCTGAGACACAGACCAAGTAGAAAAAATGTGCGCCTATTATAGGACCTATTATATGAAGATAGGTTGGAAAAGTGGTGAAGTAGTCCTTTAACATTAGAGTAGAACGTTTAAAACGGCAATGTTATGGGGTGTGTAACTGATATCTCCTATATTTGTAGGGAACCGTCAGAGGAGTCTATAAGGGCTCGTATTCAGGGAGGATTCAGCCTAAGGATCTGTATTTCTTATTTGGAGTTGGGAGGGAACGGAGCTGGTCACTAGAAAACAAGTGTTTAAGTAGCCGATCTACAACCTCACAACGCGGCGTGAAGCGTTGTGAGCTTGTAGATCTGCTATAGAGGGTATGCGTGTGACATCTTCAAACCCGGAAGTTAAGCGGGAACGCCTACTAAGTGACAAAAAACGACTTTCTGGCCTTGACAGCCAATACACCCAAACAGAAAAGTTGTATTTGATTGCATTAGACGACGTTAAACGACATTAAACTCACTTTTTGTCACTCACTTTGTCATTCGATTTGCCATTCACTTTATGCATGTGCATACCCTCTATTTTCACTAGTTTGGTTAGTGAAAATTATTTATTTTCTTTAGTTTGGTCATTTATTTTTTTGGCTCACGGGCTGAAACGTTTCGGCAACAACTGCCCTACAGTACCTGAGCCTGGGCAGGAGGTGCAGGGGGAGAGGGTCTCTGAGCTGAAGGCTCCTATACCTGAGCCTGGGCAGGAGGTGCAGGGGGAGAGGGTCTCTGAGCTGAAGGCTCCTATACCTGAGCCTGGGCAGGAGGTGCAGGGGGAGAGGGTCTCTGAGCTGAAGGCTCCTATACCTGAGCCTGGGCAGGAGGTGCAGGGGGAGAGGGTCTCTGAGCTGAAGGCTCCTATACCTGAGCCTGGGCAGGAGGTGCAGGGGGAGAGGGTCTCTGAGCTGAAGGCTCCTATACCTGAGCCTGGGCAGGAGGTGCAGGGGGAGAGGGTCTCTGAGCTGAAGGCTCCTATACCTGAGCCTGGGCAGGAGGTGCAGGGGGAGAGGGTCTCTGAGCTGAAGGCTCCTATACCTGAGCCTGGGCAGGAGGTGCAGGGGGAGAGGGTCTCTGAGCTGAAGGCTCCTATACCTGAGCCTGGGCAGGAGGTGCAGGGGGAGAGGGTCTCTGAGCTGAAGGCTCCTATACCTGAGCCTGGGCAGGAGGTGCAGGGGGAGAGGGTCTCTGAGCTGAAGGCTCCTATACCTGAGCCTGGGCAGGAGGTGCAAGGGGAGAGGGTCTCTGAGCTGAAGGCTCCTATACCTGAGCCTGGGCAGGAGGTGCAGGGGGAGAGGGTCTCTGAGCTGAAGGCTCCTATACCTGAGCCTGGGCAGGAGGTGCAGGGGGAGAGGGTCTCTGAGCTGAAGGCTCCTATACCTGAGCCTGGGCAGGAGGTGCAGGGGGAGAGGGTCTCTGAGCTGAAGGCTCCTATACCTGAGCCTGGGCAGGAGGTGCAGGGGGGGAGGGTCTCTGAGCTGAAGGCTCTACAGTACCTGAGCCTGGGCAGGAGGTGCAGGGGGAGAGGGTCTCTGAGCTGAAGGTTCTACAGTACCTGAGCCTGGGCAGGAGGTGCAGGGGGAGAGGGTCTCTGAGCTGAAGGCTCCTATACCTGAGCCTGGGCAGGAGGTGCAGGGGGGGAGGGTCTCTGAGCTGAAGGCTCTACAGTACCTGAGCCTGGGCAGGAGGTGCAGGGGGAGAGGGTCTCTGAGCTGAAGGTTCTACAGTACCTGAGCCTGGGCAGGAGGTGCAGGGGGAGAGGGTCTCTGAGCTGAAGGTTCCCAGACAGCTTCAAGTGGGTGAGTCCATGAAGACCCTCCAGGGAGAAGGAAGACAGCCGGTTGGAGGTGAGGTCACTGAAGGTGAGAGAGGTGAGGTTGGGGGGGGGGGGGGGGGGGGGGGATTCAAATGCATCGTCTTACCAAGTTGTTCACTTTTTAGTTTTTACATGAATCATCCAAATCATTCCATACATAAACAAGACTATAGTTCCTTCAGTGCCCTCTACACTCATTTGAGACTCATTGGTCATTGCAATACTTTCCCACACGCACGCACACACACACACATGCTCGCACACACACACACACACACACACACACGACATCGCACGATTCACACAGCTTAACTAACAGTCTAATTACAATAGTTTGCATAGTGTACTGCACTGTACAGACTCACTGTTCCACTTTTCATATTTACATTTACATAGTACATTTCTATAATAAAAAACAATGTATTCCCCAAATAATCTCTTCCAAAGGGTATTTTCTATATTTACGCGTGCATCTGAGGCACTCGGGTCACTCAACAGTGACCTGAGTGCCTTCTTCATCTCCAAGAAGCTACAGTAGGTCTCCACATGGATCTGAAGCTACAGTAGGTCTCCACATGGATCTCACCAATGACATTACTGGGAAAACACAATAACCATTTTGGGCGGGAACCCCTTTTGGTGTGATGTATCTGGAAATCACAATTAACATTAATATAGCCTAAATAACCATGTTTTAAACTAAAGTGGATCTTTGTCTCTCAGGGCACGAGAGAGTGACATGATGTGTTTAGACAGGAATGTATGGGCAGCTGCAGGGGGGACCCTAAAGATCTGGCTTGCTGATAGTAAACGGCCAGGCCTGCAGGGCACCTACTGTTCTGTGCTTGCTTCCTGGTGACCACTACCTTATTTAGACATGTGTGACAATTTGGTAAAGGGGGGTTGGGATCACCTTTGCATTCTTCCCTTTGTTGTCTCTGTGTTTGAATTGTATAAGGTCTACTGCAAATGTTTGTAACAGTTAGTTCAGTGGCTCACACGCCGTGAGGCGGGTGGGCCAGGCCATGGCTGCGAATGATGTCTTGTACTCTCTCTGCAAATAAACTGGAACTCCGGAACCTTCATCTGCCTGTCTCTGCTGTTGGCTTCGTTCTCCGTCCTGCGTGTTTTTTAGTCTAAGTATTCAAGGTCTGTGTATGGGCCGTTGATTATAGAACAGATTCTTCAAAGTGGTGCCGAGCTCGGTCGTGTTGGTGCATCTTTGCGTCAGGCGAGAGAGCCAGTGGACAATGACGATTCAGTCTAATAGATATTTCGGTCGGCAATTTTTTGGACGGAGGGGAACGGCGACGACGACGGCGCTATGCGCACTGCAGTCGAACCAGCGAGACGATGGCGACGGCCTGCCCGGCGCGGTGGGGGGGGTTTCATTCATCACCACCACGACGGAGGCGGCCTGCACCGAGGAGCGGCGATGGGCAACGGCTTGATGCTCTCGGCGATCGTGACCAGAGGGCGATGGACAGCGGCTGGACGGCGGGGAGAGGGGTGCTACGGAGCACAGCGTGCCCCGGCCCAAGGGCGTTAGTCGGCGGTCTGCGGTCCAAGGGAGGCGATGGCCACTTCATTGGCTCTTCTCGGCGCGTCTCGACTCGACAGGCGCCGGCGGCGAGGCGTCGTGGCTTCGTTCCATTCAGCGGCTCGACAGAGCTGATCTACAAGCTCGCAACGCGGCGATTCGCAAGTTTCTGCCTCGCAGAAGTCTACAGGCTCCTGTGATGACACTGAATCACTTTCTCGTTTTTTAGTCATGTTGTATTATCATGACTGAAAGGGAGGAGGTGATGAAAGTGAATTCGGATCAGAATGAAAGTTTTCGGACAAAGGGCAACTCTCGACAACAGAGCGGCCTATGCCATGCGGTGCATAAGTGTACTGCATCACAAACCTCGTTTGGCCCGTGTGCGCTGACTGATGACGAAGGTGAGACAAAAGGAGAAGAAACGTTACAGAAGATTTTATTATATCAGATGGATATCGTTCCATTTGATTCCAAATGTATGTCTACGTTTGTCTAGTTCAACATATAATGGGCATGTGTGTTGATTTTATGTGTCAGGTATTTAATTAGAGAAGTTGGCTTAATGGGGATGATATGCCTAAGGGAGATTTGGAGCTGAATAGAAATATTTACCGGAGTAAAATTAGTTGATGTTTCTTTGTCAGGCGAAAGACAGCGCTCCTGTCGTACGCATAAGTATTAATCATCCTAATTGTGCATAACGTTCTTATTTTTGTTCGAATAAATTTGTGAATGGGAAAAGTCAACGAAGGTATTTCTGCTATGACATGTGGGGAAAACTCTAAAGTTATATAAATTACTCTAGGATTTTAACGTAAGTGAATAATAGTAGCATGCACGGGATCTGGAAAAACTTAGTTAGGGTTTATGGTCGCCGGTGGTAACAGTGCTGTTATTTGTACGAGCCTTGGGGAATCTAGAGTGTTGAAATAATTATAGATGATTTCTGCATGTCCTAAAAAGATGAGTTAACTAAACAAAAATGAATCATTTTATGAATGACTATGGTAAAATTTATCCTTAACATTAACTGATGCTAAGAGCATCAGATGTAAAGTTTGAAGAACTGTAACACACTTTGTATTCAATAATTGGGTGCTTTGGAGTGAAGCAAAAGGGGTTGGATACAGCGACGGTGTATTGTGTTTAAATGTCAGATATATGTTTACGGGTTATCATTTATGTCAATGATCATGTTTTGAGTTATGTAAAGGTTAAAAGTGTTGATTACAGTACAGAGAAGTTGTTAGTGTGTAAGAGAGATTCTTACTGTGGTTTTCGGGCTGGAATGTATTTTTTACTATTTACTTACTTACTTATTTTTATTCATTGTATTTCCTATGTAATGTTTTAGCCTGAAATTAAATTGAACACAGAAGGGAGTTCTATAAGCACACCGATGATAATACTGTAATGGAATGAGAACACTGGTAACGAGTTATGTGATTTGAATGCCTAGAAGTTTGAATTCCACTGTAATTGTTTGATTTCTTTGTGTCATATTTTTAATGTTCCAGTCAGTGCCAAAGGGAGGACGAGGGTCAATTGTGTTTCCATATTCGTTTTTATGAGGCATGGTTGCCTCAAAGGGAGGTCTGATGTATCTGGAAATCACAATTAACATTAATATAGCCTAAATAACCATGTTTTAAACTAAAGTGGATCTTTGTCTCTCAGGGCACGAGAGAGTGACATGATGTGTTTAGACAGGAATGTATGGGCAGCTGCAGGGGGGACCCTAAAGATCTGGCTTGCTGATAGTAAACGGCCAGGCCTGCAGGGCACCTACTGTTCTGTGCTTGCTTCCTGGTGACCACTACCTTATTTAGACATGTGTGACAATTTGGTAAAGGGGGGTTGGGATCACCTTTGCATTCTTCCCTTTGTTGTCTCTGTGTTTGAATTGTATAAGGTCTACTGCAAATGTTTGTAACAGTTAGTTCAGTGGCTCACACGCCGTGAGGCGGGTGGGCCAGGCCATGGCTGCGAATGATGTCTTGTACTCTCTCTGCAAATAAACTGGAACTCCGGAACCTTCATCTGCCTGTCTCTGCTGTTGGCTTCGTTCTCCGTCCTGCGTGTTTTTTAGTCTAAGTATTCAAGGTCTGTGTATGGGCCGTTGATTATAGAACAGATTCTTCAAAGTGGTGCCGAGCTCGGTCGTGTTGGTGCATCTTTGCGTCAGGCGAGAGAGCCAGTGGACAATGACGATTCAGTCTAATAGATATTTCGGTCGGCAATTTTTTGGACGGAGGGGAACGGCGACGACGACGGCGCTATGCGCACTGCAGTCGAACCAGCGAGACGATGGCGACGGCCTGCCCGGCGCGGTGGGGGGGGTTTCATTCATCACCACCACGACGGAGGCGGCCTGCACCGAGGAGCGGCGATGGGCAACGGCTTGATGCTCTCGGCGATCGTGACCAGAGGGCGATGGACAGCGGCTGGACGGCGGGGAGAGGGGTGCTACGGAGCACAGCGTGCCCCGGCCCAAGGGCGTTAGTCGGCGGTCTGCGGTCCAAGGGAGGCGATGGCCACTTCATTGGCTCTTCTCGGCGCGTCTCGACTCGACAGGCGCCGGCGGCGAGGCGTCGTGGCTTCGTTCCATTCAGCGGCTCGACAGAGCTGATCTACAAGCTCGCAACGCGGCGAATCGCAAGTTTCTGCCTCGCAGAAGTCTACAGGCTCCTGTGATGACACTGAATCACTTTCTCGTTTTTTAGTCATGTTGTATTATCATGACTGAAAGGGAGGAGGTGATGAAAGTGAATTCGGATCAGAATGAAAGTTTTCGGACAAAGGGCAACTCTCGACAACAGAGCGGCCTATGCCATGCGGTGCATAAGTGTACTGCATCACAAACCTCGTTTGGCCCGTGTGCGCTGACTGATGACGAAGGTGAGACAAAAGGAGAAGAAACGTTACAGAAGATTTTATTATATCAGATGGATATCGTTCCATTTGATTCCAAATGTATGTCTACGTTTGTCTAGTTCAACATATAATGGGCATGTGTGTTGATTTTATGTGTCAGGTATTTAATTAGAGAAGTTGGCTTAATGGGGATGATATGCCTAAGGGAGATTTGGAGCTGAATAGAAATATTTACCGGAGTAAAATTAGTTGATGTTTCTTTGTCAGGCGAAAGACAGCGCTCCTGTCGTACGCATAAGTATTAATCATCCTAATTGTGCATAACGTTCTTATTTTTGTTCGAATAAATTTGTGAATGGGAAAAGTCAACGAAGGTATTTCTGCTATGACATGTGGGGAAAACTCTAAAGTTATATAAATTACTCTAGGATTTTAACGTAAGTGAATAATAGTAGCATGCACGGGATCTGGAAAAACTTAGTTAGGGTTTATGGTCGCCGGTGGTAACAGTGCTGTTATTTGTACGAGCCTTGGGGAATCTAGAGTGTTGAAATAATTATAGATGATTTCTGCATGTCCTAAAAAGATGAGTTAACTAAACAAAAATGAATCATTTTATGAATGACTATGGTAAAATTTATCCTTAACATTAACTGATGCTAAGAGCATCAGATGTAAAGTTTGAAGAACTGTAACACACTTTGTATTCAATAATTGGGTGCTTTGGAGTGAAGCAAAAGGGGTTGGATACAGCGACGGTGTATTGTGTTTAAATGTCAGATATATGTTTACGGGTTATCATTTATGTCAATGATCATGTTTTGAGTTATGTAAAGGTTAAAAGTGTTGATTACAGTACAGAGAAGTTGTTAGTGTGTAAGAGAGATTCTTACTGTGGTTTTCGGGCTGGAATGTATTTTTTACTATTTACTTACTTACTTATTTTTATTCATTGTATTTCCTATGTAATGTTTTAGCCTGAAATTAAATTGAACACAGAAGGGAGTTCTATAAGCACACCGATGATAATACTGTAATGGAATGAGAACACTGGTAACGAGTTATGTGATTTGAATGCCTAGAAGTTTGAATTCCACTGTAATTGTTTGATTTCTTTGTGTCATATTTTTAATGTTCCAGTCAGTGCCAAAGGGAGGACGAGGGTCAATTGTGTTTCCATATTCGTTTTTATGAGGCATGGTTGCCTCAAAGGGAGGTCTGATGTATCTGGAAATCACAATTAACATTAATATAGCCTAAATAACCATGTTTTAAACTAAAGTGGATCTTTGTCTCTCAGGGCACGAGAGAGTGACATGATGTGTTTAGACAGGAATGTATGGGCAGCTGCAGGGGGGACCCTAAAGATCTGGCTTGCTGATAGTAAACGGCCAGGCCTGCAGGGCACCTACTGTTCTGTGCTTGCTTCCTGGTGACCACTACCTTATTTAGACATGTGTGACAATTTGGTAAAGGGGGGTTGGGATCACCTTTGCATTCTTCCCTTTGTTGTCTCTGTGTTTGAATTGTATAAGGTCTACTGCAAATGTTTGTAACAGTTAGTTCAGTGGCTCACACGCCGTGAGGCGGGTGGGCCAGGCCATGGCTGCGAATGATGTCTTGTACTCTCTCTGCAAATAAACTGGAACTCCGGAACCTTCATCTGCCTGTCTCTGCTGTTGGCTTCGTTCTCCGTCCTGCGTGTTTTTTAGTCTAAGTATTCAAGGTCTGTGTATGGGCCGTTGATTATAGAACAGATTCTTCAGGTGTTTTAAGCATTATGTTGTACTTTAGCTATTGAAAAATAGCAGATCTACAAGCTCATAGCGCGGCACCGAGTGCCGTGCTATGAACTTGTAGGTCTGCTATTTTTTTTTTAACGGGAAAATGTGCCTCAAATCTTTGAATAATATATATTCTTTCAGAGTTTCAGTTTTTAACTCAAATTGGACTGGGGCGTCCCTGGAACAACATTTTCAGATGGGGGTCGGCGGCCAATTACAAAAAAATGTTGGGGTCCTTGACATGAAATATTGAGCACCACTGAGATAGAAACATGAGGTTTTTCAGGGAAAAAAAACATTTTAAAAAGACATTTTTTTAATTTCGACGTCAGGCCTAAATTGGTTAAAACAAAGTCTCCTCTGAGGTTTCATCTGGGCGACTAAAAGCTTCTGCTATTGACTGTGACTATTTTACAATACTAAAACAGATGACTCACAGTCTTTGGATCTTTCCACATCCAGTGAGGTTGGGTAAACACCGTATCCAGTTGTAAGACAGGTCCCTTTTAGATGAGACACACACACACACAGGTTACATGGACATTTTCCCAAAGGAAATAAATGTCCAATTCAGCATCTAAACATGCCTTCCCAAAGAATGGAATAATCTGGACATAAGGGTTGGGTTATTGTATTGTGTTATAGGGGCCTGGCAGTGGGCGTGGTTTTCCCCATAGAGATTTTAGTACACATTTTTTTTTATGTCTGTTATTATCCTGGTGATAATCTTTGTTTAGAGGTTTTCATTTTCATTTATTCACAGATCAAAGGTTTTATGGTCATGATTCACCAGGATCCTGGAAGGCTTGATTAAATATTTTTGTAAATCTCTATGGGAAAAAAATGAATGGCCGATTTTTCAGTGGAACCAGAAACCCACGGCCACTGCTATGCCCTATTGTGTCTATTTGGTTATTGATGGGATATGATGTTTGCATGCATTATTGAAAATTAAGTTGTTGAAGTTAGATAAGAGAGTGTAGAGACAGGCCTATCAACTGAGACAGAATATGGGGCACAGTCGGTAGTGCTGTCGCCTCACAGCCAGAAGGTCCTGAGTTCGATTCCCGCTGTGGGCGCTGGGGGCGTGTTCTCTCCTCCGCGTCATCAGTGCCCATACCCGAGGCGGGGTTGGCGAAGGGGCCTTTCTGTGTGGAGTTTGCATGTTCTCCCCGTGTCCCCTAGGGTAGGTAGTACCCTCACAAAAAACATGCAGTAATCCTGGTCTCTAAACTGCCTCCCCCTGGCCAGCCGGGGCGCCTGATGGAGAGGAAAGGAACTGGTCGGAATAACGTGTTCCTTCCATGCGCTACGTCCGGCCGGGGAAACTCTCCCCTGTCAGGTGAAAAGAAGCAGCTTGGACTCCTCATGCATAGAAGGAAGCATGAGGTCAGTCCGCTGCCCCCCCCCCCCCCCCAGGTTGGCAGAGGAAGTGTAGCGCCCAGGATTACATTAGATAATTGACACTGGGTGAAAGAAATGGGTTGCAAAATCGTGGGATAAAAATCATATGAAAAAAAACACAAACGGAGACAAAATATGAAATGCATGACTAATGCCTCCGATGCTTTGTTTAGATACATTTTGTCTTCTGATCTTCTGTGGCTGGTGGGGGTGTTTATTGTTGTCTCCACCAGGCCGAAGGCATGGGGAGAGAGTATGTTTAGTTGTCTCCACCAGGCCGAAGGCATGGGGAGAGAGTATGTTTAGTTGTCTCCACCAGGCCGAAGGCATGGGGAGAGAGTATGTTTAGTTGTCTCCACCAGGCCGAAGGCATGGGGAGAGAGTATGTTTAGTTGTCTCCACCAGGCCGAAGGCATGGGGAGAGAGTATGTTTGTCTCCACCAGGCCGAAGGCATGGGGAGAGAGTATGTTTGTCTCCACCAGGCCGAAGGCATGGGGAGAGAGTATGTTTGTCTCCACCAGGCCGAAGGCATGGGGAGAGAGTATGTTTAGTTGTCTCCACTTGGCCGAAGGCATGGGGAGAGAGTATGTTTAGTTGTCTCCACTTGGCCGAAGGCATGGGGAGAGAGTATGTTCAGTTGTCTCCACCAGGCCGAAGGCATGGGGAGAGAGTATGTTTAGTTGTCTCCACCAGGCCGAAGGCATGGGGAGAGAGTATGTTTAGTTGTCTCCACCAGGCCGAAGGCATGGGGAGAGAGTATGTTTGTCTCCACCAGGCCGAAGGCATGGGGAGAGAGTATGTTTAGTTGTCTCCACCAGGCCGAAGGCATGGGGAGAGAGTATGTTTAGTTGTCTCCACCAGGCCGAAGGCATGGGGAGAGAGTATGTTTGTCTCCACCAGGCCGAAGGCATGGGGAGAGAGTATGTTTAGTTGTCTCCACCAGGCCGAAGGCATGGGGAGAGAGTATGTTTTGCACTCCGTCCGTGTGTGTGTGTGAGTCTGTGTGTCCTTGTGTCTGTCCGTCCGTCTGCAGCTAATCTCCGGCACCGTTAACCCGGTCCATGCCAACTTTTGCACACACACTCCCTGGATGCCAGCGATGAACCTCCACGAATCTTCCAGATCGGCCTGTTATAGCGCCACCAGGAGGCCGACTTTTGAAAAACAATTTTTTTTATATTACTCCTCCAGATTCTGTCCAAAAATCCCGCAAATCGTTACACACTATCTCTAAAGTCATGTGTTCAAGACATATCTGTCCGATATTCCATACTAATTGGCTAATATTGGCTTTCAAAGTTTGCAGGATTGGCCCCGTTTTGAACAAAAAGCCTCAAATCATGAATGCAGCTTGCAATTTACGTGAAATCTTTCACGGACTTTCCTACTAGGCTGAGGAATATATCCCACCCTTTTCACTTTGGCCTGTTATAGCGCCACCAACCAAGTGGATTTTTGCCAAACACATTTTTGGAACAAAATGCCTCAAATCATCCAATTGCCAAGGCGTAAGAAGAAATGGCACCCTTTTCACATTGTTTTACTTTTTTTTTTATCCTATGATTTTGTAACCAATTTTTCAGCCAGTGTCAATTGCCTAAGCTGTAATCCTGGGCGCTACTCTCCCTCTGCCAACCTGGGGAGAGCCCTGAACTGAGCTCGTGCTTCCTTCAATGCATGAGGAGGAGTGAGCAGGCCTCTTCTTATCACCTGGCAGGGGGAGAGTTCCCCCAGGTAGGACGTAGCGCGTGGAAGGAACACGTTATTCCAACCATCCTTATTTCCCCTCCATCAGGTGCCCCGGCTGGCCAGGGGGAGGCAGTATAGAGACCAGGATTACAGCATGTTTTTTGTGAGGGTACCTACCCTAGGGGACACGGGGAGAACATGTGAGGGTACCTACCCTAGGGGACACGGGGAGAACATGTGAGGGTACCTACCCTAGGGGACACGGGGAGAACATGTGAGGGTACCTATACCTTAGGGGACACGGGGAGAACATGTGAGGTTACCTACCCTAGGGGACACGGGGAGAACATGTGAGGGTACCTACCCTAGGGGACACGGGGAGAACATGTGAGGGTACCTACCCTAGGGGACACGGGGAGAACATGTGAGGGTACCTACCCTAGGGGACACGGGGATAACATGCGAGGGTACCTACCTTAGGGGACACGGGGAGAACATGTGAGGGTACCTACCCTAGGGGACACGGGGAGAACATGTGAGGGTACCTACACTAGGGGACACGGGGAGAACATGTGAGGGTACCTACCCTAGGGGACACGGGGAGAACATGTGAGGGTACCTACCTTAGGGGACACGGGGAGAACATGTGAGGGTACCCACCCTAAGGGACACGGGGAGAACATGTGAGGGTACCTACCCTAGGGGACACGGGGAGAACATGTGAGGGTACCTACCCTAGGGGACACAGGGAGAACATGTGAGGGTACCTACCCTAGGGGACACGGGGAGAACATGTGAGGGTACCTACCCTAGGGGACACGGGGAGAACATGTGAGGGTACCTACCCTAGGGGACACGGGGGGAGAACATGCAAACTCCACACAGAAAGACACTTTCGCCAACCCCACTTATAGGGTATGTGTGGCGGCGCTGATGATGTGGACAAGAGAACACACCAAAGCGTCCCCGACGGGAATCCAACCCGGGACCTTCTAGCTGTGAGGCGACAGTGCTACAGACTGTGCCACCGCGCCCCCCATGGGGCTGTTTATTAACCATGACATTGAGGATTGTTGTTGTTAATCATCAAATACGGAATTATATAGAGCGTCGCAGTCCTGCCCCCTTTCATGACGACGCCAGGCCCAGGAAATAATTCCCAATGCATTTTTCCCATAGACATTTCAAAAAGTATTTTTTTAAATACCTTTTAAGCGTCGTACGAAGCCAACTCGAGTCGTGACAAATCATGACAACAAACACAATATTTTGGACCAAACAAATAATTACAAAGAAGAAAAACAAATACTTTCTGAAAAGTCTATGAGGAGTCTCTCGAGGGGGCAGGACTGCGACGCTCTATTGCGGCTGTGGCTCAGGAGCTAGAGCTGGTCGTCCAATGATCCCTGGGTCGGCGGTTCGAATCCCGGCTCCTCCTGGCCACATGTCGAAGTGTCCTTGGGCACTGACACTGAACCCTACATTGCCTCCAATGAGTTGGTCAGTGTGAGCTCGCCACCATTGGTGTGTGAATGTGGGAAGTGAGGACGCTGGCGTCGACTGTTCACCGCTTCACCTCCCAACATATGAATGAATGAACCATTGTAAAGTGCTTTGAGCACTTGGGAAAAACGCTATAAAAATGCAATTCATTATTGTATGATGAAAGAAGGGGAAAATAGAAAATGAAGTTGCTCGTATCCTAATAATGACGCGAAGCCTGCGGAGCTAGTTCAGGCAGGCAACTCGTGAGCGAGCCTACCTGATCAGGTGACTGGTCTCATGCACTCTTTACCTGATCAGAGCTGCTATTTAAACCTATCTGCCTACCTGCTCTTTCCTGGCTTCTCTCCCGCTGTGCGGTCGTACGCTGCTGCTGCTGCTGTCTCCCTGCCTCGCTCCCTGCTAACCTAGCTGCTCATGAAGTTTTTGCAAATCCCAGCACCGCCTCCCCAGCATCCACCTGTATACAGGCTCTGTTTCTAGATCCCCCTGCATGGGGATCTTATTCATTCCCTGTTGTACTTGGCTTATAATTTATTTGTTTTTATCCCACGATTTTGTAAACCATTTTTCACCTGTGTCAATTATCTAATGTGATCCTGGGCTCTACACACCCTCCGCCAACCTAGTTCCCGTATATGGGGGACATGGGGAGAGCAACGGACTTGAACTCATGCTTCCTTCATGCCCGAGTGTCCAAGTTGCTCCCCCCTGTCCACCTGACAGGGGGGAGTTTCCCTGGTTGGACGTAGCGCGTGGAAGGAACACGTTTTCCAACCAGTTCCTTTCCCCTTCATCAGGCGCCCCGGCTGGCCAGGTGGGAGGCAGTTTAGAGACCAGGATTACTGCATGTTTTTTGTGAGGGTACCTACCCTAGGGCAGGGGTTCTCAACGTTTTTGGCCGGGGACCCCCGGAAATGCTTTGGCAATGTCTCGGGACCCCCGCCCCGCCCCCTCCCGACCCCCAATATAAATTGACTGCTACAATAACCTTAAACCATTTTGGGCGGGAACCCCTTTTGGTGTTTTAAGCATTGTTATAATTTAGCTATTTAAAAATAGCAGATCTACAAGCGGCACGCTACGAGCTTGTAGGTCTGCTATTTTTGAAAAATCGTGAAAAATCGGTTGAGAACCCCTGCCCTAGGGGACACGGGGAGAACATGCAAACTCCACACAGAAAGGCCCTTTCGCCAACCCCGCCTCGCCTTATAATTTAACTCAAATGTTAATGTTACAGTGAATGAATAGGGACAGAGCCCTGACGCCAATTTATGCTTCATATATCTATGCTCAATTATGCTCAATAAATATATATTCTAAATTCACTCTAAGAGTTGTCTGACTGAAATGTATCAATGTGTATGTCAATGCATTTGTAATGCTCTAAAGGTTGTGGCATGAAGGAACACTTACAGCTGCTGTAGGCTGGGCAGGAGTTGACAGATGGAACTGGGTACTGAGGAGATGTGGGTGCCTGTGACGCTTCTGAACCAAGAGATTGGAATATTGCATCAGTGAGATCAACAAGTGATAGCAGGTGATTACAAGCTTGTGGATCTGCTATTTTTGAAAAGTCGTGAAAATGTGGTGCAAATCTTTTAAATATATTATTTCAGAGGGAACGTTTTTAACTCAAATCTTTGCTTCTGGGGGGGGTCCCTAGAACACCATATTTTCAGATGGGGGTCGGCGGCCAATCACATATTTTGGGGGTCCTTGACATGAAAATGTTTGAGAACGACTGATATAGAAACATGAGGTTTTTCAGAAAACTGTCATGATTTAGAAGACCTACAAAGACCTACAAAGACCTATTCAAAGATGTGTGCCGCATTTTCACGATTATTCAAAAATAGCAGACCTACAAGCTCCGCGCTATGAGCTTGTAGATCTGCTATTTTTTCAATAGCTAAAGCATAACATAATCCTTAAAACACCAAAAGGGATAATTCCCGCCCAAAATGGGTTTTAATCACACGATGATCTTTCAAATGACCCGACGACCACCCTCTCTGCCTCTCTCCCCCAAAACATCACAAAGAAACCCCTCCAGTGAAATACAATCCAAACAGGCAGCAGCTCTGCAGAGCAGGGAGGGTGGCCAGGCAGCAGGATGGGAAACATTGGATTAGGGCTTTCTCCACAACTTCAACACTCTCCACACACGTCAACAACACATACATGTTGGCAAATGAATCAGAGGGGGGGGCTGCTTGTGGGGCTGCTGGTGCGGGACACCATAATAGCCCATTTAGGCCTGAGCTCGATTCTACAAAATGTCTTCTAAAATCTAAATCATGAGTTTTCTGGGGAAAAAAACATGTTTCTATGTCAGTGGTGCTCAAACTATTTCATTTCAAGGACCCCCCAAAAAATGTATTTGGCCTCCGACCCCCATCTCAAAATATGTTGTTCCAGCTGGGACCCCCCCAGAAGCAAATATTTGAAAGAATATATTCAAAGATTTGCGCCACATTTTCACGATTTTTCAAAAAATAGCAGACCTACAAGCTCGTAGCGCGGCACTCGGTGCCACGCTATGAGCTTGTAGATCTGCTATTTTTCAATAGTTAAAACACCAAAAGGGGTTCCCGTCCAGAATAGGATAATAATAAGGGATCCTGGGGTGGCTTGTTGTAGTGTAGGGGACTTACAGGGTCTCCAGTCTGTTCGCTCCAGTGAGGTCTGGGAAGACTGTGATGTCTTTGGCTCCACTGAGAGATCTAAACACACAGATGAGATCGCAGGAGAGGGAGAGAGAGAAAGAAGAAAAAAGACACATGTCCGAGGGGTTTTAGAGCATGTGTTTGGTCTGGTGTTTACTAGCACGTGAAGTTAGAAATAAATATGTGATTGAAAAATACCAATGGTAGCACGACATGTTTTTCCAGACAAACAAAGCCATAGGGCTTACTATACTACGCCCCGTAGCAAGGAAGTTAGGATCCCAACCGACAAACAAATGGTCTGTAAGATGTGTGACACACGACAACAATCCGTACGGCATGTGAAGATATACTCACTCAGTAAGCGTGGTGTGGGGCTGATGGTGACTTACAGGGTTCTCTCACTCAGTAAGCGTGGTGTGGGACTGATGGTGACTTACAGGGTTCTGGTGTGGGACTGATGGTGACTTACAGGGTTCTGGTGTGGGACTGATGGTGACTTACAGGGTTCTGGTGTCGGACTGATGGTGACTTACAGGGTTCTGGTGTGGGACTGATGGTGACTTACAGGGTTCTGGTGTGGGACTGATGGGGACTTACAGGGTTCTGAGCTCCGGGAGACGCTGGAAGGCTGACTGGTCTAGAACCTGGACAGGATTGTTCTGGAGGTTTCTTTTGGGGGGAAGAATAACACGGCTTAATTAGCACCACTGTTAATGAAGTTGATGGTGAATAAATGCCTTTTATTTGCAATGAACCATTTAGTAATAATGAGATGTAAGGGAGAACAGACAAAGAAAATAAATGATCATGTATGATGGAGAATTGCAAACGTAAACAAGTTATTAATGTATTACATGTCTTGACTCTTTACATTTATGAAGAGTAATCTATATACTTCTGAATCGTGCTCATTATGTAGAACGATTACGTTCTATGGGATGCTACGGTAACCTACATGGTTTCTATGGAAAGGGTTTGGGAATGCTACGGTAACCTACCGTGCATGGTCTCTATGGAAGGTAACCTATGCTACGGTAACCTACATGGTCTCTATGGAAGGTAACCTATGCTACGGTAACCTACATGGTCTCTATGGAAGGTAACCTATGCTACGGTAACCTACATGGTCTCTATGGAAGGTAACCTATGCTACGGTAACCTACATGGTCTCTATGGAAGGTAACCTATGCTACGGTAACCTACATGGTCTCTATGGAAGGTAACCTATGCTACGGTAACCTACATGGTCTCTATGGAAGGTAACCTATGCTACGGTAACCTACATGGTCTCTATGGAAGGTAACCTATGCTACGGTAACCTACATGGTCTCTATGGAAGGTAACCTATGCTACGGTAACCTACATGGTCTCTATGGAAGGTAACCTATGCTACGGTAACCTACATGGTCTCTATGGAAGGTAACCTATGCTACGGTAACCTACATGGTCTCTATGGAAGGTAACCTATGCTACGGTAACCTACATGGTCTCTATGGAAGGTAACCTATGCTACGGTAACCTACATGGTCTCTATGGAAGGTAACCTATGCTACGGTAACCTACATGGTCTCTATGGAAGGTAACCTATGCTACGGTAACCTACATGGTCTCTATGGAAGGTAACCTATGCTACGGTAACCTACATGGTCTTTATGGAAGGTAACCTATGCTACGGTAACCTACATGGTCTCTATGGAAGGTAACCTATGCTACGGTAACCTACATGGTCTCTATGGAAGGTAACCTATGCTACGGTAACCTACATGGTCTCTATGGAAGGTAACCTATGCTACGGTAACCTACATGGTCTCTATGGAAGGTAACCTATGCTACGGTAACCTACATGGTCTCTATGGAAGGTAACCTATGCTACGGTAACCTACATGGTCTTTATGGAAGGTAACCTATGCTACGGTAACCTACATGGTCTCTATGGAAGGTAACCTATGCTACGGTAACCTACATGGTCTCTATGGAAGGTAACCTATGCTACGGTAACCTACATGGTCTCTATGGAAGGTAACCTATGCTACGGTAACCTACATGGTCTCTATGGAAGGTAACCTATGCTACAGTAACCTACATGGTCTCTATGGAAGGGTTTCCAATGAAGGCATGTCCTGGGATGGATGTGATGTGGTTGCTCTGAAGAATTCTGAGGAAGATGAGCATGCGAGATCACATCAGGCAAAAGCATACGCAGTTTTGGCTGCAGAAGTTGCATTGATGCATTTGTGTACAGTGTAGTAGTATATTCTGTTCAATTGATTCAGAAAAATGCACACAAAGTGCACAAAGAAGACCCGCACACCGTCTGCACTTGCAATACGAACTTTATTGGCAACTTTTCGGTCAAAGACCTTCTTCAGGCATCAGGTCTTTGACCGAAACGTTGCCAATAAAGTTCTGTTTCTGAGTTTCTGAATACATTGAGCCCTGTCTACACACCCGCCCTGTTTTCTGTTCAATTGATTCAAAATTAAAGATGAAACTCCTTTTCGTTTGTTACGCATCCCCGTCTGAGGGGAACATTCGGCAAACAATTGCAGAGCACAACAACGCGTCGTGCGTGACACATTATATTATACATGTATGTATGGGCTGTGTTCGGACACCAAACAGATTTGGTGTACAAGGGAAAAATGAGGGGGAAGTATACAGAACCGACCCTGGTCAAACTGAGGGGGAAGTATACAGAATCGACCCTGGTCAAACTGAGGGGGAAGTATACAGAACCGACCCTGGTCAAACTGAGGGGGAAGTATACAGAACCGACCCTGGTCAAATGAGGGCGAAGTATACAGAACCGACCCCATGGTCAACTTAGTATTCATTTACCAAGTATAGAGGGTTTAACCCATTCTGGGCGGGAACGCCTTTTGGTGTTTTAAACATTATGTTATGATTTAGCTATTGAAAAATAGCAGATCTACAAGCTCATAGCGCGCCACTGAGTGGCGCGCTACGAGCTTGTACGTCTGCTATTTTAGACAGACAGACAGACAGACAGACAGACAGACAGACAAGACAGATTGTTAGACAGACAGACAGACAGTGGCCCCCAAAATAGCAAATCTACAAGCTCGTAGCGCGGCACTCGGTGCTGCGCTACGAGCTTGTAGGTCTGCTATTTTAGACAGACAGACAGACAGACAGACAGACAGACAGACAGACAGTGGCCCCCAAAAATAGCAGACCTACAAGCTCGTAGCGCGGCACTCGGTGCCGTGCTACGAGCTTGTAGGTCTGCTATTTTAGACGGACAGACAGACAGACAGACAAGACAGATTGTTAGACAGACAGACAGACAGACAGTGGCCCCCAAAATAGCAGACCTACAAGCTCGTAGCGCGGCACTCGGTGCCGTGCTACGAGCTTGTAGGTCTGCTATTTTAGACGGACAGACAGACAGACAGACAGACAGACAGACAGACAAGACAGATTGTTAGACAGACAGACAGACAGACAGACAGACAGACAGACAGTGGCCCCCAAAATAGCAGACTACGAGCTTGTAGGTCTGCTATTTTAGACAGACAGACAGACCAGACAGACACACAGACAGTGGCCGGGCCCCCAAAAATAGCAGACCTACAAGCTCGTAGCGCGGCACTCGGTGCCGTGCTACGAGCTTGTAGGTCTGCTATTTTAGACGGACAGACAGACAGACAGACAGACAGACAAGACAGATTGTTAGACAGACAGACAGACATACAGTGGCCCCCAAAAATAGCAGACCTAGGGGGAACATATTTTCAGATGGGGGTCGGAGGCCAATTACATATCATTTTTGGGGTCCTTGGCATGAAATATTGAGCACCACTAATACAGAAATCATAGGTATTTCAGAAAACTGTCAGAATTTAGAAGACATTTTTTTTATTTTGACGTCAGGCCTAAATGGGTTAAACTAAGAGTACATAAATGTGAAGAGATTATATCAATGAACCCTGAGGATGTACAGTAGGCTGTATACTTGTCCTTAATGTAGATGCAGTAATGCTCCTATCTGGTCACCAGAGGCCAGTCTATGGACGGATACTATCATGTTCTCCCTAGTACTATTCAGCATTGGTGTTATGTTAAGGGCCATTCACACTGTGTACTTTAACTACAACTATAATATCTATTACAAGAGACTGTTTTCACGTTTAAAATGTAATTTATAAAAGCTGACTGAATACAATTGTTTAGAATGTATACCAGTGCTTCTCAATTCAGGGTCCGTGGACCACCAGGGGCCCTTGTGGGATTTCCAGGGGGTCCCCAGTAAACATTTAAAACACCAAAAGGGGACCTTGCAACAGGTGTGTGTAGTTGCTAACGAGCTTGTAGGTCTGCTACAAGTGGCACGCTACAGCTTGTAGGTCTGCTACAAGTGGCACGCTACAGCTTGTAGGTCTGCTACAAGTGGCACGCTACGAGCTTGTAGGTCTGCTATTTTTCAAAAATAGCAGACCTACAAGTGGCACGTTAGAGCTTGTAGGAGGAGACGGTGACATCATGCAGTGTTGTGTTTTTGGCAGCAAACTCATTTCAGTCCCTTGAATAGTTTTAATTTAGTTTCCATGTATTTTTCGTCAGTCACTTGTCTACGTCTATGTCTATAATAGAAGAGTGAGAGAATATTTCAGTGTGTCCATTCATACTCACAATGCAACCGTTTTGATGTCTTGTATCACGTGGTATTAGTCAGAAATAGGAATATTATTTGGATTATTTACTGTATGTTCAATTTGTGTACATTGTGTGGAGCATCAGACAGCTGTCAGAGTGGTGGTCAAATATGACATTTATTTTCTATATGCAAAGGTGAGTTGTCATGTAGAACCGACAGCATGATAACATTTCGTTTTTTTCAACATTATTGGCTAAATGTACAGGCTGTTCACATGCAATGAAGACAGGAAAAACAAAGTGCTCGTTCTGGTACTACACCTGGTTTACACTGGCGTGCTGCACAGCTGCTACTGATTACAGAAATCTTCCGTTTTTATTCCCATTCTAGATAACATCCAGAGAGTGTATTACTCGGTTTCAACTTAATCATCACGCTAAGAAATGTATCTGAAAACATTATAGGGTAGAAATAAGCCACCTACGAGTAAACTGGTAAAGCTGGCCGAATATCTGATTTGTAAACAAACATCCACACGCTGTCCTGCGTAGCATAGCTACCGTCCCATCCCCTGAAGGGATGCGACACTCTGATTGGTTCAGAAACTTCATAGCAACCGTCTGAAACTTCAAAATAAAATGTCCACCATTTCCATTTCACTACGCCTTTAAAACACTTTTCCCTTTCCATAACAAACACATAGTAACATACAGAAGTACATTATGACAATATTGGTGAAATACACTTGTTACAATTTATGAAGACAAATGTACTAAGAAGAGAACAGACCCACAGGTCTCACAAAAAAACAAGACGATAAATATACCCTCAATCCTTGACTCAGAGTATTCCACGGTGGCTCAGTGGTTCTGTGAGTTACCTATGGTGTGAGAGGACGCTGGTTCGGGACAAGTCAAGATTCGTGACCTCGGACAGAGGATTGAGGATAAATCAAAAATAAATCACTCTTTACCTTTTAGCCAACAAGTCAAAAGTCAAGACAAGGACTAAAGGACTAAGGATAAATCAAAATAAATCACACTTTACCTTTTGGTCAAGTAAATGTACTATTGGAATGTATTTTGGCGGACATAATCCAAGATAATCCACTCTGTCAACTTGTAACAGTCAGCAGTGCCAGTTGGTGCCACAGGGTGGTGCACTGCTCCCTTTTGTTTTGCTTTGTGTAGAAGATCTGACCTCAATTCCACCTCTTGCTATAGATAGACATGACATGACATGATGTGTGTCAAACAATTGTCACACATGGATGGATGATTAGCCGTGTTTATTTATTTATTTCCGGGGGGAATGAATGAATGAATGAATGAATGAATGAATGAATGACTAACCCTGTAAAACCCGGATTAATTTCTACTTGCAAAAAAACGATTTCAACCTTACTACTACTTTTTACTACTAGGACTTATCAGAGGAAATCATGTCAAATAAATTATATATATATTTTTTGCACATTTATAATAATTATTAAAATAATAATAATAAATGAATAATTTACATTTGGGGACATCTTTCACAATAATAAGGATAAATCCAAATAAATCACACTTTACCTAAATGTACAATTGAAATGTATTTAAGACCCGACTCAGCGCCGTCCGAGTTACGTCCCGATAGGCAGAGAATAGTATATATCAGTAGCCCCTAGTTTCCATGTGCTGGCAATAGTTGGAAATTACACGTCCACCAGGGGGAAACCTTGACCAGGCTATGGTGAGTATGCCAGTATGGCCACATTATGCGTGTACTATGTTGGCAGCAGTGCTCCGTTCACGTTTGTTTATTATATTAGTGCTGTCTTCCGTGAGACCTGGCTTAATATGGTCAATACTGAATCCCCCCCCCCCTCCACCTCTTGCTATAGACAGACATGACATGACATGACATGACATGACATGACATGACATGACATGACATGACATGATGTGTGTCAAACAATTGTCACACATGGATGGATGATTAGCATTGTTTATTTATTTATTTCCGGGGGGAATGAATGAATGAATGAATGAATGAATAAATAAATAAATAAATAAATAAATAAATAAATAAATAAATAAATAAATAAATAAATAAATAAATAAATAAATAAATAAATAAATAAATAAATAAATAAATAAATAAATAAATAAATAAATAAATAAATAAATAAATAAATAAATAAATAGATGGATGGATGGATGGATGGATGGATGGATGGATGGATGGATGGATCATATTTCCGGGGGCATTTCTCTCCAGGTGAGGACAACGCCATCCAGTCAACCAACTATGGATGTCAGAAGATCAGGCATCATCTCGTATGTTGTATTACTTCTACTACTACTACTACTACTACTACTACTACTACTACTACTACTACTATACACACACACCTCACATTTTGCTTATGCACCTGCTTTGTGGGTGTGGTTTCGACTACTTTGTGGGAGCTGTTTATGCAAATGAAGGGCGTGGTTCCGGCTACTTTGTGGGTGTGGTTTATGCACATGAAGGGGCGTGTTTCCCGCTACTTTGTGGGAGTGGGTTATGCAAATTTGATGGGCGTGGTTTCGGCTATTTTGTGGCTGTGGTATATGCAAATTAGTGGGTGTCAATTATGCAAATTAGTGGGTGTCGCCCGCCTACTTTGTGGGAGTGGTTTATGCAAATTAAGGGCGTGGTTCCGGCTACTTTGTGGGTGTGAGCTATGCAAATTAGTGGGTGTCGCTTATGCAAATTAGTGGGTGTCGCCCGTCTAGTTTGTGGGAGTAGTTTATGCAAATTAAGGGCGTGGTTCCGGCTACTTTGTGGGTGTGGGCAATGCAAATTAGTGAGTGTCGCTTATGCAAATTAGTGGGTGTCACTTATGCAAATTTATGGGTGTCGCTTATGCAAATTAGTGGGTGTCGCTTATGCAAATTAGTGGGTGTCGCCCGCCTACTTTGTGGGAGCTGTTTATGCAAATGAAGTGTGTGGTTCCGGCTACTTTGTGGGTGTGGGCTATGCAAATTAGTGGGTGTCACTTATGCAAATTAGTGGGTGTCGCTTATACAAATTAGTGGGTGTCGCCCGCCTACTTTGTGGGAGCTGTTTATGCAAATGAAGGGCGTGGTTCCGGCTACTTTGTGGGTGTGGTTTATGCACATGAAGGGGCGTGTTTCCCGCTACTTTGTGGGAGTGGGTTATGCAAATTTGATGGGCGTGGTTTCGGCTACTTTGTGGCTGTGGTATATGCAAATTAGTGGGTGTCAATTATGCAAATTAGTGGGTGTCGCCCGCCTACTTTGTGGGAGTGGTTTATGCAAATTAAGGGCGTGGTTCCAGCTACTTTGTGGGTGTGAGCTATGCAAATTAGTGGGTGTCGCTTATGCAAATTAGTGGGTGTCGCCCGTCTAGTTTGTGGGAGTAGTTTATGCAAATTAAGGGCGTGGTTCCGGCTACTTTGTGGGTGTGGGCAATGCAAATTAGTGAGTGTCGCTTATGCAAATTAGTGGGTGTCACTTATGCAAATTTATGGGTGTCGCGTATGCAAATTAGTGGGTGTCGCTTATGCAAATTAGTGGGTGTCGCCCGTCTAGTTTGTGGGAGTAGTTTATGCAAATTAAGGGCGTGGTTCCGGCTACTTTGTGGGTGTGGGCAATGCAAATTAGTGAGTGTCGCTTATGCAAATTAGTGGGTGTCACTTATGCAAATTTATGGGTGTCGCTTATGCAAATTAGTGGGTGTCGCTTATGCAAATTAGTGGGTGTCGCCCGCCTACTTTGTGGGAGCTGTTTATGCAAATGAAGGGTGTGGTTCCGGCTACTTTGTGGGTGTGGGCTATGCAAATTAGTGGGTGTCGCTTATGCAAATTAGTGGGTGTCGCTTATGCAAATTAGTGGGTGTCGCCCGCCTACTTTGTGGGAGCTGTTTATGCAAATGAAGTGTGTGGTTCCGGCTACTTTGTGGGTGTGGGCTATGCAAATTAGTGGGTGTCACTTATGCAAATTAGTGGGTGTCGCTTATGCAAATTAGTGGGTGTCGCCCGCCTACTTTGTGGGAGCTGTTTATGCAAATGAAGGGCGTGGTTCCGGCTACTTTGTGGGTGTGGTTTATGCACATGAAGGGGCGTGTTTCCCGCTACTTTGTGGGAGTGGGTTATGCAAATTTGATGGGCGTGGTTTCGGCTATTTTGTGGCTGTGGTATATGCAAATTAGTGGGTGTCAATTATGCAAATTAGTGGGTGTCGCCCGCCTACTTTGTGGGAGTGGTTTATGCAAATTAAGGGCGTGGTTCCGGCTACTTTGTGGGTGTGAGCTATGCAAATTAGTGGGTGTCGCTTATGCAAATTAGTGGGTGTCGCCCGTCTAGTTTGTGGGAGTAGTTTATGCAAATTAAGGGCGTGGTTCCGGCTACTTTGTGGGTGTGGGCAATGCAAATTAGTGAGTGTCGCTTATGCAAATTAGTGGGTGTCACTTATGCAAATTTATGGGTGTCGCTTATGCAAATTAGTGGGTGTCGCTTATGCAAATTAGTGGGTGTCGCCCGCCTACTTTGTGGGAGCTGTTTATGCAAATGAAGGGTGTGGTTCCGGCTACTTTGTGGGTGTGGGCTATGCAAATTAGTGGGTGTCACTTATGCAAATTAGTGGGTGTCGCTTATACAAATTAGTGGGTGTCGCCCGCCTACTTTGTGGGAGCTGTTTATGCAAATGAAGGGCGTGGTTCCGGCTACTTTGTGGGTGTGGTTTATGCACATGAAGGGGCGTGTTTCCCGCTACTTTGTGGGAGTGGGTTATGCAAATTTGATGGGCGTGGTTTCGGCTACTTTGTGGCTGTGGTATATGCAAATTAGTGGGTGTCAATTATGCAAATTAGTGGGTGTCGCCCGCCTACTTTGTGGGAGTGGTTTATGCAAATTAAGGGCGTACTTCCAGCTACTTTGTGGGTGTGAGCTATGCAAATTAGTGGGTGTCGCTTATGCAAATTAGTGGGTGTCGCCCGTCTAGTTTGTGGGAGTAGTTTATGCAAATTAAGGGCGTGGTTCCGGCTACTTTGTGGGTGTGGGCAATGCAAATTAGTGAGTGTCGCTTATGCAAATTAGTGGGTGTCACTTATGCAAATTTATGGGTGTCGCGTATGCAAATTAGTGGGTGTCGCTTATGCAAATTAGTGGGTGTCGCCCGCCTACTTTGTGGGAGCTGTTTATGCAAATGAAGTGTGTGGTTCCGGCTACTTTGTGGGTGTGGGCTATGCAAATTAGTGGGTGTCACTTATGCAAATTAGTGGGTGTCGCTTATGCAAATTAGTGGGTGTCGCCCGCCTACTTTGTGGGAGCTGTTTATGCAAATGAAGTGTGTGGTTCCGGCTACTTTGTGGGTGTGGGCTATGCAAATTAGTGGGTGTCGCTTATGCAAATTAGTGGGTGTCGCCCGCCTACTTTGTGGGTGTGGTTTATGCAAATGAAGGGGCGTGGTTCCCGCTACTTTGTGAGAGTGGGTTATGCAAATTAGTGGGTGTCGCTTATGCAAATTAGTGGGTGTCACTTATGCAAATTTATGGGTGTCGCTTATGCAAATTAGTGGGTGTCGCCCGCCTACTTTGTGGGAGCTGTTTATGCAAATGAAGGGTGTGGTTCCGGCTACTTTGTGGGTGTGGGCTATGCAAATTAGTGGGTGTCGCTTATGCAAATTAGTGGGTGTCGCTTATGCAAATTAGTGGGTGTCGCCCGCCTACTTTGTGGGAGCTGTTTATGCAAATGAAGTGTGTGGTTCCGGCTACTTTGTGGGTGTGGGCTATGCAAATTAGTGGGTGTCACTTATGCAAATTAGTGGGTGTCGCTTATGCAAATTAGTGGGTGTCGCCCGCCTACTTTGTGGGAGCTGTTTATGCAAATTAAGGGGGTGTTTCGGCTACTTTGCGGGAGCTGTTTATGCAAATTAAGGGTGTGTTTCGGCTACTTTGTGGGAGCTGTTTATGCAAATGAACTGTGTGGTTCCGGCTACTTTGTGGGTGTGGGCTATGCAAATTAGTGGGTGTCACTTATGCAAATTAGTGGGTGTCGCTTATGCAAATTAGTGGGTGTCGCCCGCCTACTTTGTGGGAGCTGTTTATGCAAATTAAGGGTGTGTTTCGGCTACTTTGTGGGAGCTGTTTATGCAAATGAAGTGTGTGGTTCCGGCTACTTTGTGGGTGTGGGCTATGCAAATTAGTGGGTGTCACTTATGCAAATTAGTGGGTGTCGCTTATGCAAATTAGTGGGTGTCGCCCGCCTACTTTGTGGGAGCTGTTTATGCAAATTAAGGGTGTGTTTCGGCTACTTTGCGGGAGTGGCTTATGTAAATGAAGGGCGTGTTTCGGCTACTTTGTGGGATTTGCTTATGCAAATTAAGGGGAGTGGTATGCAAATGAAGGGGCGTGTTATGCAAATGAAGGGCGTGTTTCGGCTACTTTGCCGGAGTGGCTTATGTATGTTTCGGCTACTTTATTTGCATAACCACGCCCCTTCATTTGCATAAACCACTCCCACAAAGTAGGCGGGGCGACACCCACTAATTTGCATAATTGACACCCACAAAGTAGGCGGGTGACACCCACTAATTTGCATAGCCCACACCCACAAAGTAGCCGAAACCACGCCGTTCATTAGCATAAACCACTCCCACAAAGTAGGCGGGGTGACACCCACTAATTTGCATACTTGACACCCACTAATTTGCATAACCCACTCCCACAAAGTAGCGGGAAACACGCCCCTTCATTTGCATAAACCACACCCACAAAGTAGCCGGAACCACGCCCTTCATTTGCATAAACAGCTCCCACAAAGTAGGCGGGCGACACACACTAATTTGCATAAGCGACACCCACTAATTTGCATAAGTGACACCCACTAATTTGCATACTTGACACCCACTAATTTGCATAACCCACTCCCACAAAGTAGCGGGAAACACGCGCCTTCATGTGCATAAACCACACCCACAAAGTAGCCGGAACCACGCCCTTCATTTGCATAAACAGCTCCCACAAAGTAGGCGGGTGACACCCACTAATTTGCATAAGCGACACCCACTAATTTGCATAAGTGACACCCACTAATTTGCATAGCCCACACCCACAAAGTAGCCGGAACCACACACTTCATTTGCATAAACAGCTCCCACAAAGTAGGCGGGCAACACCCACTAATTTGCATAAGCGACACCCAGAAATTTGCATAAGTGACACCCACTAATTTGCATAAGCGGCACTCACTAATTTGCATTGCCCACACCCACAAAGTAGCCGGAACGACGCCCTTAATTTGCAAAAACAAATCCCGAAAACTAGACGGGCGACACCCACTAATTTGCATAATTGACACCCACTAATTTGCATATACCACAGCCACAAAGTAGCCGGAACCACACCCATCAAATTTGCATAACCCACTCTCACAAAGTAGCGGGAACCACGCCCCTTCATTTGCATAAACCACAGCCACAAAGTAGCCGGAACCACGCCCTTCATTTGCATAAACCGCTCCCACAAAGTAGGCGGGCGACACCCACTAATTTGCATAAGCGACACCCACTAATTTGCATAAGTGACACCCACTAATTTGCATACTTGACACCCACTAATTTGCATAACCCACTCCCACAAAGTAGCGGGAAACATGCCCCTTCATTTGCATAAAACACACCCACAAAGCAGCCGGAACCACGCCCTTCATTTGCATAAACAGCTCCCACAAAGTAGGCGGGCGACACCCACTAATTTGCATAAGCGACACCCACTAATTTGCATAAGCGACACCCACTAATTTGCATAGCCCACACCCACAAAGTAGCCGGAACCACACACTTCATTTGCATAAACATCTCCCACAAAGTAGGCGGGCGACACCCACTAATTTGCATAAGCGACACCCAGAAATTTGCACAAGTGACACCCACTAATTTGCATAAGCGACACTCACTAATTTGCATTGCCCACACCCACAAAGTAGCCGGAACGACGCCCTTAATTTGCATAAACTACTCCCACAAACTAGACGGGCGACACCCACTAATTTGCATAAGCGACACCCACTAATTTGCATAGCTCACACCCACAAAGTAGCCGGAACCACACCCTTAATTTGCATAAACCGCTCCCACAAAGTAGGCGGGCAACACCCACCAATTTGCATAGCCCACACCCACAAAGTAGCCGGAACCACGCCCTTCATTAGCATAAACCACTCCCACAAAGTAGGCGGGGTGACACCCACTAATTTGCCTAATTGACACCCACTAATTTGCATATACCACAGCCACAAAGTAGCCGAAACCACGCCCATTAAATTTGCATAACCCACTCTCACAAAGTAGCCGGAACCACGCCCTTCATTTGCATAAACCGCTCCCACAAAGTAGGCGGGCGACACCCATTAATTTGCATAAGCGACACCCACTAATTTGCATAGCCCACACCCACAAAGTAGCCGGAACCACGCCCTTCATTTGCATAAACCGCTCCCACAAAGTAAGGCCTAAGTTAGCGAGAAAAGTCGCGAAATTCGCAGAACAAATCCGAGACCATCACTGTTGCCGGGTCGCGGCCGCAATCGCAGCCGTATAGGTTTCGGGCTAAACAGACATACGGTTGCGGCGGTAGCCTTGAACGAACGCCTACAAATTGCCGACTTTGCGCGACAACGTGCCAACGATAAAACATCACGGTCCGACGTTCGGATATGTCGGAGAGCCAGCCGAGACAAACGGTTCTCGGACGTACGCCTCCGACAGTCGTACAAAACGTCCTTCACTTTGGCTATGTGCATGCAGACACGTCATAGACCCATAGACTCTAACAGCGTCCTGGCTGAAAAAGTGAAACGAGACCGCGCCTCCTAGAAAGGTCGCCCGAGGACGTCTCCGGGAGCTCTATAACATATCCGAAAATCAGCCCGGAAGGCCTCACCGTCGTGGCGTTACAGTGAAGCAAAGTTTGACGTTCACGCGCGCCTACGCCGACGATCGTAAGTCTGTTTGGGATGGGCCGAACACCTCTGTGATCGCGGCGACGAGCCGATCTTCGTGATGGTCTGAGTTTTCTTCTGCGACCTCGGGAACCTCAAATCTGACCCGAGGCCTAGCATTGCAGTGTAGTTCCCTTTATCGGACGCTTGTAAGAGTCCCACAAAATCGAGACCAACGCCATTTTATTCGCCATGGCCTGAATAAGGATATTCGGGGGTGTTACATATTTAAAAAAATATCTATCACTTAATTTTTAAGGCATTTGGCCCAAAGGTCACCGTGGCAGTCTTTCGGATGACCTTTGACCTTTGCAAACGTCGTGAAAATTCGAGACCGGTTCCATTGGATTCGACATGTCCTGAATATGGATATTGGAGGTTCTTACATATTTTTAAAAATATATATCACCCCGTGTTTTTAAGAATTTGGCCCAAAGGGTCACCGTTGCAGTCTTTTTGCTGACCATTGACCTTTGCAAACGTCCTGGAAAGTCGAGACCGGCCCCATTGAATTTGGGACGCTCTAAATATGAATAAAATGTCTCGTTTGCGAAGAATAGGGTTAGGGAACATGTTTTAAAGGTGTGTTTTGTCTGATTTCACTTCTGTGGAGAGAGGGGAGAGAGGAGAGGAGAGGAGGGAGGGAAGAGGCAGTCTTTTTGCTGACCATTGACCTTTGCAAACGGCGTGGAGAGCCCAGACCGACGCCATTGGATTCTGCATTTTCTAAATATGAATAAAATGTCTAGTTTGTGAAGAATAACATTAATGAACCTGTTGTGTTTTGTGTTTTGTCTGTTCATTCAAAAAGAAAGGAGAGGAGAGGAGGGGAGAGGCATATGCCTTCATACAGCTCACTGGCCATGTAATAACTATATCTGGCCACAGAGTGGGTGTGGATGGTCTTTTCTTTGACTCGTTTCTCTGACTTCCTGTGTGTGCGTGTGTTTGTGTGTGTGTGTGTGTGTGTGTGTGTGTGTGTGTGTGTGTGTGTGTGTGTTTCGTGTCGTGTCATTCATCATCACTTTGTTTACTTTACTTTATCACAGCTAACAGTCACATCAAGGTCTGTGGAATAGTTTGTAATGAATGAATAGCTGACTCTGTCGCGATTTTGGCTTTTATGGTGAATGTTTTACAACTATATGAACATGTATTATTCAACTTTGGCCAGTAGTTGTACAAAGCCATGGGTCTGAATGTAAACAAAGTATATGCTGCTTTATAAGACAACGTTTTATTTTTATATTGAGTGGTGGTGTGATTTGCATGTTATGTAATGAGTCCGAGTTTGTATTGTGCTAAACCAGTCACCAGAATACAGTAATGTTTATTATTGATCTAAAAACAGACTAAATTACTGATATGGTATTAAGTACTGTAGCATGGATAAGAAGCTAACTATGCTAATCGGAATTAGCATTAAGCTAACTGCATCCACTAGCTGTGATGATGCAGTAGCATGTAGAAGCACTAGTTTGTACATACAGTAGCCTATGGTGTTTACATTACAACCATTTGGTTTCAATGGTTCAAGTCACTCTTGGAGTAAAGTTGATTATACAATTTACAACAATGGAGTATTAGAAAGGTTAAAAAGCCTAAAAATGGTTATGTTACATTTAACAGGTGAACATAAGAAATTCATTGTGCATATAATTAATGTGACATGTTATTTATATGTTTTTGCATTTTATGCTATTTCATTTCATGTATGTATTACTATGATCAGTAGCTATACTGTACATTATTATTTCATTGTATTTGAAGTATATCCTTTCTTGGTTATACTGTATACTAAAAGATATTGGGAGAAAATGAATGAGGTCTCATAAGAACACAGAGTAATTTGCTATTCTGCACTTCGTGTAGATTGGTTTCTTGACAACCCAGAGAAACCCCAGTCTGAAATCTGATGGCGAGCTTAGTCCAGTGAAGTGATCGACGTCTGTGCATGGTTGTGGAGCGGTGTGGCCAACCGCAGGACCAGCTACAGAGGATCCGTCTGTTCACGGTTTCATCGACAGATACAGATAAGAACCACTGCTGTCTCTGCCCGAGCAGCAGTCCCCTCACTCACGTATACTAATACCTCTCCCCGAGGTCTCGCACACACACCTTGAACTGAGAAACTGAACACACACACTAAGGATTTAGGGATCAACCCTTAACAAAAGGGAATAATTAGGGTAAGGGTTTTAACACCCTTAAGGACAATTCAATTCATTCCTTTTATTTCAAGAGCTCTCTTTCTTATTTTCTATATTGCAGCGCTGCAACTGTATGTTTGTATTGTGTTTAATTGACAGATACTGTGCTGAGGCAATACTGTTCAACTCAACATTCAACTCTTATTTAAGGGTAACCACTAAACGGACCTAGGTAGATGTCTGGCGCCTCTTGTTTTCTGACATCGGGGTGGGATAGGGGCCGCTACATGTACAACAGTGTAAGTACAGTCGTAACAAAATAATTCACATGCAAGGCATGGTTTTGGCAGAGCAACAAAAGCGCTGGTAGTAATGTGCACTATCCGAGCGTCCGCCTGGGTATAGGGTTCGAATCCCTACAGCGCTGTGACCTGCTGACTGCCTCACCTTATAGTCCTGTTGTGTGTTTACATTCAATATGAAAGGCACTATTTCACTAGAGTGTAAAGACGCTACATGTGTTCACAGTACCACATTATTTTCCAAAAATAGCAGACCTACAAGTTCATAGCGCGGCGCGCGGCACTCGGCACTGCGCTATGAGCTTGTAGATCTGCTAAATTATAACATAATGTTTAAAACACCAAAAGGGGTTTCCTGAACCCAGAATGGGTTAACCATACAACAAGTCCCTGTGCCCTTTTGCCACACAGCAGGCCCAGGCCGACACCTCCAAGGCTTCCTGGGTGACCCACAGAATTATCTATCGAGATTTTCCAAAAATAGCAGACCAAGAAGTGGCACAGAGTGCCGCGCTGTGAGCTTGTAGGTCAGACCGGAAGGCCTCACCGTTGTGGCGTTCTACAGAAGCAAAGGTTTTTACGTTCGCGCGCGCCATGTCGACTATAAAGGTCGCCCGAGGACGTACTACAGTTCCACGCGTGCGTCTCGGGGAGCTCTATAACATATTTGAAAATCAGACCGGAAGGCCTTACCGTTGTGGCGTTCTACAGAAGCAAAGGTTTTAAATAGCAGATCTACAAGCTCGTAGCGCGCCACTCGGTGTAGTGGAACGTTCGCTCGCGCCATGTCGACTAGAAAGGTCGCCCGAGGACGTACTACAGTTCCACGCGTGCGTCTCGGGGAGCTCTATAACATATTTGAAAATCAGACCGGAAGGCCTTACCGTTGTGGCGTTCTACAGAAGCAAAGGTTTTAAATAGCAGATCTACAAGCTCGTATTGTCTGTCTGTCTGTCTGTCTGTCTGTCTGTCTGTCTGTCTGTCTGTCTGTCTGTATAATGTAACTATATAATGTAAGCCAGTAAAATCTCAATTGAATTGTTTTTTTTCCATGATCAGGGATCCCACATTTATGGAAAGTTTTGAAATTAGATTATTGATTTTGTTAATAAAAACATTTTACAAAACGTGTATAACATTATACAAATTTTGACGTGATAAAAAAAGAACAGATCTACAAGCTCACACCGTGCTGCAGCGTGATGCTATGCCCTAGGATAGGTGGTGTAAATTGTCATGAAATTTGGTATGGAATTTTAACATTTCTATATTCTATGCTTTATTTTTTGCTACACTGCCTGTCTTTGAGTAAGAGACGTGTGCAGTTTTTTTCAGACAGTTTTTGGTTTAGTCATTGGTTAGACCAGTCATTAGTCCTACAACTACAACCTATCTCAAACCCTCACCCTAAACCTAACCTCCCACGGGGCAGCACACCTAAACCTAACCTTAACCTAAGAGACTTTTTATTGCGCTGAATGATTGTTATAAGCCTGGAAATTGGGTTTAATATTCTGGACTGGTTTTTGGAAAGGTTTTGGAAATTCATTGGTAAAACAAATATGTAGGAACAACACTGCACGCTGCATCTCTGTGTGATTGCCTCCCAAAGCACTGCTAATGCTCTGCTTCTGCGTCGGCCCCTTCTTCAGGTGGTCACCCACTATTTAAGCTGCCTGCACAAGTCCCAGCATGCCGTGGTCCTGGAGAGACTGAGATACTCCATGCCCAACAACACCGAGCTGGGCCTAAGGTACCGTTCACCACTGTCATCGCCCACCCTGCACATGCATGCCTAGCATGAGTGGAGCACACCTTCAGCCTATTGGGGGATGACTTATCACTGGTCTTTCTGTGGTAACTTAAATGGTTGTAGCTTCATTGTGTGAAGTGTGTTAGTGCAGGGTATCTAGACTAGATTCTAGAGGAGTATTTTGCCTCTGGAATGAACATGTGCACGAGGTCATATTGGGGTGCATACTTAGTTTAGACTAGTCATTGGTTAGACATGGGTTAAGGTTAGGTTTAGGTGTGCTGCCCCGTGGGAGGTATAGGTTGTAGTTGTAGGACTAATGACTGGTCTAACCAATGACTAGTCTAAACCAAAAACTGTCAACCTCCCACGGGGCAGCACACCTAAACCCTCACCCAACCCTTAACGCACCCCTCACCAACCTTAATCCGGTCGTTTTAGCGCACCCCTCACCAACATTAATCCGGTCGTTTTAACGCACCCCTCACCAACCTTAATCCGGTCGTTTTAACGCACCCCTCACCAACCTTAATCCGGTCGTTTTAACGCACCCCTCACCAACCTTAATCCGGTCGTTTTAACGCACCCCTCACCAACATTAATCCGGTCGTTTTAACGCACCCCTCACCAACCTTAATCCGGTCGTTTTAACGCAACCCTCACCAACCTTAATCCGGTCGTTTTAACGCACCCCTCACCAACCCTAATCCGGTCGTTTTAACGCACCCCTCACCAACCCTAATCCGGTCGTTTTAACGCACCCCTCACCAACCTTATGTCTAACCAATGACTAGTCTAAAGTAAGTTAAAGGCTGTTGGATGTACCGGTTATGTTTGAGGCTTCTGTGTGTCGAGGATAAGTCTGCCGCGCACTGATCGGAGGCCAAGTTTGTGGGGTTTCTAGTTCCATGCTGTTGACAGACGGTTAGTGTTGCTTTGTCACTGTACAGGTTGCTGCACCATGAATGGCAGGACGGCAACATTGAACACCTGAAATTCCAGGCCAGAATGTTGAGCAGTAGTATTCCAAAATGTCTGGCTTCCTGGAAAATGTAAGTCCCAAGATCTCTCCTCGCTGCTCAGAAATGTAAAAAGAAAGAAAGAAAAGAAAAGAAAAAGCATGAAGAAATGATTGATTCAGAGAGAAACGTATCGGACCTGAAATAATGTCTTTGTAAAAACATATAAATGGTAATGATCTCACATTGAGGGTTTATAAATTGCTGCTGGTCAGTTTGTTAGCTCTAGCCAGGATGGGAAACTAACACCAGCCACAAGGCAGGCATACGCTGATAAAAGTTTGTCCTCAATATACAGTTGGGTGCCACCGATATTGTCCCTTATCATTTGACCCATTTAGGCCTGACCTCAAAATTTAAAAAAAATCCTTCTGAATATTTTCACGATTTTTCAAAAATAGCAGACCTGCCACTCGGTGGCGCGCTATGAGCTTGTAGATGTGCTATTTTTCAATAGCTAAATTATAACATAATGTTTAAAACACCAAAAGGGGTTTTGCGCAGATCACGCAAACCTCAGCAAAAAGAAAAGGACAATATCGATGGCCTCCAACTGTAAGCCTCTTTGGGCAGCTTACCACTTCCTGTGTCCTGGGAATTACCGCTATGCGGTGCCCAGGACGTCTGGACATCTTAAAAAAAAAAAAAGACAAAAATAACATTGGGCACCCTGGGTCACTATTTTGAAAGGGTGTGTTAAGCAACCACCATTCAGAGGTTCTGTGATAAAAAGAAAAAACAGCAAACCTGGTGACAAGCAAAGCGAAAAAATTAGTTTCCTCTCCTTGCTTGCTAGCCATTACTGTCTTTTAACACATTTTGTGCCCAAGACGTCCACAGACGTCCTGTGAATTACCGCATGTAGTGCCCAGGACGTCTGTGGTTTTGTTTTTTTATTAAAAAAAAATGTCAAAAAGGGGTTCTAAAAAGTGGGCACCCTGGGTCGCCATTTTGAAAGATTTAAAAGGGCACATAATGTGTTAAGAGAGTTTAGGGAGTTGTCCTGCCGTGAATCTCACAAGCCTTTCTGCTGCATTTCTCGGCAGAGCAATAGCTGTGGAGAGGGAGCTAAAGGAGCCATCAGAGGTGAGTTAGTGATGGAGGGGGGGGGTGGGGGGGATCCGGGGTAAGAATCACTGAGAATCAAATAATGACAAAAAATAATGAATTGACGAATTGACATCCTAACCTTGTGCTTGCCTTTTCTTCCAGTCAGTCAGTAAGTCTTCCCTTGTCTGACTTAACTGTTCTGGCCATTTTGATGTTGTTGAATCTCATTTCTTCCCCTGCAGGGTTATTTGTCACACAAAACAAACGGGTTGTAATGTATGCTGTTCTTTTAGAGTGTCACAGTTTGAAACATTTTTTTGCTTTTGTGATTTCGTGATGTGTGGCTCAGGTCGCTTTTTCTCTAGGAAGCAAAAAGCAATCTCTGACTTGATCCCTTTTTGTTCTTGTGTGTGTGTTGTTTTTTTTTGTCCTCGTCCTTTTAACTGACACCACCATCCCTGCGTTTGGTGGTCTTCTTTTTTTTTCTTTTTCTTTTCCCCCCCTCCCCCGCCTTTTTGTTATTTTCTTATAGGTCCGAAATCTGTATCGGCAAGCTCTCCAAAGTCTTCCACTGTGTGCCACCATATGGAAAGATGTAATTTCCCACAAAAAAACACATATCACATACTCAAACACAACACAATTTGTTGCACCTTGAGCGGTATTACACCTATGTTCACCTGCTACCCTTCCTCCCCCCCCCCCCCCCCCCCCCTCCTTTCCCCTCCCTCCTTCCCTAACTCCTCTGATACCCTCTCCCCTCGCTCCCCCTGTCTCTTCCCTCCTTTCCAGTGCCTGCTGTTTGAAGCTGCGGAGGGAGGTAAAACGGATAGACTGAGGAAGCTTGTTGACAAGGCCCGAGAGGTGGGAGTGAGTCTAAGTGAGACCCTAAATTTAGGCCCCGGCAGAGTTCAGGGCGAGGATTCCTGACACACACTACAGCACACATGATGGATATATTATAGACATGGACACATATATCAATCAGTTGATATATTATAAAACAGCCAGGTGCATAGACTGCTCACAAGAGGAGAGCGTAAGTTGGGACAGCTGTTTTTCTATACAATGCAATCTGTGGCAACTGGCTCACGGTAAGATCCTTTGAGATTACGCTTAGTTATTTACAACTAGGCTTGAAGAAACAGAGGGGGTAATTAAACCCCACAGGGGTCTGCGTGAACTCCTTACCCTAGATGCATCCATGGGATAACAGCTGCATGGCATATTTTAGGTCAAACTCTGCTCTGCTCTATCTGTCTGCCCTGTCTGTCATGAATGCAACGTATCTTTGTCAAATATGCATCTAGAGTCAAGAATACAGTCTAACTATTTCATTGCAGGTGTTAAATAATGTTCTGTATATTTTATATGGTACATTCATTTTTATTGGTATAGTTTCATCTGTTGCTAAGTTCTCATAGGAAAACCTTGCATGATAGTCCTGGCTCACTGATTGGCCAGTAAGTAAGGACAATTCTGAGTCCCACCCTCATGAGAGAGGGGGGGAGTTTTAAACTTGCATTAGTATATAGACTACCTGTTTCCGTTCCGATGGTGTGCTCACTCGTACCTAGCTGATTTGAATAGGCCGTGTGCGTGTGACTCCAAGGGCCTTTGTTCCCGAAAACTGCCTTGTGAAACTGCATTTCGTACCTCTTTCAATAAAACTTGGATACGACTTTTAAGACAAGAGAAACTCTCCGTTTGGATTTCCTTGACACACCACACCACTGCAAACTACACAGAACCGTTATTAAATATTCTTCAGATGGTGCCGATCCCCGGTTGCTGAAGGATCCCTCGTCTTGAGCTGGGTGAGTGTAAAATTATTATTACAGCTGTTTTACGAGGGGAGCCTGGTAAATTCGATCCAGGGTCGGATCTGTGCATATAGGCCAGTGGTGAGGTGTCTCAGAGCGTGAGAATTTATCTTTTTCTTGCTAGGCAGTGGCAACGCATTCCATTTACCATTGTTTTATTTTAACTGTAAACGCCGGGCGAGCAAAAACCTCGTCCTAAACCCTGGTTTTAAATTCATTTTTTACGACAATTAAGTTGAAACTAGTTTTTGTAATGTTCCGCCGTCAAAGTGGCGGTTCATTATAAAAACACATACCTGGCCAAACGTGCAGAAGATATGGCGTAGCCATATAGAACAATACCTTTGCTTCAATTTGGGGAAGCGTGGATTCTGATATACCTTATAGGCTAAAGCGATTTCAAACGGCACACGTTTTTCGGGGAACCGGTGGGATGTGAATAGTAGCATGCGAGCAAACTACACAGTTGCCGCAGTGCTGTTCTGCCCCGCTGGGAGCTCCGGAAGGCGCGCGCGGTTTGCGAGCGTTTTTCATGACCAAGTTCTATTTGCGTGGCCGTTCTCGTATTACATGGGGTGCACATTATTTGGACGGTTTTGTGCATTCCTGAGGGCTAGCCGAAGGTGGTTAGTAGGATAATTTGGCCCTACGTTGCTGGGTGTATGGAATAGGAATCTGAGATTTTGGGTGATTGATATTAATATTTATTAATATTATTCTTCTGAGGTTGTCTGGATTACGCAAGGCCCAGTAAGACGAGCCGGCGAGCGTATTGCAAAACAGGGATTTTGTGACGTATATATATATACGATGCATAAGGTGCGCGCACTGCTGTATACTTGTGTTTTTTTTTACGTTGCTGTGTGGGGGTATGTGCCTGCATTTCTGGTGATTGTTTGGTTATGATCGCTTTGTGCTGGCACTATTTCCTCCTAGCGGTGATTTGTGGAAAAACACGGGTGTACGTTTAAAGTTTTACACCTTCGTATAAGTGGGGGTGGGGGGTCTCTGCTCGACGGGGTATGGGGTCCTTTGTTTAAGAAAAGTACAGGGGCTTTTGCTGAAACATCGCGTGGGTCTGTGTGGAAGTGCGGCTTTATTCTGGGATTAGATGAGTATTTCTCTTGTATAAGGGCTAGTCTGTTTTGAGCGGCGCTACACACAGATGCGTGGGATGTGATGGCAGAGTCGTATTCCGTTGTCCTGTGGACAAGGGTCTGGACAGGTAAAGTATGGCGATGTTATGTTGTTGCTACACTTTTGCCAATGATTTGTCGTCAGCGTACTGCTTTCCACGTTTGGGCGTATTGTTTTGGGGGAGTGGGTAACCTATATGAGGAGCAAGTGTTTCCAGGAATCGGATCTTTTTTCGCTTTTTAAATGTTTCTGCATTACTAAACGTGCGTCTTACATTCGATTAGGTTACGCTTTGCTTTTCATTGTGTTTATGGTTGCTCTTCCTGTGAGGCCTGAGTGGGACGTGCAGCGTGCTGATTTATTTTTGCTGTTTGTATCATTTGGGTGACGCTCATTTGGATGTGCTCATCTTGTTGTTAATATCTCTTCGTGGCCATTTTGGTTTTCCCAGTGGCATTGCGGCTCTTTGAGTACTGGCTATCCGGCTGTACTGTCTTTGTTCCCGTTCGGGAGCGTTTCTTTATTTTTTACAAGTCTCCTCATACTTCCGGTGTGTGAGCGGGTTTGTTCTGGGTTGGCTAGGGGCGTGGTTTTTGTTCTTTCTGTCAGCAACTACTGCTCCCTTGTGCCGTTCCGTGCGCGTGCGTGTGCGTGCACTCCTCTCTTTCGCTCCCGTTTTCCTGGGGAAATTATGACGTTTCCTTTGGGGTGGATCAGTTTTATTTCTGATTTAATCGACGTTATTGGGGTTACGTGACCGCATGTGTTCTGGTGCTGCCATGGGTCGTTTGACTCGTTTCCTCTGTCTTTGGCTTGACAAACTAGCCTTTTGATGCGGGTATGTGTGTGCCTGGGGCTGTGGGTGTCTGTGTATGTCTGTCCGTATGGGTGATTGAATGTTTTATGGGTGGCTTATACCTGTGGTGATGCCCAGTGCTTTGGCACTGTTCTTATGATGGACAGAATCCTGTCTATCTTTCCAGAATCCTGTCTATCTTTCCTATGGCTGAGGCTGCATGTTATTGATACATGGAGAAGTTTCATGTCTCAAATGGGGGGAGGTGTCGTTAGAATTTGTATTGATTTAAGGCATTGCAATATGTCTGTATACGAAATACGAGGGTTAAAGGTGGTTTTAGATTACTCTTTATGTGTGCTTTTGTGGATGTTGTCTGTCTGTGTTGAGTATTCATTGAAGGAACAAAACAGTCTAGAAGGCCTCTAGGATGTTCATTTTCTGGCTGGACCAGAGAATGAATTCTGTTGGGTTTTGATAATGTTATTTATTCACTTGGACGGCATGTGTATGGGCACATATTTAGACGTGGTCTGGATCTGTTTGTTTGAAAATTGTATTTTGAATACGAAAAGATGAGTAGGCTACATTTTTGTGTCATTCTTTTCTACATATTATTTTTATTCAACCCGGGTGAAAATAATTGCTAGAATGACTCTTATGATCAGACCATTTTTGAGTTGAGTGGTGCGGTCTTGAATGTGTACTGAATGGGTGTTGGGCTGTGCAACAATTTTCGCCAGCCAGGAGACATGCATAGCTCTGCACAGTAAGGATGGCTTCACCGACAAACAAAAGTTTGGTTCAGTTAGGCCAGGCAGTATAGTCTATTTTTTGATGAATTGAACAATGGTGGACCCTCTTGTAAGCTGTCCACTCACAGTTAGCGGCCTTTGGGTTGAGTTTGTGCTTGAAGGGTACTGTAATTCTGCGAACTGTTGATAAATATTTCAATCAATCAATTATCTTTAAGACTCGAACGGCTGGTTGCATTAATTGACAAGAGGCTAGCTGTGGAGTCACTAAAGATGGCCTAAGATAACAATCTGTTAAAGCTTACAATAGCTGTGAGTTCATCCTGTCATATAACAGACAGGGACCTTTTATTACTTAGGAATGCTCTCGGAATAGACCACCTGTGGTGACGTGTTGACTGAGGCAACGGAGGGTCAACACACATACACACACAAGATGGGACAGAGTACAGTGGACTGATTCCGTGTCCTTCTACCTTGTCCCATGGGTGAAGTTATACGTGTGTGTGTGAAGTGGTTATGTTTGAAGAGTTGGAAAATAGTACTACTGAACCGTGGTAGTGGTTTAAATCAACTCTGTGGGAGTCCTGCGTGATGAGTATGTATGACTGTACTCTATGTGTGTAGTGCGTACCTGTGCGTGGGTGCGTGATGGATGCGGGGGTCAGTTGGTTTGTTCTGCTGACTATGGTTGTACTGAGCGTGATGTTATGGATGGCGTAGCACTGTTTTCTGTGATGATCAGATTTTTGTCATGAGCCATGTTGGTCATGGCTCAGGGGGAAGTGATAGGTTAATACATTTATGAACAAACTAGATAAATAAACGAAATTAATAGGAGGTTAACAAGTAAACTGGATGCATGAACTAGATTAGATAAGGGAACTATAATATGGCTATTCATGCACGTTAGAGTGTATAAATGTATAAGAGTGAAATTATATTTGAGAAATTATTTAAAGATCAGTGACTGTTTAAAGGTGGATTGACTTTTTTCTTAAATGAATAATATAGATATTACAGTAGGGAGGTTCATTTAAATTTTGACGGAGACAACAGCTCAGTCTATTTTTGTTGTCTTGTGCTCAAAAACTCAGAGATTGGGGACAATTAAGGTTTAAAAATGTGGGTTTAATTTGGGGGTCCAAATAAAATTTAGAGGGTAAATGACAAATGCATCTCAAATTGGAAATGGTTACATTTAGGTAAAAGTTAGGTATAGGTTAATTAGGGATTGTTAAAAATACAGCTCTTATTAGTAAAATTTATATATAGTTCTGCATGAGTAATTTGATTCTGGGACAAAAACAGTTGCGTAGGGTGAGATAAATCTCCATTTACTCGGTATGGGGTTGGTTGTATGCAAATGAGTGTGGGTGATGGGGTAACTATTCCCCTGCGTGTGTGTGTGTGTGTGTGTGTGTGTGATATCACGATAATTGATTGGGAATAATGTATGTGTGAGTGAAGAGTGATAGTTAAATGAGCGAATACATACAGAGCTACGTGTGAGGAATTGCAATGACAAATTTAGCATGCTCTGACGGAATGTGCTTTTAGGGAAAGAGGGGGAGAGAGCTAAAATCCCTTCCTTACACCCTCAATAAATAACTTGTTTAGTTTCAGAAGGAGGGGGGATCGCTATCGCCCTGAATCAACACTATGTTTCAGGTGAAGAGAGCTTTAGGGCTATCTCCTCTCCTTTGTTTTAAAAAGACCCACTGTGAGCAAATTTATAGGGGGGCTATTTACAGTAAACAGATGGCTACCCCTGTTCAAAGATCTTTACTATAGTTAGGTTTATTACATCCTTTCTGTAGTAAGATGACATTCAGCATACCAGCTGACAAATATTTTTTATATATTTTGACCACTAAATGGCATATTGTTACAATGTTTCCTTCATCTCTTTCTGAGAGATCTTTCATGTCACCTTACTGTGACATGTGGTTGAAATTTCGTTTGAGGGTTACTGTGAGGGGGGTTGAGGGGCAATGTATTTCATGTGTAGGATGTACCAGTCATTTCCACAACATAGTGGGTTCTTTGTCCTTATGTTGACAAACGTCAATCTGTAATCCGTTCGTGGGCACGTCTTGTGCAAATATACAATAGTAACAACGGAGTGAGTCAGGTTATATTATCTTTGGGCCTTGTAGTTGTTCTCTTCTGTTACGGATGATTTCGGAATCAGGGGATATGACTACAACTCCCTTTAGCTCAAATGTTTGCAGGATACAGATACACATGTCTATTGAATCTGTTATTAATTATAAATACCATTTCTGTGGCTGTACTCGACAGTTTACATTTTTATAAAGTTAATCTGTCGCTAGGATGGATTGATCGTAGGTTAATTGTTTCCTTTTTCAGGTGATTAAGTAGTAACATTTTCAGTTTTTATTTCTTTCAGTTGCATGCGTGGTGGACAATACATGGGTGAGTATTGGAACGGCCTTCTCTTTGACAAAGTTTTTGTCTTAATTTTGAACAACTGGTAGGAATATTCCCAGGTGTTTGGTGTGTATACTTGAATTTATAGTGTACATTTTTTAGGAGGCCGGTCAATACTCTATTCATGATATAGCCTACCACGTTTTTTGTAACACATTTTTGGCCCGTAATTATAGTTAGTTTTTTAAAACCCCTTCTCACGATTTTCTTTTTAAAAGTAAAACCATTTGGTAGTCCATTTGGATATACGTGAGTTTTAGTGTAGGGAGTTAGCCCCATCTTTTGTCTTCGAGTTCTATTAACCTGCATGGGTGATGGTGCATGACTGTTACATAACTAGACGTTGTTCTGCCAGTTTCAACTCACAGGGTAACCTTGTCTTGAAACATTCAGTGTGTGACATGTTCTAACAATTTGTTTGGTTTGTATTGTTTATTGTAGACTTAGTTTAAGTTTAAAGGGGGGCTATTGTGGGTACTAATACACAGTAGGATTTTTGGGAAGTCACTGCATTTGTGATTTTCCGGTTAATGACACCCTTTTCACTACACTATGTTATAGGAGGATATTTGAGTTTTATAATAGGTTAATTTGGTTTCTGTCTCTGACCACCTAAATTTCGTTGCTTTTGTTTCCGCCTGTGGATACATATTTTTGTATCTATTCGTGTGAATTGTATATAGCTATACAGTTCACGGTGTACATGCTTCCTGTGATAACCGCGTTAATAACTGGTTTTCAGGTTGACCATTGTGAATCAGTGTGTTTCCTTTAGGGTTTTGACAACTAATATATGGGGTAATTTTGCATCACAGGGGGATTATTTTTGGACAATTGTGGGTGCTTATAGTAGCGATAGAAGTGACTATAATTGTAATTCAATATTCTCTGACCTTAAGGTGTGCCCATATACCGCTCCAGTATGAGTGGGTCACATACACACGCATGCTCCTCCCCACCAAATGGACTGATGGCTGAATTAACTTCAATTTTGGTTGAATGGGACTCTAAATGGGACTTATGGGGCCCTTCTGGCCCATGGCCACAGGATAGCGTATTTTCTCCAGTTGTCATCAATGCCTTGAACGTACGAATACAGGACTATAGACTGGTCCTGGAGCATAGGGTTAGGGCAGAACGAAGGTTGATGGATCTCTTTCTCCAAAGAGGACAGGAAATGTGTGAGGCTTATGCCCAATATCATGTTGATGGGTCACCAGTACAGAACACCCTGTCCACATCCGTTGATGGGTCACCGGTACAGGACACCCTGTCCACATCCGTTGATGGGTCCCCAGTACAGGACACTCTGTCCACATCCGTTCGCTCTCCTGATGAAGGAGCCTGCGTTTTTGATGCACGTGACTTAGATTTTTCTAGCCCCGATCCGGATGACGCATCAACGATCGCGGTGCCACGACGACCGGACGGCGGAAGTGGTGGACTGATGCTGGGAGGGGGTCCTGAAGCCACGGACGTGTGGATGGTAAAGCGACGGAATCGTAAGGATGTTCGCCCTTCGGATGTTTTCTCTCCTTCTGATGTTGTTTTCTCTCCTTTGGATGCTACAGAACCTCCGCTGACATTTGTCTCCCAGCAGCGTGAGGAGGAGGAGGCGATAAGGCAGTTGCATAAGAGACAGTTACAATGTTTTCAACAGGAATTAGCCGTGTTTCTTCTGAGAGAGAAAATTGAACAAGGCCTGCCTGAGGGTGTGCAGACCGCCTTGAAGACTGCGGCCCGTGCAGTGGACTCAGCCCCGCTGCCTCAGAACGGTCCACCAGTCGTTCAGGCACCTCTCAGGGTGGCGGGGCCACATGACGTTCCATTGCTCGACAACCATTCTGTTCTTCCTAGAGACGTCCAGCCTCGTCAGCGTTTTCGCCGTGGTCCCAAGCCGCGATACCAAGGCTGCTTCAGATGTGGTAGTTTGTCACATATGGAGCGGTATTGTGTACAGTTGCCGCCCGGCTCCTGGCAGGGACAGCCGTCGTGGGGAGCGTCATTTGGATGGCGTGGGATGAGGGCGCCCGTCCAGCCGTTGCGCACCTGTCGTGGTTGGCCTGTGCCACCACCTGACCCTCAGTAAGAGTTCCTGCGGCTCAAGTATACCGGGCGGAGATCTGTGGACTACAACTATGACGGCTGAGGTAACGTGTGTCAGTCATTGATCGTCTATTTTTGTTTGACATTTCTGGGAAAGCTGCTGATTTTTTCTTTTGGACATTAACATTAGGGCAAGTGTTATTTTTACCGCTTGTACAAGAAAGGGGAACCCGTCCCCTTCCCTTTCATGGTGAGGTGATAAACTGGTGACTAAAAAAAAAAAAAAAAAAAAAAGAGCTCACTTTCTATTATCTTTGTGGTTGGAGATTACATCCTTTTGTGTTCTTAAATTTTACTTTGTTATAGGTGCTAAGTAGTTGTGATTTTTAGTGGGCGATGATGACGGTCTGTGATTCGAAATGGGTGGTTTGTTCGGTCATGAGGGGTAGCGTGTGCGTGTTGGTTATTTTCTCTGTATTTTCCTGGGGATGTTGAATTCCCAGGAAAAAGGGGGGAGTTGTATTATTTTATACAATATACACTTTATATTATAGAGGTCAAGTCTCTTGCATTTAACATAGTCTAAATGTAATCTCTCTCTCAAAAACCATGGTTAATACACACTTTGCCATGCCAGAACAAGAGAGATTAATACAAAACAGTGGGATTAATGTCAGAGAAAGTCACACTAAATTGTTTTAGGGTTGTCGAAATAACAAAGGGAACATGCTATGATTTGCAATTGAGTTGTTGGTGCTTTGAGGGGAATTAAATTACATTGGAGGTATATAAATGAAAGTCAAAACGAGGACTAATATGTTATAACACACTTTCTTGATTTTTGCATGGAGGGCTAATATTCTAACCGCATGAGTTGAGAGGGACTTCTAACTTTCTTTGGAGGAAGGCTGCATGTCACCCTTTAATAGGTGGTAATAGGTGGACATGGGAGAGGGTTCCATTCTGGTCATCTACACCGGAGTGATTTCCCGCTCCAGGGGCGTGTCAACAACTGACATCTGACAGCACCAAAAAGGGGGAGTGGCAACCCGACAGCATCCAGGGGGGTGTGTCAACCGGCAGCTGCCATCACAACAGAATGCTTCTCGCCTAGCCTCTATCGTCAGATCAACACAGCAGGTGACCTTCACGGCCACTGAGATAGCCGGAGAGGTGTCAACCCGACCACTATTCTGCAGCCGAGACTACAAGGATCTCCTATGTTCACACTGGAGAAAGGAGTGTTGTTCTCCTGCTGCTATGGAGAAGGGAGCGTTTTGATGCTTCTGCTGTCATGATTGACATGGCTAAAGCAATAAGCTGTCATTCAGAATCAGAGCCTTGTGATGCTCAAAGGAGATTCTGTTGTCTTCTGCCTACTACAGTCCACTTTTGCCCCCGCCCCAAACCTAAGAGATCTACGTCCCTCATCAGTCAATGCAAACTATGCCGAGTTCTGAGGATCAAGGAGGATTTTCCAAGCGTTGCTATTCGATAGGCGAAAAGATAATTGTGGGATATTTCCTACCGCGCGTTGGACGTCCGATTGAACAGTTTGTGACATGGAAAAAAAAAAGAATCGTTGTTTTTGATTAATGTTGAAAGATGTTATGTTTTCATGTTTGTGTTTGTTGTTTTCTGTGCTGATACAGCTCAAGTAGATTTAACAAGGTACTGGTCTAGTACTGTTGTTAGAGATGTTTATTTTCGTTGTCTTTTTTCATGTTTTAAGTGTTAACCTTTCATTTACAGGGATCTGAATTTAATCAGTATAGGAATTTGATTTAGTCTAAATAGGGTTTCAGTTAAAGAAGGAGTTTAATTTCTGTTTTCAGTTTCAGGTCTGTCCTACAACAGAACAAGCCCTATGTTTGTTCTGTTCTAATTTGATACAATTCAGGTAGTTAACAAAATGCTCCTGTATCTAGGGGGGCCTACATTGGGACGTGTCACGTCAAACTATGGTTTAATAATTAATTTTGCATTTTGGAAAAAAGAAAAAAAAAAGATTTATTTTTGGAAAAATTAATTTGGCAGGTTATGAATTCTGATCCTTTAATTGTATTGCAACAGGCGTAAAAGCCTGTTGAGGGAGGAATATGATGGATATATTATAGACATGGACACATATATCAATCAGTTGATATATTATAAAACAGCCAGGTGCATAGACTGCTCACAAGAGGAGAGCGTAAGTTGGGACAGCTGTTTTTCTATACAATGCAATCTGTGGCAACTGGCTCACGGTAAGATCCTTTGAGATTACGCTTAGTTATTTACAACTAGGCTTGAAGAAACAGAGGGGGTAATTAAACCCCACAGGGGTCTGCGTGAACTCCTTACCCTAGATGCATCCATGGGATAACAGCTGCATGGCATATTTTAGGTCAAACTCTGCTCTGCTCTATCTGTCTGCCCTGTCTGTCATGAATGCAACGTATCTTTGTCAAATATGCATCTAGAGTCAAGAATACAGTCTAACTATTTCATTGCAGGTGTTAAATAATGTTCTGTATATTTTATATGGTACATTCATTTTTATTGGTATAGTTTCATCTGTTGCTAAGTTCTCATAGGAAAACCTTGCATGATAGTCCTGGCTCACTGATTGGCCAGTAAGTAAGGACAATTCTGAGTCCCACCCTCATGAGAGAGGGGGGGAGTTTTAAACTTGCATTAGTATATAGACTACCTGTTTCCGTTCCGATGGTGTGCTCACTCGTACCTAGCTGATTTGAATAGGCCGTGTGCGTGTGACTCCAAGGGCCTTTGTTCCCGAAAACTGCCTTGTGAAACTGCATTTCGTACCTCTTTCAATAAAACTTGGATACGACTTTTAAGACAAGAGAAACTCTCCGTTTGGATTTCCTTGACACACCACACCACTGCAAACTACACAGAACCGTTATTAAATATTCTTCACACACACACACACACACACACACAACCCTCAGTGCGTGCCCATTTTTCTCCAACGAGAAGTAAAAGAAGCGCTAGTTTGGAACTAGATTTATCCAATCAGACCAGACGAAATCAAACTGCCGCCACTGCCTAGGTAAGCCAGGGAAACTTGACGTGAAGGCTCGGTTGGTTGGTTGGTTGGTTGCCTGCACTACTCCTGCACCTCCCTGTAGCGGCCGCCAGGCGGCGCCAGGAATCAAGGAACAGTCGTCAACGGAAGCCGCCAATGACCCACCTCTCCTCAAATGACCACAAAATGTGTTGGGGGGGCGCCCCGCTTATATCATCCTTAACATCGTGGTGTACGTAAGTATAGATCCTCTGCTCAGTGACATTAAGTCTTACCTTTTTATCCCCCCCCCCCCCCCCCTCTGTTTTAATTTACATGTTCTCCCTCTTTTTGTTTGTACCGTCACCTTTTTATTTTTGATATCCCTCCCCCCCCCCCCCCCCCCCTTGTTTACCTGGGGTTTGGCATTTGGAACGGACTATGATTGTCACTGTGGTGTCGTTTAAACATATCTCGTGTTTTTAAAGGACAGTTTCCCCTGTAGTGATGCTGCTGCAAAGAACTTGTACAATAATATCTATTTTTGTTTTTGTTTTTCACACAAAAAGGAAGAGATTGTTTCATTTTGTTTATAAAAAAAAAGTGATCAAAAAGAAATTTAAACAATCATCAAAAAAAAAAAAAACTGTTTGAAAATCACAGTCCATGTGGAACATGGCTGAACCTGCCCAGTATTCTATTTGGCCCCGTTCGTTCGTCCGTTCGTTTGTTTGCCAATACTTTTTTGAGACTGCCACAGAGACTGCTGAAGAACGCTGTGATGATACCTTCAGGCCAGCCGATCAACGGGGAAGGCCCTTTAAACTCATTATTAATATTAATAATATACCAGGACAAAGATAGTCAGCAGCCTGTAGCTTTATACAGTACATGCTTTCCTGTGCAATCTTTATTTTTTATTTTTTTTGGAGTATATATTATTAAGTTAACGAACGAGGACAGGGCAAAATTTTATTTTGTATGTTGTATTAAAAAATGTTTATATTAAATTATGCTCTAATGAAAAGATTCCTGTTTTTGTGGGTTTTTTTATTGTCTGTGAAGTTACTTTGTTTGGCGGTGTGGGTGCATGGGGTTCTAGTCAGTCGACGGTCGTGCAGTGTTCATTTTATTGACTAAGAGAAGACTAAGTCGACTAAGGTTTTTGATATTTAGTCGACTAAGACTAAACAAGACTAAGTCGACTAAGGTTTTTGATATGTAGTCGACTAAGACTAAACAAGACTAAGTCGACTAAGGTTTTTGATATTTAGTCGACTAAGGTTTTTGATATTTAGTCGACTAAGACTAAACAAGACTAAGTCGACTAAGGTTTTTGATATGTAGTCGACTAAGACTAAACCATTTCAGAAGACTAAATAGGACTAAGACTACATGGTGGGTTCAAAAGACTTGGACTAAGTCTTTTCTAGCAAAATTAACATTGCATTAAGACTAAAATTAAAAGATTAAGATTTTGGTATTTAGTCGACTAGACGACGACTAAACCATTTCAGAAGACTTAAGTGGGACTAAGACTAAATGGTGTGTTATTCAAAACACTAGGACTTAACAAGAATATTCTGAAAAAAATTACACTGCAAATGTGGGAGTCTGTGAAAGGGAAATGGTGCATATCTTCTTGGTCTGTCGTACCAACAGTCCGACACCCTACCCTAATCCTAACCTCTTATTGGTCTGTCGTACCAACAGTCCGACACCCTACCCTAATCCTAACCTCTTATTGGTCTGTCGTACCAACAGTCCGACACCCTACCCTAATCCTAACCGCACGCGGAGGCCCAGTGAGTCTTAACTGTCTGTCGTACCAACAGTCCGACACCCTACCCTAATCCTAACCGCACGCGGAGGCCCAGTGAGTCTTAACTGCAGGCCACGCATGCATCTTAACGCATGTCAGACCCCTGGTATGTCGTACCAACGTACTGTATGCCCCCCGAGAGAGACCACTTGACCCAAATGCAACGTGTGCATTTCAGTACATTAATGGCATAAGGATACAATGCCACTCGGATGGGATGTGGGCTTCAATAACGCCAAGTGGACATCAATAAAGCCATGTGGGCATCAAGTGGACATCAATAAAGCCATGTGGGCATCAAGTGGGCATCAATAAAGCCATGTGGGCATCAAGTGGGCATCAATAAAGCCATGTGGGCATCAAGTGGGCATCAATAAAGCCATGTGGGCATCAATAATGCCACCAAGTACACATGTATTCAGGAACTACACTGGTCCTCGCATTCCTTTAATCCATTAAAACCTCTTTTTGTGCCAATGACCCCTAAAATGCTATGTATTTGACCACAGACCCCCATCTGAAAATGTTCAACATTTTTGAGTGGTGCAACCACTCCAAGGAACAGCAATGTCCGTGTTAACCTATCTATGTGACCTGTGTGACTGACTATGAGCACCAGTACCAAAAGTGGCGCTGTTGTGCCAGAAACGGAGAGAGAGAGAGATAGTGCTGCACTGTTGCCTGCTAATGAGAGAGAGGGGGGGGGGATTTGCACCACTCAGTTCACACGGGTGTGATTTTTTCAACACGTTCAAGATTTTTGAAAAAGGTAAAAAATATATATATACAGTATAGCTTGAAATGACACATGCTTTCCCGGTTTTAATGAGTTAATCCATTTTGTATCATGGAATGAACGATACAGCTAAAAGCAATAATGTGAGACATTTTATTTGAAATCAAACACAATCATCTTTCATAAATAAAGAATTTGAATATAATGTAATGTGGTCACAGAGGAACACTACACAGGGGTCACTTTTTAGCCCTAAAATTGACCACCTGACCTAGCGTGTCCAATCAATGGCTGTTTGATAGTCAGCTCATGGTGCCTTCATTACATGGTAATATTAATACATTTAATTTGTATAGCACAAAACAATGTTTAGAAGTGCTTCACAGACCCGTATAAAAACAATCTGACAAGCAGCAAGCCACAAAGTTACAATTACCGTAAGGCAGGGGTGGGCGACTTTGACAATGGAGAGGGTCACTATATTCCCAATCTCATTCCAGAGGGCCACGTTGCATATCACTGTCATAGCAAAAAATAGCCGATCTACAAGCTCAAAACGCGTCGCACTGCGATGTGTTTTGAGCTTGTAGATCGGCAATTTTTGCTATTTTAATAGAAATACTGAATGTTTTGCTATTTTTTAATTGGAATCCTAAAAAGTAACCATTTTATATAATTTCAAATGCATTTAGTTATAGTTAACTTTATGAACTAAATACAAATATATTGGATATAAAAAGACAATGACATTTTATTACTAGTCATTAAAGCTACATATAGACTGAAGTAATTCAATTGTAATCAATAATGTGTCATTAACCTGCGGGCCGCATTAAGTGATGGTGGGGGGCCGCATGTGGCCCCCGGGCCGCCAGTTTCCCATGTATGCCGTAAGGTGTAAATAAAAAGGGTCAGTAAGAACTAGTAAAAGAAAAATTGGAACAGTGCATTTCATATAAAATGTATGAAAATGATTAACATGTATTATAAGAAGTGAGCATAAATATTGAATGGTAAACAAAACTAAAAATGGGGAAAATAAACACAAGGTACTGCTAACTTTTTGTAGAGTCATTGGTGTGTATCAAAAAGCAATTTAAGCGAGAACATGTTGGATTCTGTAAAACTCAGACTCAGCCAGAACGACACGGTCGACTTCTTCCACCATCAAACGGGGACTACAAGGTCCTGCGTCGACGTCGTACACGACCGCGTCTCTGGACCCTCCGAGTCGACGGACGCGACGTCGTGGCTGCCGTGGCGGGATCTGTGTGTTCTGTGTGAAGTCCACGGAAGAAAGCCGCCGAGATCCTCTCTGAAACGCACACTGAGGAACATGTAGAGCAGAGGGTCCAGACAGGCGGGCAGGGACACGGTCAGCAACGCTGTGAACCTGACAAACTCTGGGCTGGAGACGACTAGGAAAGGATGCTGATGATGATGAAGCGTGAAGGCGAGGAGAGTTGCGGAGAAGCAAAGCAGGCAATTGGAAAGGAGGACGGCGGTCACCGTTTTGGTCATGCTGGTGGCACGATCCTGGTGGACTCTATTGGGCTTTAAGGTCATCTTTTCACCCCCGGGCTGCTGCTGGTTCACACAACAGTGCGTGACCGTCATCAACAGGTAACAGAGGAAGTTGAGTGATAACAGCGTCGAGTCGTAACCCCAACAGATGGAGTGGTTATGATGAGAGACGGACATGCAGATGGAAGTGAGACTGTGTTCATCAGCTCTGAACAGGAAGGGACTAGCGGCGGCGCACAGCGCCAGGGTACAACAGACCGCCGCTACAACCTGAACGCCCCTTCTTTGCCCCAGCAGGAGATTCCTGCCGGGCACCGCCTTGGGCTCATCGCTGCATCGCATCTGCTCGAAGACGACGGCCGTCATGAGGAGGACCCCGGCTTCGGAGGAGAGCGCGAACAGGACGCTTGTGGTCCACGGACGCGCTTCCACCTCCCACCACGGACAACCGCCGCCACGGTCCGCCACGGTCAGAACGTCTACCACGGCCAGAGTGCCACTCGAGAGACCCGTGATTAAGTGGACCCAGTGTAGGACACCCAGAAGATGCTGGACGGGGGGGGGTCTCGATGCAGAGCAGAAGATCGAGAACAGCACCAGGAAATTGAAAGTGACGGAGAGGACGATGATGAGCCAGATGACAAACTGATACCAGTAGGTAGCAAGCGAGCTCTGGCACGGATGGAATGGACCTAGAGATGGAGACAAAAATGTGATGAGATTTTGTTTTTGTTGCTGTCCCTTATTTAAATAGTGTAGGTGGAAAAACATATACTCACCAGGGACAGGAGAACAGCGAACAGCAGCATGTTCTGTAGCATCTACACTTGGTTCCATTGCCAAGTCGTCTGGACTGCCATATTCTGAGAAAATGCAATATAGATTAATCTTTATGGCCAGCTTTCCGGGTTTGTGTAAATGCAAACATTGGCAAATGTGAGACGTGACGGGACGAAAAGCTGTATATAGGAGGGGCTTTTCACTATAGTGCCCCTCAAAAAGGTTTTGACTCACCCTGGAAGGTTACGTCGTCATAGCTCTCTTGTTGATTCAGACTTGGCTTGCTGTTGTCGTCAACACTTCCAAGGTTCCAGGGCGAGAAGGGGCTCCTTGACTTGGCCCAGCAGGGTGCAAACACACAGCACTGGTAGGCAAAGGGCAGCTCCGCTACCCTGCATATGGTACACCACATGAGTCATTCATCACTCCACAGACAGTATGCTACACAGCAAAGTATTAAAGGACCACTTTTCAACCTATCTTCATATAATAGGTCCTCACTAATAATCATGATAAAATGGCACAATTTTTTTCTACTCAGTTTGTGTCTCATAGGAGGGCTGTGGGCAGTTTAGAAACCGTCCTCCAGTGACATCATCATTAGGCAGATATTTTTTTAAACAAGATTTTTTTTTACAAAAATGTTTAGATTTTCATTATCGTGAGAACGATGGCTTCTATTTTCGCATTGCAACTTTTAAGGACTAGAAAGCCTGCAGTTTCTATTAGCTTTTATTCCCCATCGATGATGTCACTGGAGGACGGTTTCTGAACTGCCCACAGCCCTCCTCTGAGACACAGACCGAGTAGAAAAAATGTGCGCCTATTATAGGACCTATTATATGAAGATAGGTTGGAAAAGTGGTGAAGTAGTCCTTTAACATTAGAGTAGAACGTTTAAAACGGCAATGTTATGGGGTGTGTAACTGATATCTCCTATATTTGTAGGGAACCGTCAGAGGAGTCTATAAGGGCTCGTATTCAGGGAGGATTCAGCCTAAGGATCTGTATTTCTTATTTGGAGTTGGGAGGGAACGGAGCTGGTCACTAGAAAACAAGTGTTTAAGTAGCCGATCTACAACCTCACAACGCGGCGTGAAGCGTTGTGAGCTTGTAGATCTGCTATAGAGGGTATGCGTGTGACATCTTCAAAAAAAACTACTTTCTGGCCTTGACAGCCAATACACCCAAACAGAAAAGTTGTATTTGATTGCATTAGACGACGTTAAACGACATTAAACTCACTTTTTGTCACTCACTTTGTCATTCGATTTGCCATTCACTTTATGCATGTGCATACCCTCTATTTTCACTAGTTTGGTTAGTGAAAATTATTTATTTTATTTATATATGGTCATTTATTTTTTTGGCTCACGGGCTGAAACGTTTCGGCAACAACTGCCCTACAGTACCTGAGCCTGGGCAGGAGGTGCAGGGGGAGAGGGTCTCTGAGCTGAAGGCTCCTATACCTGAGCCTGGGCAGGAGGTGCAGGGGGAGAGGGTCTCTGAGCTGAAGGCTCCTATACCTGAGCCTGGGCAGGAGGTGCAGGGGGAGAGGGTCTCTGAGCTGAAGGCTCCTATACCTGAGCCTGGGCAGGAGGTGCAGGGGGAGAGGGTCTCTGAGCTGAAGGCTCCTATACCTGAGCCTGGGCAGGAGGTGCAGGGGGAGAGGGTCTCTGAGCTGAAGGCTCCTATACCTGAGCCTGGGCAGGAGGTGCAGGGGGAGAGGGTCTCTGAGCTGAAGGCTCCTATACCTGAGCCTGGGCAGGAGGTGCAGGGGGAGAGGGTCTCTGAGCTGAAGGCTCCTATACCTGAGCCTGGGCAGGAGGTGCAGGGGGAGAGGGTCTCTGAGCTGAAGGCTCCTATACCTGAGCCTGGGCAGGAGGTGCAGGGGGGGAGGGTCTCTGAGCTGAAGGCTCTACAGTACCTGAGCCTGGGCAGGAGGTGCAGGGGGAGAGGGTCTCTGAGCTGAAGGTTCTACAGTACCTGAGCCTGGGCAGGAGGTGCAGGGGGAGAGGGTCTCTGAGCTGAAGGTTCCCAGACAGCTTCAAGTGGGTGAGTCCATGAAGACCCTCCAGGGAGAAGGAAGACAGCCGGTTGGAGGTGAGGTCACTGAAGGTGAGAGAGGTGAGGTTGGGGGGGGGGGGGGATTCAAATGCATCGTCTTACCAAGTTGTTCACTTTTTAGTTTTTACATGAATCATCCAAATCATTCCATACATAAACAAGACTATAGTTCCTTCAGTGCCCTCTACACTCATTTGAGACTCATTGGTCATTGCAATACTTTCCCACACGCACGCACACACACACACATGCTCGCACACACACACACACACACACACACGACATCGCACGATTCACACAGCTTAACTAACAGTCTAATTACAATAGTTTGCATAGTGTACTGCACTGTACAGACTCACTGTTCCACTTTTCATATTTACATTTACATAGTACATTTCTATAATAAAAAACAATGTATTCCCCAAATAATCTCTTCCAAAGGGTATTTTCTATATTTACGCGTGCATCTGAGGCACTCGGGTCACTCAACAGTGACCTGAGTGCCTTCTTCATCTCCAGGAAGCTACAGTAGGTCTCCACATGGATCTCACCAATGACATTACTGGGAAAACACAATAACCATTTTGGGCGGGAACCCCTTTTGGTGTTTTAAGCATTATGTTGTACTTTAGCTATTGAAAAATAGCAGATCTACAAGCTCATAGCACGGCACCGAGTGCCGTGCTATGAACTTGTAGGTCTGCTATTTTTTTTTTAACGGGAAAATGTGCCTCAAATCTTTGAATATATATATTCTTTCAGAGTTTCAGTTTTTAACTCAAATTGGACTGGGGGGTCCCTGGAACAACGTTTTCAGATGGGGGTCGGCGGCCAATTACAAAAAAATGTTGGGGTCCTTGACATGAAATATTGAGCACCACTGAGATAGAAACATGAGGTTTTTCAGGGAAAAAAAACATTTTAAAAAGACATTTTTTTAATTTCGACGTCAGGCCTAAATTGGTTAAAACAAAGTCTCCTCTGAGGTTTCATCTGGGCGACTAAAAGCTTCTGCTATTGACTGTGACTATTTTACAATACTAAAACAGATGACTCACAGTCTTTGGATCTTTCCACATCCAGTGAGGTTGGGTAGACACCGTATCCAGTTGTAAGACAGGTCCCTTTTAGATGAGACACACACACACACAGGTTACATGGACATTTTCCCAAAGGAAATAAATGTCCAATTCAGCATCTAAACATGCCTTCCCAAAGAATGGAATAATCTGGACATAAGGGTTGGGTTATTGTATTGTGTTATAGGGGCCTGGCAGTGGGCGTGGTTTTCCCCATAGAGATTTTAGTACAAAAATTGTTTTATGTCTGTTATTATCCTGGTGATAATCTTTGTTTAGAGGTTTTCATTTTCATTTATTCACAGATCAAAGGTTTTATGGTCATGATTCACCAGGATCCTGGAAGGCTTGATTAAATATTTTTGTAAATCTCTATGGGAAAAAAATGAATGGCCGATTTTTCAGTGGAACCAGAAACCCACAGCCACTGCTATGCCCTATTGTGTCTATTTGGTTATTGATGGGATATGATGTTTGCATGCATTATTGAAAATTAAGTTGTTGAAGTTAGATAAGAGAGTGTAGAGACAGGCCTATCAACTGAGACAGAATATGGGGCACAGTCGGTAGTGCTGTCGCCTCACAGCCAGAAGGTCCTGAGTTCGATTCCCGCTGTGGGCGCTGGGGGCGTGTTCTCTCCTCCGCGTCATCAGTGCCCATACCCGAGGCGGGGTTGGCGAAGGGGCCTTTCTGTGTGGAGTTTGCATGTTCTCCCCGTGTCCCCTAGGGTAGGTAGTACCCTCACAAAAAACATGCAGTAATCCTGGTCTCTAAACTGCCTCCCCCTGGCCAGCCGGGGCGCCTGATGGAGAGGAAAGGAACTGGTCGGAATAACGTGTTCCTTCCATGCGCTACGTCCGGCCGGGGAAACTCTCCCCTGTCAGGTGAAAAGAAGCAGCTTGGACTCCTCATGCATAGAAGGAAGCATGAGGTCAGTCCGCTGCCCCCCCCCCCCCCCCCAGGTTGGCAGAGGAAGTGTAGCGCCCAGGATTACATTAGATAATTGACACTGGGTGAAAGAAATGGGTTGCAAAATCGTGGGATAAAAATCATATGAAAAAAAACACAAACGGAGACAAAATATGAAATGCATGACTAATGCCTCCGATGCTTTGTTTAGATACATTTTGTCTTCTGATCTTCTGTGGCTGGTGGGGGTGTTTATTGTTGTCTCCACCAGGCCGAAGGCATGGGGAGAGAGTATGTTTAGTTGTCTCCACCAGGCCGAAGGCATGGGGAGAGAGTATGTTTAGTTGTCTCCACCAGGCCGAAGGCATGGGGAGAGAGTATGTTTAGTTGTCTCCACCAGGCCGAAGGCATGGGGAGAGAGTATGTTTAGTTGTCTCCACCAGGCCGAAGGCATGGGGAGAGAGTATGTTTAGTTGTCTCCACCAGGCCGAAGGCATGGGGAGAGAGTATGTTTGTCTCCACCAGGCCGAAGGCATGGGGAGAGAGTATGTTTGTCTCCACCAGGCCGAAGGCATGGGGAGAGAGTATGTTTGTTTCCACCAGGCCGAAGGCATGGGGAGAGAGTATGTTTAGTTGTCTCCACTTGGCCGAAGGCATGGGGAGAGAGTATGTTTAGTTGTCTCCACTTGGCCGAAGGCATGGGGAGAGAGTATGTTCAGTTGTCTCCACCAGGCCGAAGGCATGGGGAGAGAGTATGTTTAGTTGTCTCCACCAGGCCGAAGGCATGGGGAGAGAGTATGTTTAGTTGTCTCCACCAGGCCGAAGGCATGGGGAGAGAGTATGTTTGTCTCCACCAGGCCGAAGGCATGGGGAGAGAGTATGTTTAGTTGTCTCCACCAGGCCGAAGGCATGGGGAGAGAGTATGTTTGTCTCCACCAGGCCGAAGGCATGGGGAGAGAGTATGTTTAGTTGTCTCCACCAGGCCGAAGGCATGGGGAGAGAGTATGTTTTGCACTCCGTCCGTGTGTGTGTGTGAGTCTGTGTGTCCTTGTGTCTGTCCGTCCGTCTGCAGCTAATCTCCGGCACCGTTAACCCGGTCCATGCCAACTTTTGCACACACACTCCCTGGATGCCAGCGATGAACCTCCACGAATCTTCCAGATCGGCCTGTTATAGCGCCACCAGGAGGCCGACTTTTGAAAAACAATTTTTTTTATATTACTCCTCCAGATTCTGTCCAAAAATCCCGCAAATCGTTACACACTATCTCTAAAGTCATGTGTTCAAGACATATCTGTCCGATATTCCATACTAATTGGCTAATATTGGCTTTCAAAGTTTGCAAGATTGGCCCCGTTTTGAACAAAAAGCCTCAAATCATGAATGCAGCTTGCAATTTACGTGAAATCTTTCACGGACTTTCCTACTAGGCTGAGGAATATATCCCACCCTTTTCACTTTGGCCTGTTATAGCGCCACCAACCAAGTGGATTTTTGCCAAACACATTTTTGGAACAAAATGCCTCAAATCATCCAATTGCCAAGGCGTAAGAAGAAATGGCACCCTTTTCACATTGTTTTACTTTTTTTTTTATCCTATGATTTTGTAACCAATTTTTCAGCCAGTGTCAATTGCCTAAGCTGTAATCCTGGGCGCTACTCTCCCTCTGCCAACCTGGGGAGAGCCCTGAACTGAGCTCGTGCTTCCTTCAATGCATGAGGAGGAGTGAGCAGGCCTCTTCTTATCACCTGGCAGGGGGAGAGTTCCCCCAGGTAGGACGTAGCGCGTGGAAGGAACACGTTATTCCAACCATCCTTATTTCCCCTCCATCAGGTGCCCCGGCTGGCCAGGGGGAGGCAGTATAGAGACCAGGATTACAGCATGTTTTTTGTGAGGGTACCTACCCTAGGGGACACGGGGAGAACATGTGAGGGTACCTACCCTAGGGGACACGGGGAGAACATGTGAGGGTACCTACCCTAGGGGACACGGGGAGAACATGTGAGGGTACCTATACCTTAGGGGACACGGGGAGAACATGTGAGGTTACCTACCCTAGGGGACACGGGGAGAACATGTGAGGGTACCTACCCTAGGGGACACGGGGAGAACATGTGAGGGTACCTACCCTAGGGGACACGGGGAGAACATGTGAGGGTACCTACCCTAGGGGACACGGGGATAACATGCGAGGGTACCTACCTTAGGGGACACGGGGAGAACATGTGAGGGTACCTACCCTAGGGGACACGGGGAGAACATGTGAGGGTACCTACACTAGGGGACACGGGGAGAACATGTGAGGGTACCTACCCTAGGGGACACGGGGAGAACATGTGAGGGTACCTACCTTAGGGGACACGGGGAGAACATGTGAGGGTACCCACCCTAAGGGACACGGGGAGAACATGTGAGGGTACCTACCCTAGGGGACACGGGGAGAACATGTGAGGGTACCTACCCTAGGGGACACAGGGAGAACATGTGAGGGTACCTACCCTAGGGGACACGGGGAGAACATGTGAGGGTACCTACCCTAGGGGACACGGGGAGAACATGTGAGGGTACCTACCCTAGGGGACACGGGGGGAGAACATGCAAACTCCACACAGAAAGACACTTTCGCCAACCCCACTTATAGGGTATGTGTGGCGGCGCTGATGATGTGGACAAGAGAACACACCAAAGCGTCCCCGACGGGAATCCAACCCGGGACCTTCTAGCTGTGAGGCGACAGTGCTACAGACTGTGCCACCGCGCCCCCCATGGGGCTGTTTATTAACCATGACATTGAGGATTGTTGTTGTTAATCATCAAATACGGAATTATATAGAGCGTCGCAGTCCTGCCCCCTTTCATGACGACGCCAGGCCCAGGAAATAATTCCCAATGCATTTTTCCCATAGACATTTCAAAAAGTATTTTTTTAAATACCTTTTAAGCGTCGTACGAAGCCAACTCGAGTCGTGACAAATCATGACAACAAACACAATATTTTGGACCAAACAAATAATTACAAAGAAGAAAAACAAATACTTTCTGAAAAGTCTATGAGGAGTCTCTCGAGGGGGCAGGACTGCGACGCTCTATTGCGGCTGTGGCTCAGGAGCTAGAGCTGGTCGTCCAATGATCCCTGGGTCGGCGGTTCGAATCCCGGCTCCTCCTGGCCACATGTCGAAGTGTCCTTGGGCACTGACACTGAACCCTACATTGCCTCCAATGAGTTGGTCAGTGTGAGCTCGCCACCATTGGTGTGTGAATGTGGGAAGTGAGGACGCTGGCGTCGACTGTTCACCGCTTCACCTCCCAACATATGAATGAATGAACCATTGTAAAGTGCTTTGAGCACTTGGGAAAAACGCTATAAAAATGCAATTCATTATTGTATGATGAAAGAAGGGGAAAATAGAAAATGAAGTTGCTCGTATCCTAATAATGACGCGAAGCCTGCGGAGCTAGTTCAGGCAGGCAACTCGTGAGTGAGCCTACCTGATCAGGTGACTGGTCTCATGCACTCTTTACCTGATCAGAGCTGCTATTTAAACCTGCCTACTTGCTCTTTCCTGGCTTCTCTCCCACTGTGCGGTCGTACGCCGCTGCTGCTGCTGCTGTCTCCCTGCCTCGCTCCCTGCTAACCTAGCTGCTCATGTTTTTGCAAATCCCACCGCCTCCCCAGCATCCACCTGTATACAGGCTCTGTTTCTAGATCCCCCTGCATGGGGATCTTATTAATTCCCCTGTTGTACTTGGCTTATCATTTATTTGTTTTTATCCCACGATTTTGTAAACCATTTTTCACCCGTGTCAATTATCTAATGTGATCCTGGGCTCTACACACCCTCCGCCAACCTAGTCCCCATATATGGGGGACATGGGGACAGCAACAGACTTGACCTCATGCTTCCTTCATGCCTGAGTGTCCAAGTTGCTCCCCCCTGTCCACCTGACAGGGGGGAGTTTCCCTGGTTGGACGTAGCACGTGGAAGGAACACGTTTTCCAACCAGTTCCTTTCCCCTTCATCAGGCGCCCCGGCTGGCCAGGGGGAGGCAGTTTAGAGACCAGGATTACTGCATGTTTTTGTTTGTTTGTGAGGGTACCTACCCTAGGGGACACGGGGAGAACATGCAAACTCCACACAGAAAGGCCCTTTCGCCAACCCCGCCTCGCCTTATAATTTAACTAAAATGTTAATGTCACAGTGAATGAATAGGGACAGAGCCCTGACGCCAATTTATGCTTCATATACCTATGCTCAATTAGGCTCAATAAATATATATTCTAAATTCACTCTAAAAGTTGTCTGACTGAAATGTATCAATGTGTATGTCAATGCATTTGTAATGCTCTAAAGGTTGTGGCATGAAGGCACACTTACAGCTGCTGTAGGCTGGGCAGGAGTTGACAGATGGAACTGGGTACTGAGGAGATGTGGGTGCCTGTGACGCTTCTGAACGAAGAGATTGGAATATTGCATCAGTGAGATCAACAAGTGATAGCAGGTGATTTATTGATTCAATCCCATTCTGGGCGGGAGCCCCGCTTTTGGTGTTTTAAGCATTATGTTATACTTTAGCTATTGAAAAATAGCAGATCTACAAGCTTGTGGAGCTGCTATTTTTGAAAAGTCGTGAAAATTATTTCAGAGGGAACGTTTTTAACTCAAATCTTTGCTTCTGGGTCCCTAGAACAACATATTTTCAGATGGGGGTCGGCGGCCAATCACATATTTTGGGGGTCCTTGACATGAAAATGTTTGAGAACGACTGATATAGAAACATGAGGTTTTTCAGAAAACTGTCATGATTTAGAAGACCTACAAATACCTATTCAAAGATGTGTGCCGCATTTTCACGATTATTCAAAAATAGCAGACCTACAAGCTCCGCGCTATGAGCTTGTAGATCTGCTATTTTTTCAATAGCTAAAGCATAACATAATCCTTAAAACACCAAAAGGGATAATTCCCGCCCAAAATGGGTTTTAATCACACGATGATCTTTCAAATGACCCGACGACCACCCTCTCTGCCTCTCCCCCAAAACATCACAAAGAAACCCCTCCAGTGAAATACAATCCAAACAGGCAGCAGCTCTGCAGAGCAGGGAGGGTGGCCATGCAGCAGGATGGGAAACATTGGATTAGGGCTTTCTCCACAACTTCAACACTCTCCACACACGTCAACAACACATCAATGTTGGCAAATGAATCAGAGGGGGGGGGGGGGGGGGGGGGGCTGCTTGTGGGCCTGCTGGTGCGGGACACCATAATAGCCCATTTAGGCCTGAGCTCGATTCTACAAAATGTCTTCTAAAATCTAAATCATGAGTTTTCTGGGGAAAAAAACATGTTTCTATGTCAGTGGTGCTCAAACTATTTCATTTCAAGGACCCCCCAAAAAAAATTATTTGGCCTCCGACCCCCATCTCAAAATATGTTGTTCCAGGGACCCCCCCAGAAGCAAATATTTGAAAGAATATATTCAAAGATTTGCGCCACATTTTCACGATTTTTCAAAAAATAGCAGACCTACAAGCTCGTAGCGCGGCACTCGGTGCCACGCTATGAGCTTGTAGATCTGCTATTTTTCAATAGTTAAAACACCAAAAGGGGTTCCCGTCCAGAATAGGATAATAATAAGGGATCCTGGGGTGGCTTGTTGTAGTATAGGGGACTTACAGGGTCTCCAGTCTGTTCGCTCCAGTGAGGTCTGGGAAGACTGTGATGTCTTTGGCTCCACTGAGAGATCTAAACACACAGATGAGATCGCAGGAGAGGGAGAGAGAGAAAGAAGAAAAAAGACACATGTCCGAGGGGTTTTAGAGCATGTGTTTGGTCTGGTGTTTACTAGCACGTGAAGTTAGAAATAAATATGTGATTGAAAAATACCAATGGTAGCACGACATGTTTTTCCAGACAAACAAACCCATAGGGCTTATTACTACTACGCCCCGTAGCAAGGAAGTTAGGATCCCAACCGACAAACAAATGGTCTGTAAGATGTGTGACACACGACAACAATCCGTACGGCATGTGAAGATACTACTCAAGCGTGGTGTGGGGCTGACGGTGACTTACAGGGTTCTGAGTAGAGATGGCCGCTCGTTAACCTTTATTGATAACGATCACCTTATCGATCAGGCTTAGCGAGTCGGGGTCTTATCGAGCCCACTATCGAGCATTTTATATTATTATGTGGAAAAACTGGAGGCAATACATTCTGAACAGAACCAGTATATTTTACTATGGCCTTCAAATACAGTACTTTTCTAACAGACGGAAGGCAATTGACCTTTTTACCAATAAAATAATATTAAAGAAACTGTTAACTTTAAACCGTCACTTTAAAAGCGCAATTTTGTTTACCCGGACAGCGCTGGTTGGCAGGTATCAATACACTTTTAGACCGACATGTTTGTGCCAGCATGGATGATTACATTTATTTCTTGATCGCCTCTTGATTGTTTAAACATGACGTCATGGGCCGCTATGCTCCATAACAGGCTTGATAAGCCCAAAGCTTATTGATAACGAGTACCCAATAAACTTGTTATCGGATTTTTTCGGGTATCGGTTATCGAGCTCCATCCCTAGTTCTGAGCTCTGGGAGATGCAAAGATACTACTCACTCAGTAAGTGTGCTGTGGGACTAATGGTGACTTACAGGGTTCTCTCACTCAGTAAGCGTGGTGTGGGACTGATGGTGACTTACAGGGTTCTGGTGTGGGACTGACGGTGACTTACAGGCTTCTGGTGTGGGACTGACGGTGACTTACAGGCTTCTGGTGTGGGACTGATGGTGACTTACAGGGTTCTGGTGTGGGACTGATGGTGACTTACAGGGTTCTGGTGTGGGACTGACGGTGACTTACAGGCTTCTGGTGTGGGACTGATGGTGACTTACAGGGTTCTGGTGTGGGACTGATGGTGACTTACAGGGTTCTGGTGTGGGACTGATGGTGACTTACAGGGTTCTGGTGTGGGACTGATGGTGACTTACAGGGTTCTGGTGTGGGACTGATGGTGACTTACAGGGTTCTGGTGTGGGACTGATGGTGACTTACAGGGTTCTGGTGTGGGACTGATGGTGACTTACAGGGTTCTGGTGTGGGACTGATGGTGACTTACAGGGTTCTCTCACTCAGTAAGCACGCTGTGGGACTGTGGGACTGATGGTGACTTACAGGGTTCTGGTGTGGGACTGATGGTGACTTACAGGGTTCTCTCACTCAGTAAGCACGCTGTGGGACTGATGGTGACTTACAGGGTTCTGGTGTGGGACTGATGGTGACTTAGGGTTATCACTCAGTAAGCATTCTGGGGGACTGATGGTGACTTACAGGGTTCTCTCACTCAGTAAGCGTGGTGTGGGACTGATGGTGACTTACAGGGTTCTCTCACTCAGTAAGCACGCTGTGGGACTGATGGTGACTTACAGGGTTCTGGTGTGGGACTGATGGTGACTTAGGGTTATCACTCAGTAAGCATTCTGGGGGACTGATGGTGACTTACAGGGTTCTCTCACTCAGTAAGCGTGGTGTGGGACTGATGGTGACTTATAGCAGGGTTCTCTCACTCAGTAAGCACGCTGTGGGACTGATGGTGACTTACAGGGTTCTCTCACTCAGTAAGCATGCTGTGGGACTGATGGTGACTTACAGGGTTCTCTCACTCAGTAAGCATGCTGTGGGACTGATGGTGACTTACAGGGTTCTCTCTCACTCAGTAAGCATGCTGTGGGACTGATGGTGACTTACAGGGTTCTGAGCTCCGGGAGACGCTGGAAGGCTGACTGGTCTAGAACCTGGACAGGATTGTTCTGGAGGTTTCTTTTGGGGGGAGAATAAACACGGCTTAATTAGCACCACTGTTAATGAAGTTGATGGTGAATAAATGCCTTTTATTTGCAATGAACCATTTAGTAATGATGAGATGTAAGGGAGAACCAGACAAAGAAAATAAATGATCACGTATGATGGAGAATTGCAAACGTAAACAAGTTATTCATTTATTACATGTCTTGATTCTTTACATATTATGAACAGTCGGGTCAGTTTCGATCTACTGTATACTTCTGAATCGTGCTTATTATGTAGAAGGATTAAATTATATGGGATGCTACGGTAACCTACATGGTCTCTATGGAAGGGTTTCCAATGAAGGCATGTCCTGGGATGGATCTGATGTGGTTGCTCTGAAGAATCCTGAGGAGATGAGCATTGCGAGATGACGTTAGATGACGCAGTTTTGGCTGCAGAAGATGCATTCGTGTACAGTGTAGCAGTATAGCAAACTGTCTAAGAAGTTGGAGGTCACCTCACTTTCTGCTTTCTGTTCAATTGATTCAGAAAAATGCACACAAAGTGCACAAAGACCCGCACACCGTCTGCACTTGCAATGCGAACTTTATTGGCAACTTTTCAGTCAAAGACCTTCTTCAGGCATCAGGTTTTTGACCGAAACGTTGCCAATAAAGTTCTGTTTCTGAGTTTCTGAATACATTGAGCCCTGCCTACACACCCGCCTCAGAGAAATGCAGGTGTGCATATGAGACTTTGTTTTCTGTTCAATTGATTCAAAATTAAAGATGAAACTCCTTTTCGTTTGTTAAGCATCCCCGTCTGAGGGGAACATTCGGCAAAAATTGCAGAGCACAACAACGCGTCGTGCGTGACACATTATATTATACATGTATGTATGGGCTGTGTTCGGACACCAAACAGATTTGGTGTACAAGAGAAAAATGAGGGGGAAGTATACAGAACCGACCCTGGAAGTATACAGAACCGACCCTGGTCAAACTTAGTATTCATTTACCAAGTATAGAGGGTTTAACCCATTCTGGGCGGGAACGCCTTTTGGTGTTTTAACCATTATGTTATGATTTAGCTATTGAAAAATAGCAGATCTACAAGCTCATAGCGCGCCACCGAGTGCCGCGCTACGAGCTTGTAGGTGTGCTATTTTTGAAAAATCGTTAAAACATTTTTAACTCAAATATTTGCTTCTGGGGGGTCCCTGGAACTACATATTATGAGATGGGGGTCCGTGGCCCAATAGAGATAATTCTGGGGGTCCTTGACATGAAAAAGGTTGAGCACCACTGACATAGAAACATAGGTTTTTCAGAAAAAGGATTTAGAAGCCTTTTTTTTAATCGACCTCAGCTGACTATTTTGTTAGTTTGTTTCAGCAACATATCTGCATGATTTTTGGTAAAGCAGCGAGTGTACATTTTCACCAAGTGAAGCATTTCTAGACTCACAGTTCCTTGAGGCTGGGGATGTCTCTGATGGCTGTAGGGAAGCTGTCCAGTCTGTTGGAACTTAGATCTCTGTAATGAGGTCAGAAGGTTCCATTAATAATGACATGAAGGTCACTCTGTCTCCAACAAAGAGACTGAGAGAGAGTGTGGTCGGGTCATTTCAATGAATGACCACAGTGCCACGGAGCCATTTCAACCCGTCATGATTTATTTTACAATAAATAACCTCACTGTACATTATTCCATTGACCCAAATCAATCATTTGACATGTAATATCGATTGATATTTTTTTTATTAGGCTACTAATTCCCACTTCCAGCAGGCCTGTCAATGAGAAATAACAGCCTGCCGAATTGACCGTTACTGACTGATACTTTGCTTTGAATTAATATGACTAATACTCTACCTGCCACTATAATACTATACCTACTGTAGGCCTACTTATACAACAATAATAACACAGCGGATTCGTCCGTTATCACTGTATTAAATATATGAAATCAACCGTTATCAGGACGTTGGAATGTGGCTAATATGGCCATACTGGCATACTAGACATTGTGGTGTTTGGCTGTGTTCCCCCGGACTGCACGCATGCAGGGCGCGGTGCAGACACAGCCTGGTCAAGGACTCCCCCTGCTGAACGTGTCATTTCCAACTTTATTGTCGGGGCATGGAAACCAGGGGCTTCTAATATTTACTATTCTCTGCCTATCGGGACGTAACTCAGACGGCGCTGAGTCGGCTCTGGTGGCCGTCGCAACGCTCGGCACGGCGACTCGCTCGGCTAGCGCCTCGCTCAGCAGTGCCTCACGTGGCTTAAAGGGATAGTTCAGAGTTTTTTAACTTAAGTTGTATGAAATACTTGCCATTAATATAGTGGTTGCAACAGTATTAATTGATTGCCCGAGTCCCGTGGTGGGAGTTCTGCTCTGGTTTTGGTCAATATTAAGTAGTTCCGGTCATTTTGTGGGGGGCACTGGGGCCACGCAGTAAAAGTAAATGAATCCACAAAACGAACGTAATTTGTATTGTTGACCTATTTCTAAAATATTAGCGCGACTTTCGTTCAACTTTGACCCCTCTATCACATGGAACTATTTTTTGGGCGTAGTGATATGGACACAAAAACATAGTTCTGTGTGATAGAGGGGTAAAAAAAGAACGGAAGTTGCACTAATATTTTAGAAATAGGTCAACAATACAAATTACGTTCGTTTTGTGGATTAATTTACTTTTACTGCGTGGCCCCAGTGCCCCCCACAAAATGACCGGAACTACTTAATATTGACCAAAACCAGAGCAGAACTCCCACCACGGGACTCGGGCAATCAATTAATACAGTTGCAACCACTATATTAATGGCAAGTATTTCATACAACTTAAGTTAAAAAAATCTGAACTATCCCTTTAAGAACATTCTCTTGATTATCGGGTGATAACATCCGAATAACAAGAACAGTTATAATATTACCCACTGTAATAATATATATATATTAATACTGTCACTATACTATAACATTATCAATCACAAATGTGTTATTATTTTACACCGCTCTTCACTCAGACGGGACATTCCAAAGCCTGGGGACCCCGGGCCGGAAGGCAGAGGTCTGAGCCGATCGAGAGACCTTCCTTCCGCTCATAAATGTCTCTTCCTCCAGTCCCGTCCCGGCAGCTATATATGACAGACGCTACCGTCGTGTCTCAGCGTCAACCTCTCTCATCTCTCTCCAAAACACACACCAATCAGCGCCTGGTTTCACACGCGGCTACTTCCTGTTTGTAAACACGGCATGTCTGGGAAACTGGCTCTTTGGGCGCTGCTGACACGCAGTCACAGTCAGGAGGGAAACTGGCTCTTTGGGCGCTGCTGACACGCAGTCACAGTCAGGAGGGAAACTGGCTCTTTGGGGTGCTGACACGCCGTACAGTCAGGATTTACAGTGTTCGTTCGCATCCGGCTCCCTCCTAAACAGCGGCCATTGTATTGGGTGGGAATGAAAGGGGGTCAGACCTACACTGGTGAGACTTCCTGGAAAGCTGTGTGTCTGTGCGTGTGCGTGTGCATGCGTTCGTGTGTGTGTGTGTGTGTGTGTGTGCGCGTGTGTGTGTGTGTGTATGTGCGTGTGCGTGTGCGCGTGTGCGCGTGTGCGTGTGTGTGTGTGCGCGTGTGTGTGTGTGTGTGTGTGTGTGTGTGTGTGCGCGTGTGTGTGTGTGTGTGTGTGTGTGTGTGTGTGTGTCTCTGTGGGCAGTCAACAACCCCATAATTTAGCCTTCATACACTAGACAATGTTTCGCTGGACCACAAGGAGAGACATCTTCGCGAGCCCGGTCTGGAATGTCAGGGAGAGTGCAGTTGCCGTGCGTGTGTGCGTGCGTGCGTGCGTGCGTGCGTGCGTGCGTGTGTGCGTGCGTGCGTGCGTAAGACAAACGTCCATGTGGCAATGAGTCATCATGAGTATACAGAAAACATAGACTATAACTAGAGTTACACAGGATCGTCTCGACTCTCGTACATCTCTCCATATTCTCAGAAGCATGTCTGACAGACAGAAAACTCAGCGCTTGTTTGCCTATCATCATCGAACCCTCCGAGCCTGTTGCTTCACTCGCATGTTGTGTACGTCTGCAGGGAAACAAAGAGACCGCAGAACGGATCTATCGTATAGAGGTCTACGTAGTAATGTAGTAATAGGCCAATCTAGATAAATGCCAGCCAGCTGCATTATGCTGTAAATGCCCACACAGACTATACATACAGATGTAGATAGAGCTCTCTATGCAAACTGACTCGTTACAGCACTATTCTGCAGTTGTTGTTTTTGACAGTAAATTTTGATTTTAGTTTTAGTCATTTTTAAGAATTTTCATTTAGTTTTAGTCACATTTCAGTCACCTGGAATGTTCTAGGTGACTAAGTTTTAGTCGACTAAATGTCATACGGTTTTAGTCGACTAAATCAACTGTAGAAGTGTAGATTTAGTCGACTAACATGTGTTTTGACGGGCCTTGATGTCGTTGTAATGGCAGATTTTACACTTTGGTTGCATGCTGAAAATAGCAGAGCTGTAGGTCTGCTGTAGTTCTGCAGTTCTGTAGTTTTCAGCATGCAACCTAGCATAAAACTGGATCTCTTGTCCACTAGTCCCTCCCTAACATTTTAGTCTAGTTTTTATTTGTTGACGAAATTGTCAATATATTTAGTCTTAGTTTTAGTCATCATAGATTCGTTTTTATTTTGTTTTAGTCAGTGAAAAATGGTAGTCGACGGACATTTTTCGTCTTAGTTTTAGTCGACGAAAACAACACTGCTATTCAGCAGTGGTGGAAAGTAATTTACTTAAGTACTGTAGGCCTAGGAGTTATTTATAGGCTACTTTACTTGAGTATTTCGAATTCCCAGCATTTTCACTTCTACTCCTCTACATCTCAGAGGCAAATATTGTACGTTTTACTCCAATACATTTATTTTTAAAACGTTAGTTACTAGTTACTTTGTAGATTACCGTATTACAAAACATACATTAACCACTTCAGCCCTATACAGTAAATATTCTGTACATTTCGTCCATTTGAAAATAGCCGATCTATGCGACGCATTGGGAGCTTAGCTTGTATAGCTGGCATAATGAGTACTTTTACTTTTGGCACTTTTTGAATTCTGGACTTTTCTAGAATTTCTATTTTCCATTAGCCTACAGTAGCCATAGCAATAATGTTTTACTTACTTAAGTAAAACATTACTTACTTAAGTAAAACATTACTGTACTTTTTTCCCAGTGAGCTTGTAGCTGCTATTTTCAGCATGCTATTTTATGTCCTTTAGTTCTCTCTTCTCGAACATCTAGTTTTTAAGGAGTTAGTATAGTTTTTATTTGTTGACGTAATTGTCAATATATCTAGTTATAGTTTTAGTCATCATAGCTTAGTTTTTATTTTGTTTTTATTCAGTTTTCCTCAGTGGAAAAAAAGGTTTGTCGACGAATATTTTTTCATCATAGTTTTACTCGACGAAATCAACAGTGTTCTCGACTTCTCAACGTGTACTTTTCGTCTGCGTCACACACACACACACATACACACACACACACACACACACACACACACACACACACACACACACACACACACACACACACACACACACACACACACACACACACACACACACACACACACACACACACACACACACACACACACACACACACACACACAGTCACTCAGTCACACACACACACACCGCCAGGATAATGAGACCTGTCTGTCTCATAGTGCAAAGTTTCCGGGCACCCTGAGGCCTGTTTGGGGAGCAGCATCCAAACAGTCGACGGGACGACGGGGGGAAACAACATGTGCATCCTAGTCCATTCTGACCTGAGATCAGATTCTAAAAATGTCTTCTACATCCTGACAGTTTTCTGAAAAAGCTACGTCTCTATGTCAGTCGTTCTTCGGTTTTTCAAAAATAGCAGACCTACAAGCTCGTAGCGCGCCACTCGGTGGCGCGCTATGAGCTTGTAGATCTGCTATTTTTCAATAGCTAAAGCATAACATAATGCTAACACCAAAAGGGGTTGCCGCCCAAAATGGGCTAGATTGAGGGTAATTGGCAGAGGTTCGGCACCGTGACCACACACAGATGAGGGCCTGGCCCCAGACTGTTTGAACTGCAGTGGTGGCTCACTTACGGCTAAGCCCCAGGGGGGGGTTTTCTTGTAAAAAGACAGTGCTCAAAGACAGGCCCTCTGTCCCAATATGGCCGACGAGACACCTGCCTCATGCGCTCTGATCTCAGCTTCTATGCCAGGAGTTGTTGTGGGTCTTCTTCTTGGTCAAGTTCTTCTTTGGTTAAGATTGTTTTTAATTTATTTTCTTTGTTGTAATTTTGTGGGTTGTTTTCCACATAATTGGTTTTGATTTGTCTCGTTTCGCGTTTTTGCATTTCATTATGTTGTTGTTGTGGATGGATCGGATTCCCCACTGCCCAATGCAGCCTAGATTTGGAATTGGTGTCTTAATATGTGTGCTGGTGCAGGTCCAAATAAGTTCAAAACCAAAAGGAAAAAAAAGAATATATATATATATATATTTTAAAGGAGCATTCAGTGATTTGGGTGATTTGGAAAAAACCCAGGTCCGCCCGAGAACAAGATGTGCACATGAATTTTTGAATTAATATTCGAATTAAGTGAAATCACTGAATATTCCTTTAACTGCGGTGTATTCAAACTTTTATTTTGTACAACATAAGTACTCAATTTTAACCATGAGGCAGTAATGCTCTGAATGCTCTGAAAAAGGTCAAATGTTCTGGTTTTGTAATTGTTAAACCTTTTTCGCCATACAATGAGAATGAGTACTGCTCTCTTCTTCGATCACAGAAGCAACAGAAAATGATCAACATTATTTAGACTTATATATCATACCCATGCCAGGTAGCTAGCTATTATACAATTAAATACAATATCTAACAAACTTCAACGTATAGCCTCAAAGTGAAAGGTTAGCAGTCAACTCACAGGGTCTCCAGGTTTTGCAGCCCATCAAAGCACCTTTCCCCCAGCGAGTGGATCTGGTTGTCATGGAGATGTCTATAGGATAGGAATGGTTAGTATTAGTGGCACAAACAATTTTTGCACGCAACGAGCACACACGCAACAAATTCACGGGACCCTGCTCACGTAAATACGCTTGCGTTGTCGCACCGCGACTTCTCCGAGCAAATACGCAGGTCTCGTTGAAAATGAACTATAGGCGCGTTTTATCGCTCCCCGTTTGCAAGGCCCTTTATACAGTTGGGGAGACACATCCCTAATACTGTCTTTAAAGGTATATTCAGTGATTTGACTTAATTCAAATATCACTTGTTTTTTCGTTTTTTCTGGATAATCCTCCCTACTATAGTGTGTGCTGACCATATAAGGAGTTCCTCCCTGTCCCCAGTGAAAAAAAAAAACCCTAGCTTCAGTTTTGGTGGCGGGTGGCAAAACCTGATTGGATGAAAGCTTTGCCACCCAAAGCCCAAAGCGAAACTAGGGTTTTTTGACCCCAGGGGCTCACTGGGGACAGGGAGGAACTCCTTATATGGTCAGCACACTTTATAGTAGGGAGGATTATCCAAAAAATAAGAAAAAATAAGTGATAGTTGAATTAAGTGAAATCACTGAATGTACCTTTAATGGTACTAATCTCTCTAGTCTGGAGTCTCTACACGTGTAATAACTCACATGACCACCAGGTGACTGAGGTTGCCAAACGCCCGGTCGGGAACGTAGGTGATGTTGTTGAGGGCGAGGTTCACCGCCTGCAGAGCGGGCAGCCTGGCGAGGGCCTCCACGGGCACCCGCGTGAGGGCGTTGTCATCCAGCCAGAGGTATCTGAGGGACCTGAGGCCCTTGAAGGAGGCGCCGTGCAAGTTGCCAATGGAGTTGGCATCCAGGCGCCTGGCAGTATAGGAGATTAGTGTTTTGTTCGACACAATGAAGGCCTTTCTCGGCCCCACCCTTCTCCCATTGTTTATATTGTGTTTAGTTTCCAAGATGGCCGCAGCACCAGGAGGGGGTGGGGCGGAGGTGAGCGGGCGGGGTCGACCCTATGCCCTTACTGGGCTGCATTCCAGACACTTGCCTTGTGTCTGACACCTGACTTGTGTCTGAACACAGCTTTGATGGATGTGTTCTGCCCCCCCTCCCCCCATCAAACAAAATGTTTGGTCAAACCATATGCATGGGCTTCCATTGGAAATGCATTGGAGCGGCCATTAAACACAGACACAAGACAGACACTTGACAGGTGTCTTGAATGTGTGAACGCAGTCCAGTAAGGGCATATGTCGACCCCACCCGCTCACCTCCGCCCCACCCCCTCCTGGTGCTGCGGCCATCTTGGAAACTAAACAGAATATAAACAATGGGAGAAGGGTGGGGCCGAGAAAGGCAGAGAAAAGCTTGTATAGGAGAGACCCTGATGCTAGGTAGGAGAGACCCTGCTAGGTATAGGAGAGACCCTGATGCTAGGTACGAGAGACCCTGATGCTAGGTATAGGAGAGACCCTGATGCTAGGTAGGAGAGAGACCCTGATGCTAGGTAGGAGAGAAAGACCCTGATGCTAGGTAGGAGAGACCCTGATGCTAGGTAGGAGAGACCCTGATGCTAGGTAGGAGAGACCCTGATGCTAGGTAGGAGAGACCCTGATGCTAGGTAGGAGAGACCCTGCTAGGTATAGGAGAGACCCTGATGCTAGGTAGGAGAGACCCTGCTAGGTATAGGAGAGACCCTGATGCTAGGTAGGAGAGACCCTGATGCTAGGTAGGAGAGACCCTGATGCTAGGTATAGGAGAGACCCTGATGCTAGGTATAGGAGAGACCCTGATGCTAGGTATAGGAGAGACCCTGATGCTAGGTAGGAGAGACCCTGATGCTAGGTAGGAGAGACCCTGATGCTAGGTAGGAGATACCCTGATGCTAGGTGTAGGAGAGACCCTGATGCTAGGTAGGAGAGAGAGACCCTGATGCTAGGTAGGAGAGACCCTGATGCTAGGTAGGAGAGACCCTGATGCTAGGTAGGAGAGACCCTGATGCTAGGTAGGAGAGACCCTGCTAGGTATAGGAGAGACCCTGATGCTAGGTAGGAGAGACCCTGATGCTAGGTATAGGAGAGACCCTGATGCTAGGTATAGGAGAGACCCTGATGCTAGGTATAGGAGAGACCCTGATGCTAGGTAGGAGAGACCCTGATGCTAGGTAGGAGAGACCCTGCTGCTAGGTAGGAGAGACCCTGCTAGGTATAGGAGAGACCCTGATGCTAGGTAGGAGAGACCCTGATGCTAGGTATAGGAGAGACCCTGATGCTAGGTAGGAGAGAGAGACCCTGATGCTAGGTAGGAGAGACCCTGATGCTAGGTAGGAGAGACCCTGATGCTAGGTAGGAGAGACCCTGCTAGGTATAGGAGAGACCCTGATGCTAGGTAGGAGAGACCCTGATGCTAGGTATAGGAGAGACCCTGATGCTAGGTAGGAGAGAGAGACCCTGATGCTAGGTAGGAGAGACCCTGATGCTAGGTAGGAGAGACCCTGATGCTAGGTAGGAGAGACCCTGATGCTAGGTAGGAGAGACCCTGATGCTAGGTAGGAGAGACCCTGATGCTAGGTATAGGAGAGACCCTGATGCTAGGTATAGGAGAGACCCTGATGCTAGGTAGGAGAGACCCTGATGCTAGGTAGGAGAGACCCTGGTGCTAGGTAGGAGAGACCCTGATGCTAGGTAGGAGAGACCCTGATGCTAGGTATAGGAGAGACCCTGATGCTAGGTAGGCGAGAGAGACCCTGATGCTAGGTAGGAGAGACCCTGATGCTAGGTAGGAGAGACCCTGATGCCTGGTAGGAGAGACCCTGATGCTAGGTAGGAGAGAGAGACCCTGATGCTAGGTAGGAGAGACCCTGATGCTAGGTAGGAGAGACCCTGCTAGGTATAGGAGAGACCCTGATGCTAGGTAGGAGAGACCCTGATGCTAGGTATAGGAGAGACCCTGATGCTAGGTAGGAGAGAGAGACCCTGATGCTAGGTAGGAGAGACCCTGATGCTAGGTAGGAGAGACCCTGATGCTAGGTAGGAGAGACCCTGATGCTAGGTAGGAGAGACCCTGATGCTAGGTATAGGAGAGACCCTGATGCTAGGTATAGGAGAGACCCTGATGCTAGGTAGGAGAGACCCTGATGCTAGGTAGGAGAGACCCTGATGCTAGGTAGGAGAGACCCTGATGCTAGGTATAGGAGAGACCCTGATGCTAGGTAGGAGATACCCTGATGCTAGGTAGGAGAGACCCTGATGCTAGGTATAGGAGAGACCCTGATGCTAGGTATAGGAGAGACCCTGATGCTAGGTAGGAGAGACCCTGATGCTAGGTAGGAGAGAGAGACCCTGATTCTAGGTAGGAGAGACCCTGATGCTAGGTAGGAGAGCCCCTGATGCTAGGTAGGAGAGACCCTGATGCTAGGTAGGAGAGACCCTGATGCTAGGTAGGAGAGACCCTGATGCTAGGTATAGGAGAGACCCTGATGCTAGGTAGGAGAGAGAGACCCTGATGCTAGGTAGGAGAGACCCTGATGCTAGGTAGGAGAGACCCTGATGCCTGGTAGGAGAGACCTTGATGCTAGGTAGGAGAGAGAGACCCTGATGCTAGGTAGGAGAGACCCTGATGCTAGGTAGGAGAGACCCTGCTAGGTATAGGAGAGACCCTGATGCTAGGTAGGAGAGACCCTGATGCTAGGTATAGGAGAGACCCTGATGCTAGGTAGGAGAGAGAGACCCTGATGCTAGGTAGGAGAGACCCTGATGCTAGGTAGGAGAGACCCTGATGCTAGGTAGGAGAGACCCTGATGCTATGTAGGAGAGACCCTGATGCTAGGTAGGAGAGACCCTGATGCTACGTAGGAGAGACCCTGATGCTAGGTAGGAGAGACCCTGATGCTAGGTAGGAGAGACCCTGATGCTAGGTATAGGAGAGACCCTGATGCTAGGTAGGAGAGACCCTGATGCTAGGTAGGAGAGACCCTGATGCTAGGTAGGAGATACCCTGATGCTAGGTATAGGAGAGACCCTGATGCTAGGTAGGATATACCCTGATGCTAGGTAGGAGAGACCCTGATGCTAGGTATAGGAGAGACCCTGATGCTAGGTATAGGAGAGACCCTGATGCTAGGTAGGGGAGACCCTGATGCTAGGTAGGAGAGAGAGACCCTGATGCTAGGTAGGAGAGACCCTGATGCTAGGTAGGAGAGACCCTGATGCCTGGTAGGAGAGACCCTGATGCTAGGTAGGAGAGACCCTGATGCTAGGTAGGAGAGCCCCTGATGCTAGGTAGGAGAGACCCTGATGCTAGGTAGGAGACCCTGATGCTAGGTAGGAGAGACCCTGATGCTAGGTAGGAGAGACCCTGCTAGGTATAGGAGAGACCCTGATGCTAGGTAGGAGAGACCCTGATGCTAGGTAGGAGAGACCCTGATGCTAAGTATAGGAGAGACCCTGATGCTAGGTATAGGAGAGACCCTGATGCTAGGTATAGGAGAGACCCTGATGCTAGGTAGGAGAGACCCTGATGCTAGGTAGGAGAGAGAGACCCTGATGCTAGGTAGGAGAGACCCTGATGCTAGGTAGGAGAGAGAGACCCTGATGCTAGGTAGGAGAGACCCTGATGCTAGGTAGGAGAGACCCTGATGCTAGGTATAGGAGAGACCCTGATGCTAGGTATAGGAGGGACCTTGATGCTAGGTATAGGAGAGACCCTGATGCTATGTAGGAGAGACCCTGATGCTATGTAGGAGATACCCTGATGCTAGGTAGGAGAGACCCTGATGCTATGTAGGA
>NC_136810.1:55909486-56108507 GCF_951216825.1 Electrona antarctica
ATATTTAGTCTTAGTTTTAGTCATCATAGCTTATAGTTTTCATTTAGTTTCCATTTAGTGTTAGCTAAATTTTGGTGCTGATATTTAACCCATTTTGGGGCGGGAACCCCTTTTGGTGTTAGCATTATCTTATGCTTTAGCTATTGAAAAATAGCAGATCTACAAGGTCATAGCGCGCCACCGAGTGGCGCGCTTACGAGCTTGTAGATCTGCTATTTTTGAAAAATCGAAGAACCACTGACATAGAAACATAGCTTTTTCAGAAAACTGTCAGGATGTAGAAGACATTTTTTAGAATCTGATCTCAGGTCAACATGGGATAGTATTAGTCGACGAAATCAACACTGGTTTCTATGTTTCGCTGAGGTCGGCTGTTACTCACAGAGACTGCAGGTTCCTCAGGTTCTGCAGGGCTTCAGAAGGAACGCGAGAGAGGAGGTTGTTCTGGAGCTTTCTGTAGGAGAAGAAATTAAGGCAGTCAAATTCACAGAACATAAAGTCACTGAATTACAGTGAAAGTATACCGTATACACTTTTTTGTTGTTTTTAGGACACACCTATTGAGTTCAAATGTATTGCTTTTGGATAAACCATTATGAAAAAAATGTTATTTTACCCAAATACGTGATTGGTAAAATCCCATTTTGACCTGAGATCAGATTCTAAAAATGTCTGTTTGAAAATGACAGTTTTCTGAAAAAGCTATTTCTATGTCAGTCGTTCTTCGATTTTTCAAAAATAGCAGACCTACAAGCTCGTAGTGGCGCGCTACGAGCTTGTAGATCTGCTATTTTTCAATAGCTAAAGCATAACATAATGCTAACACCAAAAGGGGTTCCCGCCCCAAAATGGGTTTTAAATATCAGTATTTAAATATGTGTCATACATACAGCACTTTCAGATTCCGAAGTCCCGCGAAAGCATCTTTGGGGATGTCGGTCAGGCTGTTTCCTGCCAGGTGGCTATAGGTAAGGGGGGGGGGGGGGGGGGGGACAACAAGGGGTTAAAGAGAATTAACAGATTTGAACGAAAGTAAAAATGGAAACACCATGGCCACTAACCCATTTAGACCTGACGTCGAAATTAAAATAAATGTCTTTTCTGAAAAAAACATGTTTCTATGTCAAACATATTCATGTCAAGGAACCCCAAATATATATGACATTGGCCGCTGACCCCCATCTGAAAATATGTAGTTCCAGGAACCCTCTCAGTAGCAAAGACTTGAGTTAAAAACTCACTCTGAAAGAACATATATTCAAAGATTTCAGGCACATTTTCACGATTTTTCTAAAATAGCAGACCTACCAGCTCGTAGCGCGCCACTCGGTGGCGCGCTACGAGCTTGTAGATCTGCTATTTTTCAATAGCTAAATTATAACATAATGTTTAAAAAACCAAAAGGCGTTCCCGCCCAAAATGGGTTAAGAGATTTGAATGAAAGTAAAAATGGAAACACCATGGACACGCGACTGGACGCGACACAGAACTACAACCCTAGTGTGAGTGGTTTCTGTGTGTTTGGCAATGCCGCTACCGTACGAAACCACCCCTCTTGATTGTATAAACACATCTGCTCCTTCACGAGAGTCGACTGAGTTGTTTCTGAACGTCGCCCACCAAATTAATCTCGCCGCTCGACAGCTGACAGCCAACTGCGGCGCAATTACAAGTTGGCCCCATGCCTTTATAACTTATAACCTGCTTCCCAGTACGTTCTATAAGCCAGATTTCAATATCCTGACCTGAATTAAACTAGCAGACACACGCATGAAAAACACAGGCCGGATGGCTAATGTCTAACGTCTTTTAGCATGTTTAGTGCTTCTGGCTCCATCCCCAATCTGTTAGTTCATCTATTGAACTAAATCTATCCCTCCGTGTTGTTAGTCTGCTCTTGTACTTTGTTTTATTTTTTCCCCTGGCCTTGTATTTACAAGCTGCCAGGCTAAATTAATCCCCTGCTTTCGTCTCCGCTTGGCGCAGTGGACCGCTCCGTTCCTATTTGGAGCCTGTCAGATGTTTTCTAGGGGCCAAAATGTGGCAGGAGGATCTGATGCATTTTGGCTTTCATGGAGTGTTTAGGGGGGCCCGAGGGGGACTTTTAATAAAGTTAAGAATGTAAATTGGTGGTCATTGACGAACTCACGAGAAGAATGTTTGTGTTGGTTAGGATCACACTCTGGATCCCTTTTGTAAATCTATTGTTTAGATGTCATGGAGAAACGTCAGCGTGATCAGAGACATTGTCCCTGTGATCAAGATAGCAGGGTCTGCTTGGCCGCCGTGGTGGATGTACTGTAACCATCCCTATCAAAGTATCCGTGAGCAGCGCCACCCATGCAATGACAATTTACCATTGAGGCGAATCGACAAACAAAGTACAAGGTCGGAGTGAAGCCACCGTGACAGTATTGTTGAGATACCAACAAATATGTAGTATACAGTATGGGTTACTGGTCCATGTTCAAAGACATTTCCAGTGTAAAATCATTATTCCTCTTGACGCCTGGACAAGACGGACAAACACGCACGCACGCACGCACGCACGCACGCACGCACACACACACACACACACACACACTTACAGTTCCTGGAGGAGGTGGAGGTTGGAGAAGGCTCGGCTAGGCAGCGGGTCGATGTTGTTCATACTCAGATCTCTATGTGAGGACAGACAGACAGACAGATGCACACATCCACAACTGTGAAGTCTCGCTGCTATTTTTCGACGGGATTTCTTGTTTAAAAACTGCATAAAAGAACCGTACTGGCATGGTATACACAGTGATAAGGTAACATATATCAATGCTATGCACTGATATTTGATACATAGACTCATTTGAAAGACTCACTAGCAGGATTATAAACTCCTTTTGGCAAGCTGCTCTCCTATACACAAACATCATGCGTTGGTTTTACAGTACTGTAGATACAATACTGTATAGTAGAGCACCTGTTCAGAGTCTGCTCAAGTTTATATGGTTTGCAGTAGGATGTCTAGCTCTAAAAGTAGTGTAACTGGTGTTAACAACCCATTTTGGGCGGGAACCCCTTTTGGTGTTAGCATTATGATATGCTTTAGCTATTGAAAAATAGCAGATCTACAAGCTCATAGCGCGCCACCGAGTGGCGCGCTACGAGCTTGTAGGTCTGCTATTTTTGAAAAATCGAAGAACGACTGACATAGAAACATAGCTTTTTCAGAAAACTGTCAGGATGTAGAAGACATTTTTAGAATCTGATCTCAGGTCAGAATGGGTTAAAAGCAAGAAGGATCAGAAGCTAAATGTTATGTTCCTTCATCCAAATTGCATGTACAGTACAAGCCATTATGCTGGCACACAAATGTCATGCGTTGGGACTTTTTTCTTCAAAGTCCTTGAGAGTGAAAAACGTCTCCAAATGGACCTGTCATTTGGGTTAAAAATGTACCCTCTCAGGCTCTCAGGGTGCATTAATACTGAGGATTTACTGTGCAGCACTGTTGCAAATTGATGCTCCCAAATTTTAAACGTTGTGTTCTTAACCACTTAAGCCCTATACTGTACATAGGCCTACTTAATTGACTGGTGTCCCCCAGGGCTCTATATTAGGTCTGCTCCTTTTGCAACAAATCTCTTTGACAAAAATATAAGGGATACTATAGGGTCCAAGTTGTTAACCCATTAAGACCTAGAACGCATCTGTGTTACTTTAGGGTTTAACCACATTCATTTAACCATTATTTTATACTTTAGCAATTGAATTGTGAGCTTGTAGATCTGCTATTTTTGAAAAATCTTTGAATATATATTCTTTCACAGCGCACGGTTTTAACTCAAATATTTGCTTCATGGGGGGGGGGTCCCTAGAAAACATATTTTCAGATGGGGAGTCCGCGGCCAAAATAATACAGATAATTCTGGCGGGGTCCGTCCTTGACATGAAAAGGTTTGAGCACCACTGATATACGTTTTTCAGAAAACTGTCAGGATTTTGAAGACATTTTGTAAGAATCTGGTCTCAGGTCTTAATGTAGACGGGGGGGGACAGGGTGAACGGTATCAAAAACAGGCCTTATGGTTGAGTTGAAGCAAATAAGAACACACGGACAATTACTTTTGGTTTCCGGCAGAGAGAGAGAGAGAGAGAGAGAGAGAGAGAGAGAGCACATGGAGGGCAGTATAACGGGTAAAACGCGACTCTGTTTCTGCGCAACAAAACAACAGATGTGGATATTTAACACATTACACTCTGCCTCAGATAAATAAGAAGCAGATCTCTAATCGTCAAAAGTACAATGAAAGTCCTATAAGGGAAAATGTGCCTGGGCCGACCTCCGCTGCAGTGATATATTGACGACTTTTGACAGCGTTTTACTGGCACACATGGCACCGCGTACACGAGGACAGCAGGATTTCACTGGAACGTGCCGCGGGGATGACGCACGAAGGATTACCATTATACGGTCCATCCAATACACATAATAAATAACACGGCAACGTGCATGCAGGGTTGTATAGCCTGGCTCCAGACCCTAGAATGGACAGCCACGCCCCATTAAAAAATATGTTCAGGGTGAATGATGAAGTGAAACGAAATGAAAATTGTCAGTGTGTCATCAGTCCAGCATGGTTGCAGCTGCAGAGGGCATGATGAGTGATACAACTAGATTAATCCACTCAGGACGGGAACCCCATGTTTTAAGCATTATGTTATGCTTTAGCTATTGAAAAATAGCAGATCTACAAGCTCGTAGCGCGGCACCGAGTGCCGCACTACGAGCTTGTATGTCTGCTATTTTAGAAAAATCGTGAAAATGTGCCTCAAATCTTTGAATATATATTATTTCAGAGCGAACGTTTTTTACTCAAATCTTTGCATCTGGGAGGTCCCTGGAACTACGTATTTTCAGATGGGGGTAGGCGGCCAATTACATATAAGTTTTGGGGTCCTTGACATGAAATATTGAGTACCACTGATAAAGAAACATATAGTATTTCAGATAACTGTCAGGCCTAAATGGGTTAAACCCTCTATACTTAGTAAAGTACCACCTCACACACTAAGTTCAAACTTAGCCTAGTTATAGCCTGAAAGGAGAAATCCAGACCAAAACACATGAATCAGCCTATAATCCTGTCCCAACATATATGTTGACCTTGACGTTTTTCATAGATGCCCTCTTATAGTGCAGGAACAAACCCTCTAAAAGAGGCTTAGTTTTTGAGGTATAACAAAATGGGACATGGTTTTTTTCACATCTTTAGGATGTCCCCTTCATGAATTGGATTGTCCCGAGATGTACTTTTACTGCAAAAGTCATGAAATTGATCCATGAAGTGACTCACCACATAAGGCAAAAAAAACGCCTATCCTAAAAGAGGGAGTTCCAAGTGAATCTGTTCTACATTTCCCCCAAATGCAGTTAGAATGGAGCTAGTTGTCTTCATTCTAATTTTAGGTATAGGTCTAAACTTATTTTTTTTTCACAAATCGTCTATACTAGTGTCCTGGTACTCACACATACGTTTGTCACCCTCGAGAACCCGGCACGGGCCTTGATTTCCACGCCCGTTGAGAACTCTACCGCTGGGTTGTACTTGGTACGCTGTTTTCTTTTCTTCCACTAGCTACACCAAATCTCTTCCCGCAAAAATAGACGATCTACAAGCTGCTATTTAATAGATCTGCTATTTTGAGCATGCAACCAAGTGTAAAATGACTTACACTGGACCTCTTGATAGTCACTTCATAACATTTTAGTCTAGTTTTTATTTGTTGTTTGTCACATTGTGAGCTTGTAGATCGGCTATTTTCCGTTCCACTAGGGATGCTGGGGTTCAAGTGGTTAAATTATTACCGTGGTCTCTACGTGTAAATGTCATACAGGCAGACTCAAGCAGTGTTGATTTGAATAGTTTTCATTTAGTTTTAGTCACATTGTAGTCGCCTGGAATGTTTTAGTGTTGGTCGACTAAATCTACAGTTGATTTAGTCGACTAAAATGTATTTTGGCGGGCCTTAATGCCGTCGTAATGACTGATTTTAATTACACTTGCTGAAAATAGCCGATCTACAAGCTCAGTAGATCTGATATTTTCAGCATGCAACCAAGTGTAAAATGACTTATACTGGATGTCTTGTCCACTAGTCACTTCCTAACATGTTAGTCTAGTTTTTGACTGATTGGTGACAAAATTGTCAATTTACGTAGTCTTAATTTTAGTCATCAAAGCTTATAGTTTCCATTTAGTTTTCGTCAGTGAAAAAAGGTAGTCGACAATTTTTTTTTGTCATAGCATTAGTCGACGAAATCAACACTGGACTAAAGGGTATGTAAGGGTAAGGGTACTCATTGTTGAAGATTATATGTAAAGTGTAGTGTATGGGGAGGGGGAGGGGGGCGTATTTGCTCCACTAATCTGAGTTTGATGATAACGTGTGGCGAGCAGTGAAGAAGGTTGTGGTGGTGTGGAGTTGATCAAAGAGCTGGTGTTACATTCAAGGGTCCTTAACCCACTTAAACCTGAGGACGATTCTACAAAATGTCTTCTAAATCCTGACAGTTTTCTGTGTCAGTGGTTCTCAAACTATTTCAGGTCAAGGAGACCCCAGAATTATATGTAATTGGCCCCCGGACCCCAATCTCAAAATAATGTAGTTCCAGGGACCTCCCCAGAAACAAAGATTTGAGATTAAAACGTTCGCTTCTGACATTTTCCACGATTTTTCCAAAAATAGCAGATCTACAAGCTCATAGCGCGACACCGAGTGCCGCACTATGAGCTTGTAGATCTGCTATTTTTCAATGCTTAAAACACCAAACCTGGTTCCCGTACGGAATGGTTTAACATTTCACTGCCTCCTGCCATACAGATTAGCGAGGTGTCATGAAGTAAAGCAAGCCAGGCTACTATCATGTTCAGCCCACCTACTCTGCTGCAGCAGGCCACAGTACACTGATTACAAACAGAACACAGCTCAGAACCCCATAGCGTCATACTACTAGAGCCTTGTAAGTCCCTCATGAATCGATGAGCCCATTCATACCGAATCGGTCGGATCTGTAATTCTCTTTGGGTTTTTTTTTTTTTTTTTTTTTTTTTGTATTATATATATTTTTTTATTATTATTATTATTATTATTATTATTATTTGTTTTTAGAAATAAAGCCAGTTTTCCTGTCATTAGCAGAAAGAGGGTAGTTGAGGCAGTGTTCCTGTCTGTCTTGGATTATGGAGACATACTCTATAGACATGCAGCAGCATCCACTCTTAAATCCCTAGACTCTGTTTATCACTCATCGATTAGATTTATTACGGGTGATAGCTAATGGTACTCACCATTGTATCTTATATAACAAGGTTGGATGGTCCTCCCTGACAGAGAGACGACAACTACATTGGGACCTGTTCTTGTATAAAGCCATGCTTGGAGATTGTCATAAATACATCTCATCTTTTCTGAAGTGCAGGGACTCTGAACCCTAGTACCACACCCGATCAAGTCATTACCCCAATTTCAAGGTAACTCTAATTCAAGGTTAACTCTGAACTTGGTAGATCTGCTTTTAGCTTCTGTGGCCCTGATACATGGAATGACCTGCAAACAACATTACAATTGACCACATTGGTACCCTTGAGTCGTTTTAAAACCTTGGTGAGCATACAGACCCCCACAATATGTAACTGTTTTTAGATCGTTTTGAAATTTGTCCACAATTTCACATTGAGGTGCCCAGACTATCCTTATGTGAAGTGAACTTAGCACCTGTTCAGTATCACGTTTAATTTTGCCTTGACTACCTCTCTTTGTTACTTATCCTGTAGCTAGCCTAAAAGTCATTTTAAGATTATTTAAGATTCAAATAAAGCAATATTACCACATTTTGTTTTAATTGAAAGAGAAGGATATATCAGATTGAAAATGTATCAACAAAATGGTATAGGCCTATTGCAGGGGGTAGGCTAAGTTCAATAATGCTATAATTAATAATAGCTAATCATGAATTAGTATTAATTATAATTACTATATTTTAGGCACACACACACACACACACACTTCACACTAGCTAGGTAGCCAAGTAAGGGTATCTTTGACCATGCACCATAATATTAGCCTCAGATATTTGTGTCATTAAATATCTCTATATGAATGAATGACCCCAATCAATGCTCCTATCAGACCTGGTATTGAAGTTGAACTGTACTTTCCTGTGCGTTTTTCTGCAAACTGTTAATACAGCTAATCAGAATCAATCAATCAATCAATCAATCCATGTTGCACAAACTGGACCGCGGAAGTCCAAACTGGTCACAAAACAGTCAGATACAACTTAAACTTAAACACATCAGTGATGTATGGATGCAGGGAAACTCAGCTGCAGGCTGTGTTGTTTTCTTCATACTCACAGGTAGGAGGTGTAGACGCTGAGGTTCGAGGGGATGCCATCCAGTCCCGCGTCCACGCAGTCCACACGCCAACGCATCATCGACCCGTCTCGGTCGCATGTGCACCGGGATGATGAGACCGAGGAGGACGGGCAGTCGGCAGCAGTACTCGGAGGTTCGGTTTCGGATGCACGTCCACGACTATTCACAAACAGCAAGACTAGCACAGCGATGAGAGGATGCATTATTAATAGTATCGCTAGAAAAAGTTACACTGTCTGTCTCTTGTCCAAGTCCAACTATATATCCTTTAATATGCAGATTCAGCCGCGACAGACCGCTGCATTCTAGCAGGCAGTCATCGTGTCATATGAGAGACAGTCGCAGCCTGGACAAAGCACGTGCGAGTGCGTTCGTCACTGAGAGACACTTGACAGATGTTGTGACTTTGTTAGTGACAAGTGGCTCTTGGTGGTGGCGGGGCTCCCCAGAGCCATGGGGCTCCCATACTTAGCAACCTGCTGAATTGAAATGGAGTGCTGTCCCTTGCTGCCATCTGCTGGGCTTATGGTGCAATAACCCTCAGGTTCATCTGATCTGGCGTTGCACATTTTGCATTGGACACAAAATGTTGCATTTTGTATCGGTATATTCGGCACTAACCGGTAGGTTAAACATTTTTTATTTAACACATTACACACTGTCCTGTCCGAGATTTCAGTAGCCTACATGTTGTCAAATTGCTTTTAGTTTAGACAGTTTACTTAGTTGGGAGAACTTACTTAAGGGACCCAAAAGGGCCAAAAGTGGTTTGGTCAACTTGAACATCAATTTTGTGATGAATTGAAAATGGAGGACCCTGATGTAAACAAGTCCTAATGCTTTTTCTGGTTTTATCCTCTTAGCATATTTTGTATTGACCTGTAGGCCTATACTTTCCTTGAACTGTAATGTAGAGACTATATGCTAGGCTAATACAATACAACTAAACTGCCGTTGATCTGTATCGACACCCAGTGGACATATTTGTCACTACAACTTCATTCACATGTATAAAACATCTGGGTTTCCGAGGCTACATGATTGACATGTGAACTCTTAACCTCTGGTGCTATAGGGTAACCTGACTCCGCCAGATGGGGCAGCAGAGAGTACACCGAAATGAAATGAAATGAAATGAAATCTATATTTACCCAGGGTATCTGGGCTAAGCTCAAGAACTTGTTTCCAGCCAGGCCCTGCTCATAGAACACATTTCATCGTAGTGGTTCAATGCCTTGTTCAAGGGCACTTCAGCGGTGGTAATGTTTTAACGTGTCGGACGGCTGATTCGAACTAGGAACCTTCCGGTATCAAGACCGCGCCGCTATCCGTTCGGCCACCGCTGCCACTTGGGGGGGGGGGGAACCCAGTGTACTCTCTGCTGCCCCATCTGGCGGAGTCAGGTTAGCTATAGGGCCCCAGTCATAGACATCTATATTATATCTATGGCCTCAGTAACGTGAGAGAAGAAAATGTCGCTTTTGGTTTGGTTTGAAAATGAGCTATCATCCATTTGACAAATATTCATTCAATTTCAATTTCAATTTAGGCATTTAGCAGACGCTCTTAGTCCAGAGCGACTTACAATAAGCAAGAACAAAAAGCATGGGAATACATCACATATGTAAAAATGCATTTATCGCGAAACATGCGTAAGCTAAGAACGTGACTAGAACATATCTATATAATGACCCTATACATATAAACTATAACTAGAACATATCTATATAATGACACTATACATATAAACTACACATATATGCTATACGCTATACTATATTCATTGGGTAAGGTAACTTAATTAACACAGTTTAACAATACAAAAAGTATTTAGATCCCCACTCAAATGTAGGTCAGTTAGTTATCCATAGGCCCTCCCCCCCTGGCCCCTGACCAATGTCTAGTTTGGCTACAAGAGAACTTAAGCTGTTTTGAGCTATTTGTACAAAAGTATATTAGCTGTCGATATGTAACAATAGTTCCCACCACCAGGTCAAGGAGAGTCTATAGCAGGGGTGGATTGGCCATAGGACGTACCGGGCATATTCCCGGTGGGCCGCAACCGTAGGGGGCCGCTCAAGTTATGATATGATTAAAAAAAAAAATAATAATAATAAATGTTTTTTTTTTTTTTTTTGGACAGGCAGGCAGGCCAATAAGCATCATTCTTGTGAGAGCAACAAAGGGTTGTGTAGTTGTCTGTTGGTTTGTATCATTTATGTTCTGTAAAAGTGGTGGTATTAGGGCTTTGTGTGTGCCTCGACGGAGCGGACGGTATAGTTACTGCTATCTGTGCGCTGGTTGTGGTGGGCTGGTCTGGGCCAAATTTGCGCGAAAATGACCGGGCCGAATTTTTGTCCCAGTCCAGCCCCGGTCTATAGTGTTAAAATTATTAGCTGTCGATATGTAACAATAGTTCCCACCACCAGGTCAAGGAGAGGAAGGAAATGTGGACAAGGGGGCCAGACAGTCATGTCCTATGGGCCTATTAGAAGGACCCCTGTACGCCCTGAAGGACAGCCTTGCCTGGGCTGTACTTAAGTACTGTACAATTTTGTGGTACTTTTACTTTACTGGAGTATAATTTTCAATACTTTTCCTATACTCCACATCTCAGAGAGATTCGTAAACTTTATTTGTAAACTTTAGTTAGGCCTACTAGTTACTTTGTAGATTTTGATTATTATTATTATTATTATTACAAAACGTATAGGGCCACTTCAGCCCTACATTTCGGCCATTTCAAAATAGCCGATCTACTAGATCACAATGTGTCGTGATGCGACACATTATGAGCTTGTAGATCTTCTTTTATTTGGGGGGGGGTGGGGGGGGGGGGGGGATGTGGGGGAGGGGGGGGTAAATTTTTTTATACCAATAGGCCTACTTTTGTACTTTTACCCAAGTAAATTCTGATTGCTGGTTAAGTTAAATAAAACAAGTACTTTTCCCCATCACTGGTCGTATTTATTTCAATGTATTTTCCTTCACAGGATGCAGCACATTGGCAGAACAGTCTCCCAGCACAGGTACTCAAACCTTTGACCCCCTTCCTCCTCCTTTCCTTCTCATGGGGCTATTGAGACCTGTTATGTAATGTGCAATCTGAGAACCCATCGTCAAAAAATAAAGGAAAAAACAGCGTTTTTAAATGTTTAAAAAAAGATTAAATGTTTTAAACCCATTCTGGGCGGGAACCCCTTTTGGTGTTTTAACTAAGCATTATGTTATACTTTAGCTATTGAAAAATAGCAGATCTACAAGCTCATAGCGCGCCACCGAGTGGTGCGCTACGAGCTTGTAGGTCTGCTATTTTTGAAAAATCGTGAAAATGCGACACAAAGCTTTGAATATATATTCTTTCAGAAGACTTTTTTTTTATTTTGGGGTCGGGCCTAAATGGGTTAAACAGTGACCTCTTTTCCTTGAATTTGACGTTAGTCAAATAGTAATAGTGGATAGTAATAGTTACCCAGTGGTTACCACCAGTGGTCCACTTCACGTTTGAATTAGGGATTACAATGTTAATATGATCACTTACGATCTAACAAAGACAGAGAACAATGTACAAAATCTGCATGTTATGTTCAAAGTTAAAATTGTATGGCAGTGATGAAGTATACCATCACACGTTTTTCTTCTTTTTGTTGTCACTTTCATTGTCATTTTGTGCGTGCGTGCGTGCGTGCACCTGTGTGTGTGCGTGCATGCGTGCCTATGGTGCGTGTGTGTGTGTGTGTGTGTGTGTGCACATAAGAAAACATCAAACAACAAAGTAAAACAAAATAATATAACCCAATAATGACTTGTCCCTCGCAACCATGTTACCACTAATGTTACTCTCTCTCCCAAACATTCAACCACAGGCTTCATCACTTGAACTGTACTCCCAGGGATGGTGGCGGACGGTCACACTCTAATCCTCTTTCTATACAGCACAGTACAGTGAGTACACACAGTACAATCTACAGTTGGAGGCCATCGATATTGTCCTTTTCTTTTTGCTGAGGTTTGCGTGATCTGCGCAACAGGACAGTTAACCCATTTTGGGCGGGAACCCCTTTTGGTGTTTTAAACATTATGTTATAATTTAGCTATTGAAAAATAGCAGATCTACAAGCATCATTTATTCAAGGCGCTTTACATAGATTGTGCAGTGCAAATTCACCCATTCACACACCGATGGCGGAGGAAACCGTGCAAGGAGCCGACCTGCACATCGGGAGCAATTAGGCGTTCAGACAGTCTTTTTTATTTTTTTTATGTTTTTTTTGTGGCTTTTGCCTTTATTTTATATTTTTTATGGCGGGACAGACGGTAGGCTGACAGGAAATGGGGAGAGAGATGGGTGGAAGACATGCAGTGAAGGCCGTCGGGATCGGGAGTCGAACTCGCGGCACACTGCCAGATTGGATTACCAGCCAAGGTTGCCTGGACCATTGAGCCATGGCCCAGGCCAGACAGAGTCTTGCTCAAGGAAGGACACTTCGACACTAACTCTGGGGGAGCCCGGGATCGAACTGGGAACCTCACGGTTTTCATCTGCTCTGCCAGCCACTCTCTACCCCTGAGCCACCGCCTCCCCCACTTGTGTAGTGATGCGGGAGTGCGGTCTAGCCAACGTCAGCTTGGGACTCACTGAATCGCTGCTCTCCTCCACCCTCCTATCTAACATCAGGGCCTTGAGCTCTGCAGTCGTTTGCTAAAGCTGTCGCGCCGCAGTGTATCCATTCTACGTACGTGGTGCGCTTCTTGCCTTAAAGGGCGTCGCAGTCCCGCCCCCTCGAGAGACCCGGAAAATAATTCCCCGTTCATTTTCCTCATAGACTTTTCAAAAAGTATTTATTTAAAGACGTTTACGCAGCGGACAAAGCCAACTCGAGTTGTGACACATCATGACAACAAACACAATGTTTTGGGCCAAACAAATAATTAGAATTAGAATGTTTTTATTCTTTGTAATTATTTGTTTGGTCCAAAATATTGTGTTTGTTGTCATGATTTGTCACAACTCGAGTAGGCTTTGTACAACGCTTATAAGGTCTTTAAATAAATACTTTTTGAAATGTCTATGGGAAAAATGCATTGGGAATTATTTCCTGGGCCTGGCGTCGTCATGAAAGGGGGCGGGACTGCGACGCTCTATAGGCTTTGCCCTGGCGTTGACTCCCACAGTATCAGTTTGCCTGATTCACTGCCCTTCCAGTCTCATCCTTCTCTCTTTGACCCATGGTATAGGTCCCCGTAGAGCAGTGGGTCTCACTCTTTTCAGGCCGCATGACCCCCAAAATAATCTTATTTGAAATGGCCTCATATGCGCCCCATACAGCAGTACTGAGTCTGGCTATAGCTGTAGCTAGTACGAACAGCCACCTCTTGAGGTCTTCTCCCATGTCTGACTGATTTCCACTCTCTCCTCGTTCCATGCAGGGCATTCCAGGAGGCAAGTGCCCTCCGTTGAAGCAGTCCAGGCACCGAGATATTTGAAGTCCTCGACTGCCTCAAGCACAGTCCCGTCGGCAGTGGCAATGTTGGCATATGGTCTATGCTTTTGTTTTCATCTTCCTGCCCTTGCTTTCTCAATGTCTATTTTCTCTGAATGGACTAAACCCAGAAAACATGCTTTTCTTTTCTCATTCATCATGAGGGTGATATTAATTCCACCTCAGACACAATCATTTAGAAATAAATGCGGGGGAATGTGGAATCAGCATGCGGCTATGCTATGCTCCCAAAAAAAAAAACATTCTGGGCGGGAACCCCTTTTGGTGTTTTAACTAAGCATTATGTTATACTTTAGCTATTGAAAAATAGCAGATCTACAAGCTCATAGCGCGCCACCGAGTGGCGCGCTACGAGCTTGTAGGTCTGCTATTTTTGAAAAATCGTGAAAATGCGACACAAAGCTTTGAATATATATTCTTTCAGAAGACTTTTTTTTTATTTTGACGTCGGGCCTAAATGGGTTACTTTATTTTATTGAAATGTTTACCGCATGTGTTCCATCCAGTTCCCTATACCAGATTGTGCACCAGAAGACTTGGATGACATTGCTCCTCTGAGCGTAGCGTTGCCAGATTGGCGCTCCACCTCATGGAGGACCCAGACAGTTCAGCCTATCCATCTGTCCACATGGGGGTCAGTGGTCAGGGTCTGGGCGCGCGTTCAAGGTCGTCCCGTCGCTGATTGGCCAAGGAAGCGTCTAATTGCAAAGGAACAGGGGGACGTTTCCTGAGATGAGCGGCGTTGGGGGGGTGGGGGGAGGGGGGGGACCCCGGTCTGCACGGAACTAACTGACAGACAGACAGAGAGGAAGAGGTTTACGACTAGCCCAGTAAAGATGAGTCAGGGGAGAGACAACAGTCTCTCTCACAACATTTTCAGCATAGAATTTTTCGGCAAGAGCATTTTCAACAGAATAGTGTTGCAATATAGGCATGGATGGGTGAGGAGGGGAGACATTGTCTGTGTTCCCTTGTATGTGCGTGCGTGCGTGCGTGCGTGCGTGCGTGCGTGCGTGCGTGCGTGCGCGCATTATACTACTTTCTTTACAGCTAAACTATAGAATGTAGTTTCACCTGAGAAAAATAAATATCCTATTTTTAGTCTCTGTGCAATGACTATCCAACTGGAACCCAAAGAAATGACCTGCTGTCTGTAGTACTCTCTACGTACAGTAGAGTAGGCTATAGAGGATATACAGTATATATGCATGTGTTTATCTATGTGCATATGTGCATACATAGTTACATACATACATGCGTACAGTATGTGAGTGTATTACGTGTATGTTTGCGTTAATACTCTGGTTACATACAGTTGGAGGCCATCGATATTGTCCTTTTTGCTGAGGTTTGCGTGATCTGCGCAAAAGGACAGTTAACCCATTTTGGGCGGGAACCCCTTTTGGTGTTTTAAACATTATGTTATAATTTAGCTATTGAAAAATAGCAGATCTACAAGCTCATAGCGCGCCACCGAGTGGCGCGCTACGAGCTTGTAGGTCTGCTATTTTTGAAAAATCGTGAAAATATTTATTTCAGAAAACTGGAGGATTTAGAAGGATTTTTTAAAAATTTTAGGTCAGGCCTAAATGGGTCAAATGATAAGGGACAATATCGGTGGCACCAAACTGTAGGGTGTGCGTGCGTGAGCGTGTGTGCGCGTGTGTGTGCACGTGTGCGTTCATGCGTGCATGTACAGTTACAGTACATGTGCTGGTCGGCAGACAGGGTTATGCAGCATGACTTCCTGAAGAGGGTGGAACTTCCTTCTTGCCAATCAGCAACAGGACACTTTTGGAGCAGGGTTAAGTATACAAGAGCAGGTTCTGCACGACATGGATTAGACACAGACTAGTGTTGATTTCGTCGACTAAAACTAATGTTAGGGAGGGACTAGTGGACAACAGATCCAGTCATTTTACACTTGGTTGCATGCTGAAAATAGCCGATCTACAAGCTCACAACGCGTCGACGCGTTGTGAGCTTGTAGATCGGCTATTTTCAGCAAGTGTAAAAACAGTCATTACGATGGCATTAAGGCCCGCCAAAATACATTTCAGTCGACTAAATTCTTATGATATTTAGTCGACTAAAACTGTGACTAAATGAAAACTATTGAAGAGACCATATGACTAAAACTAAAATCAAAATTTGCTGCCAAAAAACAACACTTATTAGACAGAGGGCTGTGAAACGCTGCTCCTCCCGTGCATAATATTGGAAAATCATATTACGTTTGCCATCATCATACGTAGATTATATGTCACTGCTGCTTTCAGGACTGAAGGCGTGTTTAATTGTATACAGTTTAGTAATGAATTGTACATTTCAGTGATGCCGTATCTATACTGTGTCATTGAAATATACTTGTGAAGCAAGTGCAGCCTGTCTTGTGAAAATAGACTGCATTTGCATGCAGTCTATTTTCACGTACTCTCAAGTCATTTGTAGATACATTAAAATTACATCCACTCATTTAACACATTTTACATTTATTTGGGTCAGTATACATACACTCTAAATTAACCCTCTTAACCCATTTTGGGCGGGAACCCCTTTAGCTATTGAAAAATAGCAGATCTACAAGCTCATAGCGCGCCACCGAGTGGCGTGCTACGAGCTTGTAGGTCTGCTATTTTTGAAAAATCGTGAAAATATTTATTTCAGAAAACTGGAGGATTTAGATTTTTTTTTTTTTTTTAGGTCAGGCCTAAATGGGTTAATTGCACTGTGAACACTTCATTTGTCCATTTATGCAAAGTAATCTGACATTTCTGAATTGTATCAATATGCTCACATGAAGTTTAAAGTGAATGAGCAGCTTCTTCTGTCAAAGTTGCCTTACTTGGAACAATACATTTAGCCCACCAACAAGGCAGTGGATGACAGTTGCACGGCAGGGCAACTGCATAAGAGCTCAAATCAAGGAAAGGAAAATCTAGGACAGTTAATAAGCTATATGAAATAAATGAGGGTCCTATTAGAAAATTGGGTAATCTTGGAACGCCCTGGTCTTGACCTCACCCCACCCTCTTCCTCCTCTCTTATACTTATCAGACCTCGAGGGACCTTGCCCAGCACCTCAGTCGTCTCCTCGCCTCTCTCTCCTCGGACAGAACACAATGGGCCGTCAGGGAGTCTGGGGACCACTTAACCCATTTTGGGCGGGAACCCCTTTTGGTGTTTTAAAGCATTATGTTATACTTTAGCTATTGAGCTTGTAGATCTGCTATTTTTGAAAAATCGTGCAAATGTGCCTCAAATCTTTGAATATATATTATTACAGAGTGAACATTTTAACTCAAATCTTTGCTTCTGGGGAGGTCCCTGGAACAACATATTTTCAGATAGGGGGGCGGAAGCATATTACATATAATCTTTGGGGTCCTTGACATGAAATATTGAGAATCACTGATACATGAGGTTTTTCTGAAAAAATACTTTTTTTTAATTATTTCGACGTCAGGCCTAAATGGGTTAAGGAATGGACACTCCAGCCCTGGCTAATAATGAGCTAATAGGCTCACTCACTCACATCACCAGGTATACTATGTCGGGGTGGGTGGTTCTTGGAAGAGAACATGTGTTGGTTTTCGTTAACATCATTGTTTATTAGAGGCTGTCAAAGAATCATCTTTCAGCAAAACATCAGACCGTTTGATTTGTTTGTGCTTATTATGCATTCCTGTTCAGCTGCTGTAGTGTACATGACCGGACAAGAGGAGCACGGCCATCCATCCTTTTGTTGAGGTGAGTCATTTATAAAACTTACCAGCAGGACGTCACATGGCCATGTTAATCCATTTTGGGCGGGAATCCCTGTTGGTGTTTTAAGCATTTTGTTATACTATAGCTATTGAAAAATAGCAGATCTACAAGCTCATAGCGCGCCACCGAGTGCCGCGCTACGAGCTTGTAGGTCTGCTATTTTTGAAAAGTCGTGAAAATGTGCCTCAAATCTTTGAATATATATTCTTTCAGTTTCAGTTTTTAACTCAAATCTTTGATTCTGGGGGGTCCCTAGAACAACATATTTTCAGATGGCGGTCGGCGGCATATTACATAAAATTTTTGGGGTTCTTGACATGAAATATTGAGAACCACTGATATAGAAACATGAGGTTTTTCAGATTTATTTTTCGATATCAGGCCAAAATGGGTTAATAATACGATTATTCTTTCACATGGACCTGGCCCTACAAGGACAGCAATCCTCCGAGGTCTTCCATTTCTTTCTTCTTTTTTTTCACTTCATTTTTATTGATAAAAAGACAAAGACAAAACAAAACATGAAAGAAAAAAAACAAGGAAAAAAAACAGACGATAAAAAAAGAAAAAACAAACAAAGCAAGGGACAAAAAAGGAAACATAACAAAAAAAGGCTGCATTTTTCATATTACAAGATACATTATTTGAATTCCTCATACATTATCGATAGGCTGGAAGAAGATATCCCACTTTTCCCACTTTTTATAGAACTTATCCTGTTGTAGTCTAAGTATCAATGTTAGTTTTTCCATGACATACAGTTCCTCAGTAATGTCCATCCAATGTTCTTTCGTTGGTGGGTCCTGTTGGTACCAGCGTTGTGTGATCGCTTTCTTACTTGTTGCTTTCTTACTTGATTAAATATTTATCATGTATTAGAAACTCTTCAGGGATATTTCCCAACAATAAAAAGGAACCGAGGTCTTCCATTTCAAACTGCACTTTCTTTTAAAGTTTTTGTTTTTTTACTGCACAGGATAATCGTGTCAAAAAGATGACTTATTTACTTTGAATCTGAAGCCGATCAAGTCTGACTTGAGTTAACACTCAATTTCACTGGGTAGTTTTGAAAGTGTTGGCAGACTGCACTGGGTTCAAATTTGTCATTATAAAGTCATTATGAAGTCTCTTTGAGTTTGGTTCTGTGTTCATTACCGATTGTTCTGTGTGTTGTTTTTAACTTGGTGTCACAGTTTAACCCATTTTGAGCGGAAACCCCTTTTGGTGTTAGCATTATGTTATGCTTTAGCTATTGAAAAATAGCAGATCTACAAGCTCATAGCGCGCCACCGAGTGGCGCGCTATGAGCTTGTAGGTCTGCTATTTTTTTTAAAGTCGTGAAAATGTGGCGCAAATTTCAGAGCAAACATTTTTAACTATAATATTGGCTTCTGGGGGGGTCCCTGGAACTACATATTTTGAGATGGGGGTCTGTGGCCCAATAGAGATAATTCTGGGGGTCCTTGACATGAAAAAGGTTGAGCACCACTGACATAGGAACATGGGTTTTTCAGAAGAAATTTAGGATTTAGAAGCCTTATTTTTTAATCGACCTCAGTCCAAAATGGGTTAAAGTTAACTGCGTACCGGTCTCAACGTGGGCTGTATACCGCGGCTCGGTGAGGATACAGATATGCAGGGATGCTGGGGAAACCCTAGTTGGACACTGGGGACCTTAGCAAGACAGGCAGGAAAAAGGAGGAGAGGAGAGATCATCATCACACACACACACACACACACACACACACACACACACGCACGCACGCACGCGCATGCACACGCACACGCACACACACACACACACACACACACACACACACGGCTGACAAAAATGAATGATGCTCAGACATACTCATGGAAAATCCAGGGGTGGTCCACTTTGTTCGGAATCCATTGCCGTTATTATTATTCTTTGCCTTGTTGATGCGCTGTAATCGTGTTATGATATTATAAAGTATAATATCTCTTCAAGAACGATGTACGAAAACACATTCAAATGAGTTAGTTAGTTCCATAGTTTCCTTTCGTGGCTGTTTACATTCGAGGGTCGCCGGTCCTCTCGAACGGAACAGTTTTAACGTCATGCCCAGGACGTACATTCAAATGAAATGAGAGAATAATGTGGGCTTGCTGAAAATGCTACTAAATGAAGAAAAATATGGAATGTCCGCACACGATATATTGCTGAAAATGCTGAAATAAATCATGTTTTGATTTGATTTAACTGAAGGCTGTTAAAATCTCGAGAACATGAACATAAACGTCGCTATTCTGGGCATGTCATAACTCATAATACAGAAACTTGTATAGATGCTCGCATATTGGTTCTTTTCAGCAAGCGGTGTAGAGGGAAAAACAAGGGGACCAAGTATAGAACACCAGGGATCCCGGACAACTAAGTCGCCTATATGCCGCCTAAATAGCTTAGAAGAGACAGTATATAGACAGTATATATAGAAGGTTTTGTTCTGGCAGCTTTTGATATTACTATTAGTAAGTAAACAACATCAGGAAGAAGCAGGACTCAACCATCAGGATTCGAACTCCATTATTTTATTGTATATGTCATCACACCGGAGAGAGACTAGTGTCTCCCTCCAGAGCTTCCCCCAGCCCTCCCCACACACATGTCCCACACATATTTTATACTTTCAGGAGTGTACAGTTTCAGGAGTAACAAGAGATGGTCATTCCTTAAATGGACTCTATTCTATAGTTAACTCACAGTTTGAAATAGGTTTACATGAGTCGGCAGTCTCTAATGAGTTTGTCAGTGAAGAACAGGTGGTAATTAGAGTGTTAAGTATCATCTACTAGGCTACATTAAATTAATCAATACCATAGTGTTTATATGCCTTTTCGCCACCACAGTTTTTTTCCCCCCTCAGATTTATTTTCAAAACCTCTTGGAGGCATCATCTAAGATCAGATGCATGAGTTTTGATTACCTTAATTTGAAGGGTTAATATTTCCAAAACACTGCATGTCCTCAAGTTCAGTATTTAATATCGCTCATATCTAGAAGACATTATACTTTGCCTTGTGGTTTGAGTGTATGCTGTGAGATTGGATTGATTCCTGGGCAGGGTCTTGGCACTCAGCATCAATGGATATACAGTAGTAGAATGATAGGCTTCCATACCCTGAAGAAGGCAGTATACCTGTCCGAAACGTTGGTTTCTCCTCCTCTGTGTCCTCAATAAACGTGTGGCAATTGGCAGCTACGAGTGTGCGGCTATACATTTGTTTTAGTGATGCACCGAATATTCGGCCGCAGAAAATATTCGGCAGAAAATGGCTAAAAATGCATTTTCGGTCTATTCGGTTTCGGCCCTAATATAGGCAGAAAATATATCACCGAATAGTGTATGCAATTAATGCATTCAAAAGACCTGAATAAATGTTTTATGGACCCATAATAGTGATTATTATTTAAGTTAATTTTTGCCATAACCATTTCTTTTGCCATAAATCAGGTAGCTTTAAGGTACGGCCATGACAGCAATGGTAAGAAAAAAACCATATATAATATTAATCATATTCGGATATTCGGTATTCGGCCAACTGTTTCCTATATTCGGTATTCGGTTTCGGCAAAAGAATTTCCCTTTCGGTGCATCCCTAATTTGTTTCATTCAGTATCTTTCCCGTTGGCTGGCACCTCACAAGGTCCGGTGTGCTGCAGTGCACCTTTTTGCCTATAGGGATTGGGGGCAAGACAGTCCCTGCGACACATACTAGCATCATGTCCAGGCAGGGGGTGTACTGTACTTGTACTGTATACACCATGACCAAACCCTTTGATTAATCATCAGACCACTAATGGACTCTCTAGCAGGTTTTGCCTGCTGTGTGTGTGAACTGACGGATAACAGCAGTACAGTGGGTGCGGAAGTTGAAGAGGGAGGATGTTGAAAGGGTGGAGAACATGCGCACGCACGCACGCACGCACGCACGCACGCACACACACACACACACACACACACACACACACACACACACAGGGACGTGCAGAGAGCGTTAGAGAGGCAGGGGCTGAAATCCCGTAAGAGGGCACTTTTGGACAAAAGTTGCGAAAATAGCAGATCTACAAGCTCACAACGTGTCGCGCTGCGACACGTTGAGAGCTTGTAGATCAGCTATTTTCGGGACGCAACCCAACACTCTTTAGCTAGTGGAGATGCGGTGTGTAACGACATGGATTTCAAAACAAATCTGTTCAACGCAAAATACTGTGTTCAAGTTCAGGAGACTTTGGAAAAAAAGCAATTCTCCTTAATGCTGCCTTCCGGCATGGCATGGAAAGGAATAGCATTTGCATTTCTTTCACCATGTAGTAAATGCTGCATTTGTGGTCTGGAAAGGGCAGTTGTTTTACAGACGGGTAAAAGGGCAGGGGCTGAAGCCCCCTTTGATGGCTATGTGAGCACGTCCCTGCACACACACACACACACACGCGGGCGCGCGCACGCACACACGCACGCACGCACGCACGCACGCACGCACGCACGCACACACACACACACACACACACACACACCTCTTGCCTGTTATATACGACAGGATGTGAGGAGAAGAGGATGGGAGGTCGCAGGGAGAGAGGCTGAGATGGAGATGAAGGGGTGGGGTGGGGGGGGTGTAGTTTAGCCGAGCGCGCTGTCCCGCAGAGAGGAACCGGTAATCCTGAAAATAAGAGGAGGAAAAAGGAGTGCGTTTCTTTGGAGGCCAGGAACACGTGCATGTGCAATTGATTCTCTTGGTGGTAACTAGTGGGGAGGGAAGGGATCGAGGTATCCAGCTATCAGTCGACTTGTGGTTAGTGTGTCCGCGCCCAGAAACTGGGAAGTCAGGATTCGATCCCTGGGCCGGATCATATACCAAAGACTGCAAAAATGGGACCCAATGCTTCCCTGCTGCTTGGCTCCCAGCATCAAGGGTTAGATCAACTACAAATGATTCCCGAGCGCGGCGGCTCACTGCTCCAAGAGATGGGTGAAATGCGGAGAACAAATCTCACATACAGCAATGTATGTGGCAAATAGTATGGACTTTAACCTTCAAATTAACCCATTTAGGCCTGACGTCGAAATAAAAAAAAAATTCTGTATCAGTGGTGCTCAATATTTCATGTCAAGGACCCCAAAAATTATATGTAATATGCCTCCGCCGCCCATCTGAGAAAATATGTTGTTCCAGGGACCCCTCAGAAGCAAAGATTTGAGGGGTTCCCGCCCAAAATGGGTTAACAAAACTCAATTTAATTTAACAATTAACATACTTGTGTCAAACAACAAATTCTCCCAACTTTTAGGTGTTAATTGAATTTGATTTTCTTTGTGTGAGACCTCACCCCTATATATAACCCTAACCCACAATACGTGTTTTGAACTTTTGATACACCCCCTTCTTGTCATTATCGTTCATGTTTTATCTCTGCTTCATGGTCAGGCTGAAATACTGCAAATTCAGGTTCAGTTGTTTGTCCCCGAAAGGAAATTTGGTGTACAGCAAAGCATAACAGGCAGACATGATTGAATCACATAACAACACATAGCATTAGAATTCATAACAATTACAAAAATAGTTGTAAATTAATTCATACAAGAAGCGACAAGTTACCTCCTCCTCCTATTGGCATTTAAGGCCAAGGGTGCACAGGCACGAATTAAGGAGAACTTATACCTGTATATTTCCTTTTGGGAAATGTCTGATTTGTTCGATATTTATGTTTGATAATATCATTTTTTTTATTAAAGATGTAGGCTATGTAATGTAACCACATTAAGCCTGACGTGTTTGTTTTTTTACTTGTCAGAATTTGTCAAAATGTGGCAACGTGTTGTCAGTTTCATCATGTCCCCTATAGTTATTCTCAAAATGAACCCTGCATGGTCATATAGCTATTATTCATTTTTTTTTAAGCTATTATTCTCATGTATCCATGCATGTACAGTTTATTAAACCAGGGGTTCTCAACCCGTGGGTCGCGACCCCTCGGGGGGTCGCCAAATTATTTTAGGGGGTCCCCAAATTATTATTTTTAAAAAAAAGATTTAAAAAAAAAAAAAAAAAAATCACGATTTTTCAAAAATAGCAGACCTACAAGCTCGTAGCGCACCACTGGTGGCGCGCTACGAGCTTGGAGATCTGCTATTTTTCAATAGCTAAATTATAACAATGCTTAAAACACCAAAAGGGGTTCCCGCTCAAAATGGTTTAAGGTTATTGTAGCAGTCAATTTATATTGGGGGTCGGGAGGGGGCGGGGCGGGGGTCCCGAGACATTGCCAAAGCATTTCCGGGGGTCCCCGGCCAAAAACGTTGAGAACCCCTGCATTAAACGACACAAGAGCCAGTCAGTGTGAGTTCAGTGTGAGCTGGGCTGAAACGTTGTTCTCCTGCAAAAGTTCATAACGGTCAATGTTCAAATGACCTCAGTTGTTTTTCTGGCAAAACGTTCCTTGCCAACCCACAGGCATTTAATTTACAATCAAACGGGGAAACGCTGACTGCATGGTGGTTATTGTTACACACAGGTCCTTGTTGTAACCTCCGTGAACCCACTGCACTGGGAGGATATTATGTATTAACCCAAAGCCATATCATTATACAATACAAGGAATTTGGATTTTGCCATAGCCAACATCTCGAGAATCCAATACTTATTGCAGTGTGGGAATGGAGCCATAAGGATTGTAGGCCTATGCTGTATGTGTACAGTAGTTAGTAACAATGGTTAATACTGTCTTTTCTTTGTGTCTCTTCCTCAGAAGATCTCCTCTGAAGATCTCCTAGAATGCTGCGTTGAGACGATTCTACGCTATGGCTCCGAAACATGGACAGTTGGACACTTTCAAAGAAATTAGAGAAACGGTTGGATGGCACTTACACCCGCCTTCTTTTTTTTTTTTTAAGATATTTTTTGCGGCTTACGCCTTTTATTGGTTTTTTGAAGGGACAGACAGTAGGCTGACAGGAAACGGGAGAGAGATGGGGGAAGACATGCAGTAAAGGCCGTGTCGGGCTCGGGAGTCGAACCCGCGGCACACTGCGACTGGATTACCAGTCGGGTGCCCAGACGGTTACGCCACCGCCTGGGCCTACACCCGCCTTCTAATGAGAGCGCAAAATCTGTCTTGGAAGAGCCACCCATCGACTGATCTAATATACGGCAACCTTCCCCGTGTTTCTTCACTAGTCCGATCCAGAAGAACACAGTGATAGACAATGAGGTTATATCTTCCCTTCTTCTCTGGAATCCTGCCTCAAAGAAGACCATGCAGAGGTAGAAAACTGTAGTTCCCTGATGTCATCGCTAGGGACACATGCATCAGTAAGCAGGAACTGGGGATGGCAATGAAGGACCGGAAAGTCTGGCATGGCATTGTGAAATCCATGATCACGACCGCGGTCGAAAAATGATGATGATGAGAATGCTGCTTTTCGGCTGGAACTTTTTGTCACAGCTACTGTGTCATAGCATTTCTTTCTGGCTATTGTCGCTGAGTCCTAATATAGACAGGTATATTACAGCTTGCTTTATAACTTAGTTTTGAAGTGACATACATACAATGATTAGCCTCTGTGACTGTTTGACATAACTTTAAAATGTTCTATTATTATGTGTATAGTTGAAATTGATGTAAATATATTGGGCTACCCTTATATACCTGGTATGGTTTATATCAGAATATGTTTATTGTCCCAATACTGTAGCCTACACATATTCAGAAATATGGCATGTCAAATTGTCAAGTATAGGCTATACAATTCTCCATAAAGTGACTGCTTTTTCCTATATAATAAAACAAAGTTCAACAATTACGTTTCTGTCTTGTCATTGTATTCCTCTTTATTGGTTTAGTATATGAAAAGAGTATAACCTATACAAATTATACCTCCCCATCATCAGGTGGTGCTTATTATTATTGTTGTATGGAACCCAAATCGTTTAGCCAGCCCATACACTTAAATTGACACTGGCTGAGATATATCAGGTCTAATTTGTGCAGTGCAGCAGGTTCATCAGAGCACTGCAGAGAACATCTGGGATGTACTCTGGTATTTCCGAAAGAGGCGCATTTCCATGTCGTCGAGCAGCACACTGACCGACTGAACAGCTTTAACTATGAAACCGACCAAAACAATAGAGCCGAAGGAAGCGCTGGTCACTGACTTTTTCCTCCCCGCACAAGACGCACTTCCCTTCAACCGCTTCTACTACACTATAGTCTCTGCTTATCTGAACAATGTCTAGGACTGGAGGAGACGCATGAAAACTGTACCCAAAGAGAAATGGAACCTTTATATTTTGTTGTATTTATGCTTCTGCGACTCCTCGCCTCTACGTGTAAGTATAGCTACAAGTGTGAAGTGCTGGAAGTGGTGTCAGTATATCATTAGTGGGCTAGCCAGCTAATAGTCTGTACATTTTCGTAAATAATCTGAACGAGGGTGTTATATATGACTTCTGTGTTCATCCTTGTGTTATGGGTTGAACTTGTATACACACGCGGTTTGGCCAATAATGTATAAGTAGCCTATAGTCTTCTGGTTATCAAATTAATATAGCCCAATTTAAAATCTGTTATTTAGCTAACACGTTTGTTTAACTTGATTATCACGAGGCTATATGAATATGTTTCTAGGCTTTTTTAAACTCACTTAAATGAAATGAAACAATTACCATTATGCGTAAAATGATGTTCTGATTTAAAGCTATAGCTATATATTCTTATATTAGCAAACTGTGAACATCAGACCTATATTTAAATAATGCCAAAATGTATTGGCAATGACAGCCAACGATTCGTTTTTCTCTTATTTTCTGTGCATTTAAATTATTCTCACACTATAATTTTAAATTATACATTCGTTAAAGAATATCGAATGACAATTTTATGCCATGTCCAGTTTATGTATAGTGTATTTATGTACTGTATAGGCCTATTGCAAGGGGATATTAAAGCTGTCAAAAGAAAGTTAATTCTAGGGGGAATCCCCGTCCGGGTCTGTCTCTTATCTCCAGCGGGGTTCCTCATCATGCACACGCCGAAGAAACTGTGCCTGTCGACCCACAAAGCCACCGTCATCCTCGGACGCTGCGACGCCGCCAACCCGGCGCAGCAGTGGCGGTGGACGGGCGGCGGCAGGCTGCTCCACGCGCCGACCTCCCGGTGCCTGTGGGCGCCGGAGCCCAGCAGCTCGCTGCCGCGCCACGCGCGCCTCGTGTCGCTGGTGGACGAGTGCTCGGAGGCGCCCGCGTGGCGCTGTTACGACGCGCGGGGCACGTTCGGCCTGGCGGAGGCGCACATGTACCTGAAGAAGCAAGGGGTCCGGCTGGTGGTCCGCGGAGACCCCCGGTACTCCAACTGGACCGGCTTGTACTACGACGCCGACGGGGATCCTTCTTCTGGTTCTGGGGGGAAGAGATACGTCATGAGGTCTCTGTGTCCGAGCACAGGTGAGCTTATAGTGTGAGTGAGTATGGTGATGATGTCAGGGTGTGCGTGTGTGTGTGTGTGTGTATATGTGTGTGTGCGTGCGTGCGTGTGTGTGTGTGTGTGTGCGTGCGTGTGTGTGTGTGCTGCTGTTGTTTTTGTTGAGGTGAGCATTCAAACTTCTGGGAACTCAGATTAGGTGAGCATGCATGGGCCAACATGCAGTTATAGTGTATAGGCCTAATTGTATCAATAAATGACCTTTCTTGTAACCAAAACCACGCTCTGACTTCTGGTGTGCTATCCTGTATCTATCTTCTTCTTAGATGAAAAGGACACAGTGGCATGGTGAGGTTTTCCTCTTTTATGGTATCATGTCGGATAGCCGAAACGTTTGTCTCTTGTGTGACATGTAAAGATACAATAAAAGAGATAAAACTCACTCTTGCCACACTGTGTGCGACCCAGTACCTTTAGTGCTGTCTCCAGGCACAAATCAGCAGGGGGGCATACTTTTTTCTCCAAAGGGTGCACTTCATTTTTCAACCCCCCCCTATGTATAACAAATTGTCGCCTATTAACAAAGTGATGCTTGAAAAAGGCTACAATAAGCAGCACCAACAACAAACAAAGAAATACAAATATGTTGAGCATTATAATGTCTTCTGCAAGCATATATTACCTTGTATTTCTATTAACTATTTCAATTAATTTGAACATGTATTATAAATATTTCTACTCTTCATGTGACCACCGCACTCTGACTGTATAGGTGCACTACCCGTTCATGTATATATTTACAATAATCATGGATAACGTATAGATTTAACATTTGTAAAACATTCAAATATTGGTACGGTAGGGTACTACAGCATGGTCGATCTGGACTGGAGGGGCACAACATTCAATCTGGGGGGGCAATGCACTGTTTATATGGCCTACTATTGTATGCCTTTTAGGCTTTAAACAATAACAATAATTATTCAAATTCAAATTGACAGATGACTGAAGAATGAAATCACTGCCACTATTTAGCCTCTGTGGACTGTTGAATGCTCGCAATATCTTTACAATTTACAATGTATAATTTAGGCATTTAGCAGACGCTCTTAATCCAGAGCGATTTACATTAAGCAAGAACAAAAAAGCATGGGAATACATCACATATATAAAAAGCATTTATCATGAAACGTGCGTAAGCTAAGAACGTAACAGTGGAATATCATAATGAAACTATTCATATAAACTATACATATATACTATACTATGCTATACATATGTACTATGACGTGCTATGACTACATACAATGCAATTCTAGTGCTGTCTACATAACATGCTTTAAGTCTGTATCAAATGCTATCTAAGTCTATCTTTGGGTTTACATTACACAGCATGAGGATGACATTCTCAGTCATCTTTGGTGTTAGCATTATGTTATGCTTTAGCTATTGAAAAATAGCAGATCTACAAGCTCATAGCGCGCCACCGAGTGGCGCGCTATGAGCTTGTAGGTCTGCTATTTTTTTTAAATCGAAGAACGACTGACATAGAAAGTGCTGTGTACATAACATGCTATACGTCTGTATCAAATGCTATCTAAGTCTATCTTTGGGTTTACATTACACACAGCAGAGGATGACATTCTCAGTCATCTTTGGGGTTTACACAGCAGAGGATGACATTCTCAGTCATCTTTGGGGTTTACACAGCAGAGGATGACATTCTCAGTCATCTTTGGGGTTTACACAGCAGAGGATGACATTCTTGGTTCTACTTCCTTGCACGCCGTTGTCGGTGCCCTATCGGCCCACTCACTCAGACAGGAAAAACGTCAGCAGTGTTCTTCCTGCCAAAGTTGGTCACAAAAGGTGACTGAAAAGAGAGCCCTTTTGGTCCAGAGGTTTGCCAACAGTTTGACAGAAGGTGTTGACATGTCATGTTAGTGAAACAATACACACACTTCAAGACTCCACAAGTAAGAGTCTTCATTTCAGCCTGTGTGAGAGTGTGAAAATGTACCCAAAATTCAATTTTCTCAATTTTCTCAGAGTCACTCTGGAGGACATTATTTCTGGATTTTATTGTGTACACTAGTCTCACTTTCAACTCATCCATGAGACTATACGGTATGTTAGAAAGAAGAACAGATCAGAATATAGAATAAAATAGAATAGAATTGTGTAATACAGGACAGGACAGGATTTCCTGCTGTGTGAAAACATTTTGTGGACACACAGGACACTTCGAATAAGGACACACCACAGTACGTGCTTCTCAACGCATCTCACTGTTAACTCTAGGGCAGGGGTACTGATATAGTATTGATTTCAGCTGTTGCAATTCCAAACCTGACTTCCAAAATGATTTGCTTTAAATATACTTAACGACTAGTATTAGTAGTATTGTCTTTTTGTGTACAATTTGTATTTAGTTCATAACTAAAACTAAATCCATTTGAAAATCAATAAAAAGGTTACTTTTCAAGTTTCTAATTTTAAAAAAGCAAAAAATAATTCAGTATTTCAATTAAAATATAGCAAAAATAGCTGATCTACAAGCGTTTTGAGCTTGTAGATCGGCTATTTTTGCTACGACAGTAATATGCAACGTGGCCCTCTGGAGTGAGTGTGGAAATATAGTGGCCCTCTCCATCGTCAAAGTTGCCCACCCCTGCTCTAGGCCAGGGCAACACACATTTGGGTTTCATTTCAACACACGCTAACAACAACACGTTTCTTCCCTGTCTTTCCTAGTGACTCGAACATCATTTTAAAATCCTGTAATGGCTATACCACAGGAATAAAATAAACCCCGGACTTTCTAAACAATATATTCATTTCTGTTTGCAGCCTTTCAAAACAGATGAATACAAAACTTCAATGCAAGATTGGTAGAATGACAACGCCATCGATGGTGTTGCAGCTTATCCCATTTTGGGCGGGAACCCCTTTTGGTGTTAGCATTATGTTATGCTTTAGCTATTGAAAAATAGCAGATCTACAAGCTCATAGCGCGCCACCGAGTGGCGCGCTAAGAGCTTGTAGGTCTGCTATTTTTGAAAAATCGAAGAACGACTGACATAGAAACATAGCTTTTTCAGAAAACTGTCAGGATGTAGAAGACATTTTTAGAATCTGATCTCAGGTCAAAATGGGTTATACACATTTGATAACACTTATTTGAAGTGAGACGTTTGACATACAAAGTCATCCTTTGTTTTTCCTGTGTTTCCTGTATGATTTCTCTCATTCATATATGCATTTCCCTTTCTTTTCTAGAAACAACGCCCTCTTCAACGACATCGTATTCATCCACCCATAATCCCCTGAGGTTCACCACCAGCACCGACCCTGACATGAGAACTCCTGCCATTACCGACACTGACGAACAGATGTCAAACACAGTAGAGACCCTCGGGACACCGCAACAAGCATCCACGTCACAGGACCAGACAACTAGTCCGAACAACACCGCAACTTTTATAAATGAGATCGTTAAAACGCGGACTAGAAGGACAGCGACGTCCGATTTCGTTCCGAACGGCTCGACCTCTGTCACCGAGCTATCGGCTTTGAACAGCAGCCACGCCGTCTGGTCCAGCTCAGCTCTGTCTCATACTGTCTCGTCCGGCAGCTCCACTGACTCGTCTACGGAGGATTCCGTAAGCATTTCGACCGGACACAAACTTGAACCGGGGACCCTGCTGGCCGAGACACCGGCCGTACTCCGAGACGTCTCCACCTTCTCTGCTGGAGATGCTACGCCGGTGTCAAATTCACCCACCGATGTGAATGTGGTTTCCTTTACGGTTTCCTCTGTGCCCCATCATGAAAGTGACAAGACAGATTCACTAGTTACTTCTGAGGTCATGGAAATGTCTGATACGAAAGCGACCGGCACTGTCGGCTCATCAACCTCTGTTGATCTATCTGCTTCGAGTAGTGAGTCAACCTCTGTTGATCTATCTGCTTCGAGTAGTGAGTCAAACTCTGTTGATCTATCTGCTTCGAGTAGTGAGTCAAACTCTGCCACCACACATATGGCATATTTGACTTCGGACGACAGGGTCACATCTAGAACAATGTATGTCCCTCCCACGATGACCACAGTTCAGCCAACAACCCCAGCTCCCTCTACAACTCCTCGTGAGCCTTTGACGGTGGAGGTCGACCCACCGACAACAAGCCCTCAAGCTACACCCACCACATCAACAACCACTTCCACAACTGCCGTAATCCCATCTACAGCGTATACAGTTGCACAGAGTACCTCGGCACAAAGTCCCGCACTTCCAAATGCCGCAACGTCTACCAGCACAGAACCAACCACAATTACCCCAAAGTCAACAACCACAGCTTCCACGGTTCCACCCACCACTCCCATGATCACGTCCTTTATCTCCACCACCAACACATCCACTATTACCCCAGGTGCAACCGCCACGAGGGAAATCACACCTACCACCACAGATGCAACCGCCACGAGAGAAATCACACCTACCACCGCCGTAGCCATTCCCACTACTTATTCCACCACACCTACCAGTCCCACACCCAGTACAAGCACAACCATATCCACTACTATGACAACCGATCAGACTGCAAACAGCGCTCCACGATCCACCATCAGCACCGAAGCCAAAACGGCCAGTACAACTACCACAATACAACCCACAACAACGACCACAACACTTCCTACAACAGTTGCTCAAACTACAGCCACATATCTAACTTCTCCAAGTACAAGTACATCCCCAACTACATATCCAAGTAGAACTACATATCCAAGTAGAACTACATATCCAAGTAGAACTACATATCCAAGTAGAACTACATATCCAACTACATATGCAATTACATCTCCCACTAAAACAAAAACCACATCCCCAACTACATATCCAAGTAGAACTACATATCCAAGTAGAACTACATATCCAAGTAGAACTACATATCCAACTACATATGCAATTACATCTCCCACTAAAACAAAAACCACATCTCCAACTACATATCCAAGTTCAACTACATATCCAACTACAACTATATTTCCAACCACAACTACGGCCACAACTACAGCCACAACTACATCGCCAACTACGACTACATCTCCAACTACGGCCACAACTACAGCTCCAACTACGACTACATCTCCAACTACGGCCACAACTACAGCCACAACTACAGCTCCAACTACGACTACTTCTCCAACTACATTTCCAACTACAACTATATTTCCAACCACAACTACGGCCACAACTACAGCTCCAACTACGACTACTTCTCCAACTACATTTCCAACTACAACTATATTTCCAACCACAACTACGGCCACAACTACAGCTCCAACTATGACTACTTCTCCAACTACATTTCCAACTACAACTATATTTCCAACCACAACTACGGCCACAACTACAGCTCCAACTACGACTACTTCTCCAACTACATTTCCAACTACAACTATATTTCCAACCACAACTACGGCCACAACTACAGCCACAACTACAGCTCCAACTACGACTACTTCTCCAACTACAACCACAACTACAACCACAACTACAGCTCCAACTACATTTCCAACTACAACTACAACTACTACAACTCCAGAACCGACCACCACCCAATTGGTAAGTTGTGATATTGCTTATATTATTGGAACACTTGACCATTCTTTTCTCCTTATACCTTTGCTCTGTGTCTTAGAGGCGAGCTGTGGACAACTTATAATATGGTTGAAGTGGTCATTTAATTTACTTGGTGCTGTAAAGCCTATCCACTGGAGTTTGCACAAATTGTAGCATTTGAAAAGTGTCTTCTACAACTCCAAAGGTTAGCTGTAACATGTTGGCAGCATGCTATAATGATTGTGTGTGTGTGTGTGTGTGTGTGTGTGTGTGTGTGTGTGTGTGTGTGTGTGTGTGTGTGTGTGTGTGTGTGCGTGCGTGCGTGTGTGCGTGCGTGCGTGCGTGCGTGTGTGTGTTTGTGTGCGTGTGCGTGTGTTCACCATCTACCATCCTTCAAATTAGACTTTTTGTTATTACTCCTACAGATTTTGTCCAATGCTCACACAACTCGTAAATCGATACACATTCTCTCTGGTGACCGGAGTCATGATTAAGATGTATCAGTCAGACCTTTTGTTTTCCATTCTGATTGGCTACGATTGGCTAAAACGTTTTGCAAAAAAATACCTCAAATCATGAACAGTCTGATTGGCCCCAAAAGCGATTTCCCTTCCACCCATATGGGGAGCTATTCTACACTGTTTGTTGCAAAATGCCATACCAGTATATCACAAATGCAACATCCAACCATCCCTAAGTTGGAATTGCATGCTGAGGGGCCACCTCCAAAAGCACACCTCCAAAAGCGCTTTCACTTCTGCCCATGACTGCAGTATAGGAACATGCTCAATGATACTTGACAGATGTACTATCTGCAATCAAAAATTGCAAAAATATTCGCACAAACATCAGTATTACAAAGTTATATAAAAAAAACTCTACCAATTCCATTTACCCCCTCTATTTCCCATTCCAAGTGTGTTTGCCTAATATGTAACTATTTTCAGCAATGGGATAATATATTTTTTGGTGGGTATAGATCTGGTTGAGCTGGTCATTTTGAAAGTAGCTCTCAAGTCTAAAATGTGTGGGCACCCCTGCTATAGGCAATGCTTAGCTCGCTGTGTTTTGCCCTCCCCAAGATGGCGTCCTGCACAATGCTGGGGCCACCGACCTTTACAGACGTTTTTCTCCAAATTGCTGCTCACATTGAGGCGGATTGAACAACACACCGATAGGAGCAGCGGAGCTCAATACTAAATCGTCGCTACAGCGCGGTTAAAATATGAATGCTTCTGGTTAAGTTCTGAAAAATTCTTCTAAATCCTCCAGTTTTCTGAAATAAATATTTTCACGATTTTTCAAAAATAGCAGACCTACAAGCTCGTAGCGCCACTCGGTGGCGCGCTATGAGCTTGTAGATCTGCTATTTTTCAATAGCTAAATTATAACATAATGTTTAAAACACCAAAAGGGGTTCCCGCCCAAAATGGGTTAAATAGACGATGATCACATTAGCTATAGCCGATTCTCGTTAATGATTTTGGGGACACGGAAACGGAAGAGGTTTTCCAAGTGAAATAGAGCGCTGTCTATATTATGGTGGCAAGGACCACTTCACCACTTGTCAACCTGTCTTCATATAATAGGTCCTCTCTAATAATCGTGAGAAAATGGCACAATTTGTTTCTACTCAGTCTGTGTCTCATAGGAGGGCTGTGGGCAATTCAGAAACCCGTCCACCATGTGACATCATCGATGGGGAATCCAAGCTAATAAAAACTGCAAGCTTTCTAGTCCTGAAAAGTTGCAATGCGAAAATGGAAGCCATCGTTCTCACGATAATACAAATCTAAACATTTTTGTAAAAAAATCTTGTTTAAAAAAATATCTGTCTAACGATGATGTCACTGGTGGACGGGTTTCTGAACTGCCCACAGCCCTCCTATGAGACACAGACTGAGTAGAAACACATTGTGCTATTTTATGAAGATAGGTTGAAAAGTGGTGAAGTGGTCCTTTAAGTATGGAAGCATTCAATTATTATCATATCGGAGAAAAGCAGAAAAGGCAAATGTATATCTAGATTATTGAGTCCATGGTCATGTTGATGTAATGTGGAGGTCATTCGTAATGTTCTTCTTGTGCCGTTATTCAGAAGCTCAAGTTCAAGATTGTTGTTGTGTATATTACATCAGTGGTTCCCAAAGTGGGGTCCAGGGACCCCCAGGGGTACTTGAGGGACTTCCAGGGGGTCCCCAGCTAAATGATAATTTGGAACCAAATGGACCCTTATGGGTCTGTAACTCTGAGAGTGTACAAATGTACAATTGTACGCTCTTAAATTAGCATTGATTTTACAATATAAATTGGGGGTCCCAGAGATAGAAATGCTATTAAATGGGGGTCCGTAGACTAATGCATGTCAAACTGAGGGTTGAGAATCACTGCTAGAGCCGTAAAAATCTTCTCTTATCTTTTCAAATGGGGGTCCTCGGGCTGATTAGTGTCAATTTGGGGGTCCTTGACATGAAAAAGTTTGGGAACCACTGTATTACATGATACAATGAAATACTTCTGCACTCTCAAAGTCTGATGGAAACGTCTAGATTTAAAGTCATTTTGCAACATAGCTATTTATTTGTAAAAAATGCAGGCTTATTAACTTGAGTTACTTTGGTGGGGAATTGGAAAAATCCCTATAGTTATATAGCCTACTTCACAGAAATTAAATAATTTGAAAATTGGCTTTGCAACCTTGGATCTTCTTGGGTTTTGAATGGAAGGGTATTCTTTTCTCAGTGAGACAAAATGTTCATCATGTGCTATTATTAGAGTGCATGTTCTTTGGCCCAGGAATTAAGGCCGTTTCCTATTTCCGATGGAAAATAGGGAAAATCATAACTCATATATATACTGCTCTGTCTATAACAATAGCTCATGCAGGGCCTAATTGGTTCATGTTTGATCGGCTAAAGGTCCTCAGAGAAAGTCCAAGGCAGGCAGGAAGGAAAGCAGGGTGGGGTGCATTCATGGTGGGGTGCCTAGGCGAGGGTAGAGAGACTGCATACATGCCTGTCTCTGTTCGAGAGTTTAGTGAAAGTTTAAGATAGGATAGATCCCTTAGAGAAAGGTCTGCGGGCTGATACACGCTGTCAATTAAAGCTAGGATATACCATTTTGATTATTTCCACTGAGGTTTTTTTTTAAGAGGGTGGATAATTGGTCGTTAATTAACAAGCAGTTAGCTTCGATCAGCTGTTATTATAGGCACCTGTCTCTCTCTGCATTTGGATTGAAGAGGTTGTTGAGTTGAGGGGAGAACTTTACCAGGCTATGTAGTTGTTAGTTTAGTTGTTAGTTGTGGGACCTGGGGCTCTGTGACATGCAGCTTGGAGGCACCATCTTAGCTTTTGCAGGAACTTATAGTTAAGTTATGACAACCAACTTTGTAACCGAACGGACCGATTTAAATCAACGACCGCGATGCTGGAATGCGCAACACGTTATTTGATACTTGGTTTACTGTGGAGTTTTTTCGAGGTGAGGTCTGCAGTAGCCTATTCTGCAGCACACATTAATAATAAGAATGCGTTCACATTGTGTTTACTTGCCTGTCATTTTTTCAGATACAGACGACAGAAGCTGCCAAGCTGTGCTCAGTCAACGTGACAGAAATCAACGCCAACTCGGATTCTATTGTCGTCAAATTGACCACCGCTGGCGAAGGCTGCAACTTCACGGTGTTTCACCATCATGACAATACTCGGTCTGAGGAGGAGGAGGATGATGGTGTGGCAGACTGTCAACAGAATGGATCCTATGATGAGAATAATTATGTCTGCGAAATCCTCGGTCTGGATCCCGGGACTCTGCACCGCATGGGGGTGATCTCCAGAAAGGATGGAGAGCGAGCCAACATATCAGTGCGCACAGGTGAGTGATCGAGTCTCTCTCGGATTCTGTTCGTTTTGTTCCCGACCTTTTAATTTGAACCGGTCCGGTCGAGGACTATATTTTATATTAGAAATGTTTTGAATAATAATAATATCGAAAAAGATCTGTCATCTATTTTCGTTCTATGTAAACTTTTAGTGTAGCTGCACCGCCAAGATGTTATATGCAATACACGTGTCCGGACACGTGTATCTTGTAAATCTTGTAAATCCATGGATAATCCATGCATGTAAAATTTGTAAATCCATGTAAATCCGACTTTTCGCTGGTATTAATATATCGGATTTACATGGAACTTAGAGCAACAGTGCAACTTGCAAGCCCAGATAAGCAAATTAAATTAAATATTTCGATTTGTGATTGATTCATATTAAATATGAGAATAAAGTTATTCAAACTAGTGTGAAAATGGTATAGCTCGACAGGCTACACATTGCCCTTGATAAAACAGAAAGACAAAATTCTAGCTTGAGGATGAAAATCGTTATGTAAATGTGTCTATGTTAATTATTAATGTATTATTATGTATTAATTAGTGTATTATTATTATTATATTATCTGAAGTGATTATAACAGGCTAATATATGATTTTCAATGAATGCTTCGTCTGACTATAGGCCTATAGCTTACTGATCCTATATGAACTATTTTTTCACATTTGATAAAACTTTATTAATCTTTGCGTGTGAAATATAATATAGGCTATCATACCTGTATATTCTGTTCAATAGAGGGCAAAAGTGTATGAACTTAATATGTGTATTCATAATTATTGGTCAAGCTATAAAAATAAAATAAGATATTATACTTTTACTTAAACATGGAAAGTGTAACTGAAGCCAAGTTCATGTTCTCTTTTACAGACCTGAGTCCTGCATGTGTTTATTAGAATGCATTGTATTTTCTGAGATGAAACATCAAAGTGAATGTGTATGTATGTGTGTGTGTGTGTGTGTGTGTGTGTGTGTGTGTGTGTGTGTGTGTGTGTGTCACGTCGACACATGCGCGACTCATAGTGTGCCAACACAACTAAAGCCTCCTGCTCCCTTTTCATTAAATCGTCCTCTGTACATCCTTTTGTACATTGTCAAGGCCGTAACCTCAGTCAGCTGCCAAGACCAAAGCCTTGCCAGAAAACGTTTGTGGGGAAGAGAGAGAGAGAGAGAGAGACACAGAGAGAGAGAGAGGGAGAGGTTGAGATACAGTTTGTGATGTTGCTTCTCAAAAAAAAAGAAAAAAGAGAAAAGAGAGAATTCAAGAACAATGTGTACGACCATCTAATGTTAAGTGTTTGTGTTGAGCTCCTATACCCTTCCCTCCTCACCCCGTCTAGCTGCTTCCCGCCTTGTATTGTTTCTCTGTACGAGCGGATACAAGGGGCCTCATGCTGTTTGTTTGATTAGATCGAGAGAGAGAGAGAGAGAGAGAGAGAGAGAGAGAGAGAGAGAGAAATAACTTTGTCCATTTCCAAGTAGGTTTGAAATCGCCCCTATAGAGATTGTTGAAGTGAGTCTAGGATGGTGCAAAATGACACATTTGTGTTTTGTAGTTATTGCCAGGTCATTGTTCGCTTCTCTAATGGGGGGGGGAAACGATGTGATGATGTTTATGGCAGCTAGAACAGCTACAGTATAGATAATGTTTGTAGACCAGTGGCTTTCAACCCATTTCATATCAAGGCCCATTATTTTATTCAGCATCTGAGCCACGGACCACCATTTGAGATGAGATTTAGCCTCGCAGAGCCAAAACTAAAGAATAATGTTGTTATCGTCGTTGGATACGATTTTTTGTGGTACCATATAGGAGATAACCGGCAAACGTTGATCAAAATCCATTCTTCTACATTCTCTAATTGTGTAGACGTCTTGTAAATTTAGTAATGCAGATTTCTAAAAAAAAAAATGTACTCTTGAGGGTGTAAAATGAAACCAAATGGACCCCATTTGGTTTCATTTTACACTTACATGTATCTATCACTGTGTGAAAAGAGGAGTTAACGGGCAATTATGGGCACTAGTATATGCACTAAACCTCAAGTTTAGCGGGCATATACAGTAATATACGGTAATATACAGGTGTGATGGTACAATTCGGGAGTTTACCGGGAGTTTGTTGGAAAGTTTAACGGGAGTTTCCTGTAATATACACATCCGTATTCCATGCTTTTTGCACAGTGATAACGGGTCCATTTGGTTACCGACTTTCCATCATTTCGCCGGGGGACCACCTGGAACCCCCTCAAGGACCACTGGTGGTCCCCGGACCACTGGTTGAGAACCACTGTAAAACAGTATTTGTTTGAATGCGTTGGCTTTTGAGGCCATTTCATTAGAATCACCGCAGATCTCAGACTGAGTGGTCTTGCAATCTTTACAATGAGATCCTGGCGTTTTGTGGCATTGTTGTCACTTATCTCATTGTCAATGTCCTTGGTGTTTTGTCGATCTGCCAGTAGTATTCCTTGGGAAGCAAGGAAGGGCCCTTGGGGAGGAAGCCGTTATTAAGTAAAGGTCGTAGTGCGGCCTGAGCAGTGGGAGGTTTGACCACCCCCCCGCCCCCCCACTACCTCCCATCCCGTCCTAGCTCTCTTAGCTCCATTTTGACTGGTTTCTTTCGACTGTTTCCTGAGCAGGCGAACGAACAAACTCTCATTTGAGACGCATGCGGGTCTCTCCAAGTGAAAACGCTGCATTCTTTTAAAGCAACCAAAACAATCTTATCGAGCTCCTGCATCGCTGGCCTTCTGTTAGAGCACAATGACAGGATACGCACGCACGCACGCACGCACGCACGCACGCACGCACGCACGCACGCACGCACGCACGCACGCACGCACGCATAATCCTGCTGAGATGGTAATGGCGTTCATGAGTATTTGGTATGAAGGATGATGTTAATATCACTAAATCCATGGAACCAATAAATGAATTCGGAACTCCACCTCCTTCTATATGTCAATCTTGGACCAAGTGGGTTAGGCTCAGCTGTTACTCCTGTTGGATCAAGTATATAGTAATCTAGTCAGACTAGGGTTCAAACAGCTAGATGAACCCTAAATTTAATGTGCTACTCTCTCCACCGTATAGATCCAGTGGCCCCAGCCTGGCTCGATGTCCAACCGGACCAGGCGCAGGTCAAGGCCCGTTACGACGAGGCCTCCTCCCAGGTTCCGACCACCGGTACCTCTGGCCTGCGGGTCTTCTGGCCCGCGTCCCGTGGACATGTGGACTGGTATGAGCTCACCTTGGAGGACGCCGGCACCGGCGCCAGCAGCAGCACTCGCATCATGGGCAGCGCCGCTCCCCAGTCGGGCTTCACGGCTCTCACCCCAGGGTCCCTCTACACCCTTCAGCTGGTGGCGACCGCTGGGAACAAGAGTGCCCCCCCGGTTCAGGCCACGGCAGCCACAGGTGAGAGTCAGTCTGTTTGTCTGTCTGTCTGTCAGTCTGTTTGTCTGTCTGTCTGTCTGTCTGTCTGTCTGTCAGTCTGTTTGTCTGTCCATCGTGGTTCTTCAGTTTTTTATTTGTTAACCCATTCAGGCCTGACGTCGAAATTAAAAAAAAAAAAGTTTTCTAAAGCATGACAATTTTCGGAAAGATTTGAGGCACATTTTAACGATTTTTCAAAAATAGCAGACCTACAAGTTCATAGCGCGCCACTCGGTGGCGCGCTATGAACTTGTAGATCTGCTATTTTTCAATAGCTAAATTATAACATAATGTTTAAAACACCAAAAGGGGTTCCCGCCCCAAAATGGGTTAATGGTTAATGTGGTTAAACGCTAACGTGACATGGATGCGTTCCAGGTCTCAATGGGTTAAGACATATTTTTTGGCTTTTTTTCTGCCTTCATTGATAGTGAACAGTAAGTAGACTGACAGGAAATGGGGAGAGAGAGAGATGGGGAGTGACATGCAGCACAGGTCGTCGGGAACGGGAGTTAGAAGCCTAAGTGTCCGGACCGCTACACTAGCCTAGCCGTCCGGGCCTATACCTGAACTATTCTAAGTTGATTTGACTTTTTTTTTTTTTATGTTAAATAAATATATACATTTAACTGCAGATAAAGTGGCATTACCAGTTTTAATTAAAGGAGCATTCAGTGATTTGGGTGATTTGGAAAACCACCCAGTCCGCCCCGGTAACAAAATGTGCACATGTACGCTCTACAGTGGGGGGAAGTGCAACAGGCCAACAGCATGTGCACCAAGGCCCGCCCCCAGTCGATCATGATTGGAGGAAGGCCCCTCTCATCCTGATTGGATGAAGGCTTTGCCACCCGCCACCAAAACTGAAACTAGGGTTTTTTGACCCCAGGGGCTCACTGGGTACAGGGAGGAACTCCTTATATGGTCAGCACACTCTATAGTAGGGAGGATTATCCAGAAAAAAATAAAAAATAAGTGATATTTGAATTAAGTAAAATCACTGAATATACCTTTAATTAGGGATTGAAGATTAACTGGATTCACTTTTTGTTACTTCAAATTCATGGGGTGCCTTTCTGCCTGATAGTCAGTGGAGAGAGACAGGAACCAGGGAGAGAGAGAGCTCTGGGGAGTGACAGCCAGGCAGCAAAATGGTCCTGCCGGCGCCGGGAATTGAACCTGGGACTGGCTGTCAGGCCTTTTAGGCCTATATGTGGTACACTGGTGCACTCCCAAACCATTCGGCTATTGGGTTGCCCTACTCTAGGTCAGGGGGTCTCAGTCCGTGGGTCGCGACCCATCGGGGGGTCGCCAAATTATTTTGGGTGGTCCTTAAAAAATAAATAAATAAATAAACTTTTTTTTGCAACTGAATGACTGGAAAATGGAAATTAAGAGTTTACATAGTACACAGTGCATGCATAAACTTTCCTTAATGATTATATCTGGTTTCAGTATTCATTTATTCATTCATTTATTAATTTTCTCTACTATTAAGGTTATTTTTGCAGTCAGTTTGTATTGGTGGTGGGGGGGGGGGGGGGGGGGGGGCGGGCGGGGGTCGTGAGACATGGCCAAAGCATTTCCGGGGGTCTCCAGGCAAAAAAGGTTGAGAACCCCTGCTCTAGGTCGTCCTCAGACGAGCCCTCCATCGTCATTTCCAGTCATCCCGGTTCTCCATAACATCTGGCCAGTTCGCTGGTACTTACTTTGCGCTCCTGCGTCGCTCTCGAGTACATCCACGTACTGTATGTTAGCGTGGGACGTCCTCGTGATCGACGCCCGTGTGTTGGTTCCCAGAGCACCAGTTTGCTGCAGGCTGGCAGTTCTTGATGCCTTTTGGCAGTGTCCCGCTAGGCTGCTATTTTCTGGCTCACCCTTGGTAATCCCTCACACACTGCCCTACACTCCAAAACGAATATGTGTGTGTGAAACTGTGAACTAGTAGTTCCCGCACGCACGCACATGCACCAGTGTTGATTTCGTCGACTAAAACTAAGACGAAAATTGTTCGTCGACTGCCTTTTTTCACTGACGAAAACTAAATGGAAACTAAATGAAAACTAAGCTATAGCTAAGCTAAAACTGAGACTAAATGTATTGTCAATTTCGTCAACAAATAAAAACTAGACTAAAATGTTAGGAAGGTTCTAGTGGACAAGAGATCCAGTATGAGTCATTTTACACTTGGTTGCATGCTGAAAGTAGCAGATCTACAAGCTCACAACGCGTCGCGCTGCAACGCGTTGTGAGCTTGTAGATCGGCTATTTTCATCAAGTGTAAAAACAGTCATTACGACGGCATCGAGACCCGCCAAAATACATTTTAGTCGACTAAATCAACTGTAGATTTAGTCGACTAAAATCTTATGACATTTAGTCGACTAAAACACTAAGACATTCCAGGTGACTAAAATGTGACTAAAACTAAATGAAAACTATTCAAGAGACACTAAACACTGACATGCACGCACACGCACATGCACACAAAATGAGCACACCGGTCATGTCAAGGTCAGTGTATGAATATCTTTTGGGGTTCAGTTCTCCAGTGAACATACGTGACCAGGATGCTCTTCATGTACACAGGATGCTCGCACATACATACGCTGCATGCAGAAAAAACAATTACTGTGACTTGCACTACAGTAACCTGCATTGTTTTCAGTACAGGTGTCTGTGTGGGAATCTACAGTGTTTACATCATGTGCATCAGGGCAAACCCTCTCGAGTACACTGACCCCACTTTATCGGAGTACTTCCTTTTTAGATTGTTTACAGTCACACACATATGAGAAAATATTGCAAAACATCAGAACTGCCGGCGATAGTTAATGTCATGTGAAGAAAGGCGTACTTCTGTGGGTGTTTACACACTATATAATATCTAATTATTTTGATGTTATATGCTATACCGGTGTGTATATATATATATGCACGCACGCACGCACGCACGCACGCACGCACGCACGCACGCACGCACGCACGCACGCACACTGTTCGCAACAATTTTCAGTTAATATAGTTAATATAACATCATTATTAAGTAAGTATTGTACTTTTACACAGGCTATACCGTGGAAAAAACAGCAGTCTAATGTAATGTAATGTAATGTAATCAGGCATTGACACTAAGGGTTGCCCACCTGCCCCTGGCAGGTAAATAAAACTTTCGGGCAGATAGAGTTTGCTGTCAGGTTGCGTCTAGAGATATCTGTCTAAACACCTGAACGTGGCCAGAGTGCCCCGTCTTCTGGTCCGTGGAATGTAAAATAAGATCAGCACCTAATGTGCTGTTTTCACTAAATATAAAATAACAAGTGTGAGGCCTGGGCCGTGGCTCAGCGGTCCAGGCACGTTGGCCGGTAGTCCGAATCTGGCAGTGTGCCGCGGGCTCGACTCCTGATCCCGACGGCCTTTACTGCATGTCTTCCCCCCATCTCTCTCCCCCATTTCCTGTCAGCCTACTGTCTGTCCCTCTATAACAAAATATAAAATAAAGGCGAAAGCCGCAAAAAAAACATTTAAAAAAAATAATAATAAGTGTGAACCCATAGTTATATTCATTGTAGGTATTTGGCATAAAAATGTAGGTGCGACATCTTTTATCGCACAGTGTTAAATTGAACTGTAATTACAAATTTGATCTATCATATTATATTGGATGATTTACTTTTCAGGCAAGTGGGCATGACCTTTGGGGCAAGTAGAACATGACCTGCTCTTGCCCGACGGGGCAAGTGCCTCCTAGTGTCAACCAGTGGTGGAAAGTAACTAAGTACTTTATTACTTTTACTTAAGTACTGTACTTAAGTACAATTTTGAGGTATTTGTACTTTACTTGAGTGTTCCCAATTTCCAGCCTTTTACTTCACTACAATTATTTGAAAACTTTAGTTACTAGTTACTTTGGCGATTTTATTTTTGATTAGAAAACATACATTAACCACTTATACATTTCGGTCATTTGAAAAAAGCCGATCTACAATCGATCTACATGCGTCGCAACACGACGCATTGTGAGCTTGTAGATCGGCTATTTTTCAATAGATTTTGTACACATTTTGAAGTTGTGAAATGGCCCAGGGACATTCTGCAATATGAATACTTTTACTTTTAGTACTTTAAGTACATTTTGATGCTGATACTTTTGTACTTTTACTCAAGTACATTTTCAATTCCGTACTTTTACTTGTAACGAAGTAGTTCTAAATTGCGGTATTGGTACTTTTACTTAAGTAAAACAATTGAGTACTTTCTCCACCACTGTTGTCGACCCCTGCCTAATCCAATCTCTGCTCCTCCTCCAGCACCGTCCTCCGTCAGCGGCCTCCAGGTGTGGGCCTCCTCTTCCGGCAGCAACCTCAGCGTTTCCTGGCGGGCGGGCCCGGGCCGGAGTGAGCTGCTGAGGGTCCTGCTGAGGGACCAGGAGGAGGGCTCCGCGGGGGTGGTGAGGAACCTGACCCTGGAGAACGGCACCACCTCGGCCACGCTCGGCCACCTGCTTCCCGGGACCCTGTACACCGTCACCGTGGTCAACGAGGCCGCGGGCCTGCAGAGCTCTGTGTCCAGACAGGCCGTCACAGGTACCGTATATAGGCCAGTGGTTCCAAAACTGTTTTCATGTCAAAGTGACCCCCAAATTGACGGTAATTAGCCCTGCGGGGGGGCCCCAATTTGAAGAGATATTCCAGGGACCCCCCCATAAGAGACGATTTTTTTTACGGCTCTAGCAGTGATTCTCAACCCATTTAATTTCAAGGACCCCCAGTTTGACATTCATTCGTCTACGGACCCCCATTTATTGGCATTTGTATCTCTGAGACTCATTTATATTGTAAAATCAATGTTAATTTAACTCTGAGAGTGTACGGTTCAATTTTTACACTCTCTGAGTTACACACCTTTAAAGGAGCATTCAGTGATTTGGGTGATTTGGAAAAAAACCTGGTCCACCCGGTAACAAGATGTGCACATGCACACGCTCTACAGTGGGGGAAGTACAACAGACCAACAGCACGTGCACCAATGCCCGCCCCACGCGATCATGATTGGAGGAAGGCCCCTCTCATCCTGATTGGATGAAGGCTTTGCCACCCAAAGCCCAAACCAAAACTAGGGTTTTTTGACCCCAGGGGCTCACTGGGGACAGGGAGGAACTCCTTATATGGTCAGCACACTTTATAGTAGGGAGGATTATCCAAAAAATAAGAAAAAAGAAGTGATATTTGAATTAAGTGAAATCACTGAATATACCTTTAATGGTCCATTTGGTTCCAAACTATCATTTAGCTAGGGACCACCTGGAACTCACTCAAGGACCCCTGGGGGTCCCCGGACCCCACTTTGAGAAGTAAACTAAATTGACTTGATTACTGTAACAAAAGGTTACAGTAATCAAGTAGCAAATAGCTTTGCTAAATATAATTGATCTGCGTATGTTCGCCTATTTTTGCCAAATCTTCGCATGTCATGATGACATGCCTAGAATAATGGAGGTTATAGGGTTCATGTGGTTAATGATTTCTCTTAGCAAAAGGCCGATGCACACCTCAAGGCTATTGACAGGTGCGTAGGGCAATAAAGTATACTTAAAAAGGTATCTTTGAAAAACAAAGAAGGGTCCCGCACACTGTCAGAAAACTTGCCAGAAATGTTGCTCTTTATTCAACGTTTCGGTCTATTCGACCTTCATCAGGACAGACAATGTCTGTCCTGATGAAGGTCGAATAGACCGAAACGTTGAATAAAGAGCAACATTTCTGGCAAGTTTTCTGACAGTGTGCGGGACCCTTCTTTGTTAATGATTTCTCAACACAATTGACTCACTTCAGAGCGGCTTTGTTTTACTTTCCAACACACACGCACGCACGCACGCACGCACGCACGCACGCACGCACGCACGCACGCACGCACACACACACACACACACACACACAGCGTCACTCTCTGTCGTTGTTTCCTGCGTATTTTTGCTCTGTTCTCCACACCCTTCCTCTGTCTGCAGCTGGCTGACTGATGAACAGCACCCCTCCTAACCACTACCCCCCCACCCCACACACACACACACACACACACACACACACACACACACACACACACACACACACACACACTCCCCCCGCCTCGTTTCAACGCAATAAATCCGCTCACGAGATGAGGTAGATTCAAGTCTGAGTCTATTAGGAAATGACAGTGAGCAGTGTGACATGTTTAAGGCTGTGACACACCATGTTGATCACGTCGAGTGATTTATTTTACTTGAGTGTTTTTGGCTTTTTGTGCCTTTTATTGATAGTTTTTTTTTTTTTTTTTTTTGATATTTTTTTGCGGCTTACGCCTTTTATTGGTTTTTTGAAGGGACAGACAGTAGGCTGACAGGAAACGGGAGAGAGATGGGGGAAGACATGCAGTAAAGGCCGTGTCGGGCTCGGGAGTCGAACCCGCGGCACACTGCGACTGGATTACCAGTCGGGTGCCCAGACGGTTACGCCACCGCCTGGGCCCTTTTATTGATAGTTACAGTGAAGACGGACAGGAAAGAGGGAGGGAGAGCCCGCGGGAGAGACATGCAGCAAAAAGTCGTCATGAACGGGACTCGAACTCGCGACACGCTGTCAGGCCAGAGCCTATATATATGTGGTGCATGCGCCTGGACCGCTGGGCCAGTGGGCGTCGTCCTGGGTTGAGTGTTTTTAACACCTTTCACCCACGTCTGAACCAACTGATCTCCCAATTCTGTAGTATTCAGTAGAGAAACCGTCATATATACCATTTATAAAAGTCAATCAGATAATATTCTTTTTGCATCTTTGTGACAGGCGTAAACATTCTCCCCTTCCTCCCCACACACACAGAAACAGTTTTGACGTGTTCTTTTTTTTTTTTTACATAATAACCAATAGTTTTTACCAATACTTTTGGAAATATTCAAATTTTCCCCTTACGATCGGTATCGGCCGATCATGAGAAAAACAATTGGTGATCGGTATCGGTCCTAAAAAACCTGATCGGAGAATCCCTATTATTCAGGACAAGTCAGTTTTGTGTGTAGGGGCCTTTAGTCAGTGAATGTAAACCCATCCATCTTCAACCGCTTATCCGTAGTAGGGTCGCGGGGGCAACAGCTCCACCAGAGTGCTCCAGACTTCCCTCTCCAGAGCAACATTAGTGACTTCCTCCTGGGGGATTCCGAGACGTCCCAAGGCCAGTGAGTTGATGTGTTTCCTCCAACTGCGCCTTGGTCTGCCCCGGGGTCTCCTCCCAGTGGGACATGCGTCGAGGACCTCCCTAGAGAGACGCCCGAGAGGCATCCTAACCAACCACCTAAGCTGGCTCCTTTCCAAGAATGTAAACCCAACGGAGACAATGCTCGTTCCCAATTTTGTGCCACACACAAAATACTCCAGTAGTGAAGTTCCAAAGAAAACACGCGACCTGAAGAAACAAGGCCCAGATCGAAAGCAGCTATAACATGAATTTAATATTTAATATATTGTCTATGTCCCTCACACCTATTTTCACCACTCTGATATAACCAGTCCATGGCATTTCTTTTTTGCTTCTGAAGCTGTTTTAGCTGCAGTACCACAATGTCCTGAGGTGGTGGGGGCGCTGATATGCAACTTAATTAATATTTTAGTCATTATAATACTGATGCTAGATAAACCCTGCAGGCTTGTTTCCATTCCATGCCAGCTTGGAAAATGCAAATTTGGAACTGAAGACTGAAGAGAGGGAGGAATTAAACAAAGTAGGGTGACATTGGTGACATCACAACTACGACCAAATCAGTTGAGCCGTTTCTGAGAGCAATTTCCATAAAAGCAGATGAAGAGAAATCCTGATTGTTCAAAATTGCATATTTGTGGGGATAGAAAATACACAGAGGAGCTCAAAAACACATTTCTTTTTTTGAAAAAGTTGAATTTGATGTTATAGGTCCTTTAAAGTGTTTTAATTTCTTCCTTGCCAGCTCCGGCAGCGGTATCAGACCTGCGACTGGACAACAATGGCACCGTGGACTCTCTGAGAGCCAGCTGGGATGCGGCCAGGGGAGGGGTGGACCACTACAGGGTCACCCTGTCAGCGCTGCAGGGCTCCACCTCCACCTCCGCCCCCCTGGAGCGCCGGCTGACCCCCAACGCCACCCAGGTGCTCTTCCAGGGTCTGACACCCGGACGCACCTACCGGCTCTCTGTCGGCACCGTGGTGGCCGGGAAGACCACGGAGGCCAGGACCAGCGGCAGGACAGGTGAATGTTGTACCCTTGACATCGGTGGCAAAAAGTACTCAAATGTTTTAGACCTGACGACGATTTTACAAAATGTCTTCTAAATCCTGACAGAAAAACCCATGTTTCTATGTCAGTGGTTCTCAACCTTTTTCATGTCAAGGACCCCTAGAATCATATCTATTTGGCCTCCGACCCCCCATCTCAAAATATGTTGTTGAAGGGACCCCCCCCAGAAGCAAAGATTTGTTCGCTCTGAAAGAATATATATTCAAAGATTTGCGCCACATTCAAAAATATGCAGACCTACATTCAAAAATAGCAGACCTACAAGCTCGTTGCGCGGCACTCGGTGCCGCGCTATGAGCTTGTAGATCTGCTATTTTTCAATAGCTAAAGTATATCATAAAACATAATTGATGATTAATTATTTTCTCTGGGTTTCATCAGAACCTCACTCTGTTCTACCCCCCCTCCTCTCTGTCAAATGTGTCTCCAGTCCCAGACCAGGTGTCTAAGCTCTCCATGGTGGCTCTCAGTGACGGCAGGGCCCTGAGAGTGACCTGGTCTCCCCCTAGAGGCGAGTGGGAGAACTACGGCTTGGTGTTGTGGAACGGCTCGGTGGCGCTGGTGAACGAGACCCTGGGCAAACCGGCCCGACAGTTCGTGGCGCGGCCGGGCCTGGGCCTGGTGCCGGGCAGGCCCTACAGGGCAGAGGTCACCGTACAGAGTGGACCCCTGGGAAACGCTGCACACTGCCAGGGAAGACTCGGTGAGAGACATATTATTATTATTATTGCTTTTATTGTTTCTTTCTACAAACGTTGATTTTGGAAATGGTTCTCTTAACTTATTTAAACCATTTCGACCCGAGACCGATTCTACATGTCAGAATTATATCCCAGAATTATATGTAATTGGCCGCCGAGACCCATCTGGAAATAATGTTGTTCCATGGACCTCCCCAGAAGCAAAGATTTGAGTTAAAAACATTCGCTCTGAAAGAATATATTCAAATATTTGGGCCACATTTTTAAAAAAAAATCAAAAATAGCAGACCTACAAGCTCGTCGCGCGACTAAAAACAAACTGGGCTGGAACCCCTTTTGGTGTTTTAACTAAGCATTATGTTATACTTTAGCTATTGGAAAATAGCAGATATACAAGCTCATAGCGCGTCACCGAGTGGCGCGCTACAAGCTTGTAGGTCTGCTATTTTTGAAAAATCGTAAAAATGCGGCACACATCTTTGAATATATATTCTTTCAGAGCGAACGTTTTTTTTTTTTTTTCGACGTCAGGCCTAAATGGGTTAAACTTGTATATACTGTAGGAGGGGGCTATAGCGCCCCTCAAAAAAAAGATCAAGATCGGTGGAGAAGCTGATATTTGAAAACCCACCTCCTCCCCATATACATGCAGCTCCCCGGTCTGTCCAGCAGCTCGTGGTGCGTCACAGTGACGAGACCACCCTGAGCGTCCTGTGGAGTCGACCCGTGGGGGTGTGGGACGGCTACACGGTGGTGCTGAGACAGCAGACGGAGCCTCCGTCGGCCGCGGTCGTCATCGTCGGTCAGAAGAGCCTGCCCTGGGAGGCCAGGGAGTGCACGTTCAACGTCCTCACGCCGGGACGTCGCTACGCGGTCACCGTGACGACCAACAGCGGCAACCAGAGCAGCTCGGCGTCCGTGTCTGGACAGACCAGTGAGTTGTTTTTAACATTTTGTTTTGCCCCCCCCGTGATTTTCTTTGAACAATGTCAGTGTTTTATAAGCCATTGAGACCCTGAGACCGGATTCTACAAGATGTCTTCTTCTAAATCACGACAGTTTTCTGAAAAAACTTTATGTTTCTATATCAGTGGTCTGATGAAGAGCCGTGAGGCTCGAAACGTCATGTCCACTATGGCAGTGGTTCCAAAAGTGGGGTTCGGGGACCCCCAGGGGTCCTTGAGGGAGTTCCAGGGGGTCCCCAGGTAAATTATAGTTTGGAACCAAATGGACCCTTTTGGGTCTGTAACTCAGAGAGTGTACAAATGGAACCAAATGGGTCCTTTTGGTTCCATTTGTACACTCAGAGTTACATTAACATTGATTTTACAATATAAATCGGGGGTCCCAGAGATAGAAATGCCATTAAATGGGGGTCCGTAGACTAATGCATGTCAAACTGGAGGTCCTTGAAATTAAACAGGTTAGGTAAAATCTTCTCTTATGGGGGGTCCCTGGCATATCTTTTCAAATGGGGGAACCTTAAATAAATCTGTTAAGCTTTGGAGCTTACTTCAGTGTGCGGACCTTATCTTTTTTCTTCTATTATTTACCTCGGCCAGGCACCTGGCGTTTAGTTAGCGGATGTGCGTGCTTGTATTTTATTAGGCCTACAATCAGTTGTGCTCACACCTTTTCATGTCAAGGACCCCAAAAATGATCTGTATTTGGCCGCCGACCCCCATCTGAAAGTATGTTGTTCCAGGGACCCCCCAGAAGCAAAGATTTGAGTTAAAAACATTTGCTGTGACAGAATATATATTCCAAGATTTGCACATATTTTCATGATTTTTCAAAAATAGCAGATCTACAAGCTTGTACGAGCTTGTATATGTGCTATTTTTTTTCTCCAATAGCTAAAGTATAAAATAATGGTTATGAAGTGGTTAAAAGCTAAAGTGACACAGATGAGTTTGTCATCTGTGTCACTTCTGTGACTACTTTTTGTCTTAACCCATTTAGGCCTGACGTCGAAATTTAAAAAGATTTCTTCAAAATCCTGACAGTTTTCTGAAAAACCTTATGTTTCTGTATCAGTGGTGCTCCATATTTCATGTCAAGGACCCCAAACATTATATGTAATATGCCTCTGCCCCCCCCATCTGAAAATATGTTGTTCCAGGGACCTCCCCAGAAGCAAAGATTTGAGTTAAAATGTTCACTCTGTAATAATAATATATATTCAAAGATTTGAGGCACATTTTCACGATTTTTCAAAAATAGCAGACCTACAAGCTCATAGCGCGGCACTCGGTGCCGCGCTATGAGCTTGTAGATCTGCTATTTTCCAATAGCTAAAGTATAACATAATGCTTTAAAACACCAAAAGGGTTTCCCGCCACAAAATGTCTCTGCTCTCCGTCTGTCCCTCTCTTCCAGCTCCAGCCCAGGTGACCGGGCTGCAGGTGTCCAACGGCGGGACCACGGACAGCCTCCAGACGCGGTGGGAGCGGGCGGCCGGCGAGCTGGACTCGTACCGCGTGCTGCTGGTGCGCGACAGCAGCGTCATCAAGAACGAGAGCGTGGCGGCCGACGCCACCGGCCTGGGCTTCCACGCCCTGCGGCCCGGCGCCCTCTACAAGGTGGTGGTGACCACGGTCAGGTCCGGACACACCTCCAGGCAGACGGTGGCGGAGGGACGCACTGGTGAGGCGGAGTGGGTGGGGTGGGAAAAGTACTCACTCAACTGTCCGGTGACAGTTTTCAGAAAAACCCTATGTTTCTATGTCAGTGGTTCTCAAAGTTTTTCATGGCATAGACCCCAAAAACTACATGTAATTGGCCGCCCACCCCCATCTGAAAATATGTTGTTCCAGGGACACCCCAGAAGCAAAGATTTGAGTCGAAAATGTTCGCTCTGAAAGAATATATATTCAAAGATTTGCACCACATTTTCACTATTTTTCAAAAATAGCAGACCTACAAGCTCGTAGCGCGCCACTCGGTGCCGCACACAGGCACACACGCACACCCCAGCGGTGTTGTTTTTGGCAGCAGTTTTGATTTTAGTTTTAGTCATAGTCTCTTGAATAGTTTTAATTTAGTGTTAGTCTAGTTTTAGTCGACTAAATGTACAGTTGATTTTGTCGACTAAAATGTGCTTTGGCGGGCCTTGATGCTGTCGTAATGGCTGATTTTACACTTGCTGAAAATATTTTCAGCAAGCAACCACGGGTAAAATGACTTATACTGGATCTCTTGTCCACTAGTCCCTTCCTAACATTTTAGTCTAGTTTTTATTTGTTGATGAAATTGTCAGTATATTTAGTCTTAGTTTTAGTCACCATACAGTAGCTTAGTTTTCATTTAGTTTCCATTTAGTCTTTGTCAGTGAAAAAATGTAGTCGACGAACATTTTTCGTCTTAGTTTTAGTCGACGGAAACAACACTGCACCCCAGTCAAAACAGTTTGGAGTACCAGTGTTGTTTTTGTCGACTAAAACTAAGACGAAAAATAAATGGAAACTAAATGAAAACGAAGCTATAATGACTAAAACTAAGACTAAATATATTGACAATTTCGTCAACAGATAGAAACTAGACTAAAATGTTAGGAAGGGACTAGTGGACAAGAGATCCAGTATAAGTCATTTTACGCTTGGTTGCATGCTGAAAATAGCAGATCTACAAGCTCACAACGCGTCGCAGCGCGACGCGTTGTGAGCTTGTAGATCGGCTATTTTCAGCAAGTGTAAAATCAGTCATTATGATGGCATCAAGGACCGACAAATGACATTTTAGTCGACTAAATCGACTGTAGATTTTGTCGACTAAAATCTTATGATATTTAGTCGACTAAAACTAGACTAAACACTAAAACATTCCAGGTGAATAAAATGTGACTAAAACTAAATGAAAGCTATTCAAGAGACTACGACTAAAACTAAAATCGAAATGAGCCGCCAAAAACAACACTGGTTTGGACACGTCACTGATGATAATAGGCAGACATTTAGCAAAAAATGCTTCAGCATAAACAGAAAAAGAATTGAACTGCATAACACAATCACAAGTGTGTGTGTAAGTAAGTTCACGTGTTCATGGATATGTACACATTACGGGTCTTAGGTGTTGATACACTAATGTTCGTCCCCTCTTTTTTTCAATGTTATTTCGATGTTTAAAGAAAGAATGCAAACACATTCCTGTCCTCGGGTTGTTGGAGGATCACAATAGAATGAAGTCTGAGAATGTCAATTCTCTCTGGCACTCATCCTCACCCAGCGGCGTGCACAGATAGACACTAGGGGGTGCTAGAGCACCCTCTGCCCTTTTGGCAATGTGCCCTTTTGAAAAAGGGCACTTTTGTTTTTGTAGTGTACAGTACACTTGTACAGTATTTGGACCATGGTGATATTGATCAATTCTTGATAAAAAGCTTCTAATATATTATTTAGGTCCCAAAATCTCTTTTGACCTGAGATCAGATTCTAAAAATGTCTGTTTGAAAATGACAGTTTTCTGAAAAAGCTGTTTCTATGTCAGTCGTTCTTCGATTTTTCAAAAATAGCAGACCTACAAGCTCGTAGCACGCCATGAGCTTGTAGATCTGCTATTTTTAAATAGCTAAAGCATAACATAATGCTAACACCAAAATCGAGAGAAGATCGAGAGGACGTCCCACACCTACCTACGTGGACGTACTAAAGAAAGATACTGGCGCGGAAAGCACAAAGGAGCTGGCCAGATGTATGGAGAACCGAGATGACTGGAAACACCGATGGAAGGCTCGTCTGAGGACGACGTAGAGAGAAAAGGGGTTCCCGCCCAAAATGGGTTAAGGCAACCGGCCGGTTCCACGCGCTGCACAAGGTGCCCTTTTTTCCACTTGAGCACCTGCCCCTCTAAATGTCTGTGCACGCCACTGTCCTCACCCCTCGGTGTCCTCCAAAACACGATGACTGACGGACTGTAAACAGCTCTTTGTATCTGAAACTGACAAGAGGATATTGTTGAAAAACCTTGCCCTCTTATCTGACGTAACAGGAATTTGCCTGGAATTTTCAGGAAGTCAAAACCAGTCAAATAGTCAAGGTCCGTTCATCAAAGACTTCCTGCTGGGGAAAAGGAACGGTTCGGATGGTTCCGCTGTACATTGTTGAGTTCCAACTAGAGCACTTTGCTTTTTGTGGAAAATACGTTTCATAGATTTTGTAAATCACCAGCAGCTTTTACGTGATAAACGTCAAGAAGTAAGCATGGATAAGTAATTCATGATGCTCCCTAGCCTGCCGAGATTATTTAAGGTGGCCTTACACTAGCCGATTTTTTTCAATCTGAAATCTGATAAGCACCACACACTACAGGATAATCGGAGCGGGGCAGAGCAAATATCAAACATTCTTGATGTTGATCGGGCCGATCCCGATCGCGCTTTGAGCGGTCGGGCACCCCCCGAGCGTCAAAAATGCCCGATTATCGGCTAGTGTAAGGCCACCTTTAGTTTAGTTTAGTTTATTTCGGTCCATTTGTTTGACAAACGGTGTAGTACAGTACATATCAATAAGGCACTTTCGAAACGGTCCAAAAAGGTATAGGCTGAAGCTAAAGCTTATTTTGCCTACCCCCATTTAAAAAAAAAATCAAATATCAAAACGAATCAACGAGTATAATTCAAATTTGATTTAACAAAACTGAAAAACAATTTATAAATATGTTTGCTAATCCAAGTAAGAACACGACAAACAAAAGAAACAACCAGCTATAGTGTGAGTTTTTCCCTTCATCAAATCTTTTTTTTTATTCTCTCTTTCTTCCCCTTTTCTCCTCCCAATTAAGTTCCCGCTGCCGTCGGCGAGGTGACGGTCAGCAACAACGGGCGCATGGACTTCCTCAGCATGTCATGGCGGCCGGCGGTGGGCGAGGTGGACAGCTACCTGGTGACCCTGAGGGACCGGGAGAAGACGGTCCAGCAGTCCGTCATGTCCAAGTCGGCCAGCCCAGAGTGTGGCTTCAACCTCCTGGTCCCGGGACGCCTCTACAACATCTCCATCACCTCCCGCAGCGGCGGCTACGAGAACACCACCACGGTCCAGGCACGCACACGTATGTACAGTATCGCCTTCTCCTCCTCTCGCTCACTCGTGGCATTTTTTTTCTTTTCTTCGTTTTGCCTTTATTGATAGGGTACAGTAATTAGACAGGAAAAGGGGGAGAGAGATGGGGAGTGATACGTGGCTAAGGACGTCGGGGCTCGGGAGTCGAACCCGCGGCACGCCGTCCGGCTGGCTTGGCAGCCTAGGTGCTCAGACGGTTGAGCTAACCGTCCGGGCCGCTCTCTCTGCTTTTTAACACATTGTACAGTATCTGCTCCTCTCGCTGACTCTGCTTCTTTTTTTTTTTAATACTGTTTTTATTAGGCATTTTGTATATGACATAACTTCAGAATATCATTGACAGATAATGGGTATAATTAAGTCATATAAAACAAAACAAATAATAGTGACATGCAGTGTAAATGTTCCAAATACAAATATAAAAAAGGTATATAAATGTGATAAACAAGAAAAAACTAAAAACAGTTAAACAGTGACAGATGTTAACAGACAAACAAAGACAACAGGACAGACACTCTTGCTCTCAAACTTTCCCAACGCGTTGTTGTATATAAACTGAATTACAGACATTTTTCTTTTTTAAATGAAAAATAAACAGTATCAGTCTGCGAGCCAGTAGAGTCACATATTTGACCATGTTATATTGGAAAGTAGACCGTTTGCTGACTCTGCTTTTTATGTCTATGTATGTATTTATGCACGTGAAGAGCTATATTAAACTAAAAGTTATTGTTGTTGCTGCTGGAATGACAATGGAGTACTTTGTGTGGAATTTATAACACTCTGGGATTCCCGATTCACTAAGGGGCTGCCTTCACGAGGACGTCGCGGGCTGTTCCCCGCCTAAGTTTTGTGAACGATATAAAACTTTACTGCGTCTACATTGCGGTTATGTTAATTATGTACGACGTCCACTCGAGACCGGTAAACTGCTTCGTTTTCAAGATAAAGATGCAGTACACATGGCTGGCCTGTAGATGGCCACAAAAAAAAGAAAAAGCTTATTCTAAAGGCTATATGAAAGCGTTGGTATTTCACACAGGTGTTGCCAAATAACTAATTATCTTGATCAGATGCGCATATGCGTCATATCAATTTAATGAGCAGAGCAGTGCTGCTTCTCTCTCTGAGTCTGCACACACTGACTGACCAGCTAAAGTGTATGCCTACTAAACCATAATATATGACAAACCTTGGATTAATTCTTCTGAAAACAGCAGCAAGCACAAAGTAAGTGTGAGAGAGAGAGAGAGAGAGAGAGAGAGAGAGAGCGAGAGAGCGCGCCCCTTCTATTTTTTAACACGCAGCATCTCTCTCTCTCTCTCTCTCTCTCTCTCTGTGACTGTGACTGCGACACGGTCAATAATATATAGCATAAATAATAGGCCAAATATAACACTTTCCCTCTATCTGTGATCAGCTCCTCACACACAACTCCTCTCTCGTGCATGCCTGCTCAATCTCAACAACGGTTTGCATGCGTGCGGGCTGCAGATCGGCTATTTTTGGAGAAGAGATTTATAGACATTATGTGCAAATATAAAATAGCTGTGATACTTATATGTAAGTGGTTATGGTGAAATAAACCATTAACACTGGTTAGTTTGGAGGGGCGAGGGGACTATGACATCACCGTTTCAGCAAATTAGGCGGCATTCGCTGTACACACGGAGACGTGAAAGTCGCGTCTCCAAACTTTCCCACTCTGGAAGGTAGTTTCAAAATTAGCCGTTAAAGTCCCCCATAACGCCGTCTCCGTGTGACAAAAAGGGTAGATCGGCTAATTACTTGCCCCAGAAACACCGAATACGTCCTCGTCTGTACAGGCCCTAAGCTGTTTACACCCATATTTTGGGTGCAAAGTAATTTTCCAAACTTCCCACGTTAGTAGTGTAGAATAAGGCAGGGGTTCTCAACCTGTGGGTCGCGACCCCTCGGGGGGTCGCCAAATTATTTTAGGGGGTCCCCAAATTATTTTCATTTTTTTTTTTTTTTTTAAACTTTTATTTTCACGATTTTTCAAAAATAGCAGACCTACAAGCTCGTAGCGCGCCACTCGGTGGCGCGCTATGAGCTTGTAGATCTGCTATTTTTCAATAGCTAAATTATAACAATGCTTAAAACACCAAAAGGGGTTCCCGCCCAAAATGGTTTAAGGTTATTGTAGCAGTCAATTTATATTGGGGGTCGGGAGGGGGCGGGGCGGGGGTCCCGAGACATTGCCAAAGCATTTCCGGGGGTCCCCGGCCAAAAACGTTGAGAACCCCTGGAATAAGGCATCATACAGCAAGCTTGGGTCCCATGTAAGTCTGCATCCGAGCAGACCTGAGAAAGAGCGGCCCTCCGCATTATTCACTGACAAAAGAAAAACAGACTACCAACGTGGGAAGTTTGGAAAATTCCTTTAGAGCCAAAATATGGCTGTAAACGGCTTAGTGAATCGGGCCCTATATAAGTAATTGTGTGGAATTGCATGTGCTATTCCATATTTGTACATGTTTAGTTAGCATTATTGTCATAGCCATGGACATGTTATTCATTTCCGACTGCTGTTTTGGTCGTCTGGCTCTTGAGTTGCTATGGACACGAAAATTAGTTATTTTTCTTTTTTTTATAATTTTTATCCCACGATTTTATAACCCATTTTTCACCCCTGTGTCAATTATCTAATGTGATCCTGGGCTCTACACACCCTCCGCCAACCTAGTCCCCATATATGGGGGACATGGGGAGAGCAACGGACTTGAACTCATGCTTCTTTCATGCCTGAGTGTCCAAGTTGCTCCTTTACACTTGACTGGTTGGACGTAGCGCGTGGAAGGAACACGTTATTCCAACCAGTTCCTTTCCCCTCCATCAGGCGCCCCGGCTGGCCAGGGGGAGGCAGTTTAGAGACCAGGATTACTGCATGTTTTTTGTGAGGGTACCTACCCTAGGGGACACGGGGAGAACATGCAAACTCCACACAGAAAGGCCCTTTCGCCAACATTTCGCCTAACATCAGTTCTACTGCGTTAAACGTCTCTCCATCCGTCCCCAGAGCCGTCCGGTGTCCAGAACCCACACGCCACGCACGCCGCCCGCGACGACTACCTGAAGGTGTACTGGCGCCACGCGGCCGGCGACTTCGACTTCTACCAGGTGGTCATCAAGCACAACGTCTTCCACCAGAACAAGACTGTGCTGAGGACGCAGAACGAGTGTGTGTTCAACGGCCTGGTCCCCGGCAGGCTCTACACCGTGGTGGTCAGCACCTGGAGCGGCAAATACGAGACCAGTGTCTCTACCGACGGACGGACATGTAAGTGACCTTAGTCAGCACTTGAAATTTCTGTGCATATACATTCAAAGTTCTAGGGTGTACTGTCAGTTGTCATATGCTGCAATAAAGCTATAGCGTTGTGAACTTGTAGATCTGCTATTTTCAGCATGCAACCAAGTGTAAAATGACTTATACTGGATCTCTTGTCCACTAGTCCCTTCCTAACATTTTAGTCTAGTTTCTATCTGTTGATGAGATTGTCAATACATTTAGCTTAGTTTTAGTCATAATAGCTTAGTTTTCATTTAGTTTCCATTTAGTTTTCATCAGTGAAAAAGTAAAAAACACTGTTTTGGACCTAGACATTATTTATACGCATTGGAAACAATAGAAACGGAGACTAGAAGAAGACGTTTCGAGTTTCTGTCGGCCAGAACAGGGTGGAGGGAAAAAAAGAGCGGTGAGGGGGAATTAAACAAAAAAAAATAGCTTTGTAGCTTTGCATCTGGAAGTTGAACCCAGCTCGGCTACAATTCATTGACAAATGGAACGGTATAGACTTACATGTTTGCATCTGACCGTATCGTGTGAACGCACCGATAATACCCCCCCACTGAGAGAACAACCTTTATTAACCCATTTTGACCTGAGATCAGATTCTAAAAATGTCTTCTACATCCTGACAGTTTTCTGAAAAAGCCATGTTTCTATGTCAGTCGTTCTTCGATTTTTCAAAAATAGCAGACCTACAAGCTCGTAGCGCGCCACTCGGTGGCGCGCTATGAGCTTGTAGATCTGCTATTTTTCAATAGCTAAAGCATAACATAATGCTAACACCAAAAAGGGGTTCCCGTCCTGTGTGTAGTTCCGGCTGCAGTGAGGGCCCTGTCTCTGGCCGGCCAGGGGACGGAGGACCTCCGCGTGGCGTGGGCCCCCGCCCCGGGAGACGTGGACCACTACGAGGTGCAGGTGCTGTTCAACGACATGAAGGTGTTCCCGCCCGTCCCGCGGGGCAGCGACATGGGCCAGTGCACCGTCACCTCCCTCACCCCCGGACGCCTCTACAAGATCCAGGTGTCCACCGTCAGCGGGCCCAACCACAACGCCAAGTTCATCGAGGGTCGTACAGGTAAAACCCTTTTTGTTTATTTTTTTGTAAGATATTTTTTGGGCTATTCTAAGTTCTTATTGATTGGACATAGTGGAGAGAGAGAGAGACAGAAAACACAGAGACCCCCTTTCCACCGGTTGGTTCCCAATGGGAACCGGTTCAGTTATTTTTGGTTCTTAGTCCATGAGCCAGAGCTCCAAAATTGCAACGTAAATTATGAAAACCATACCTATATTAAATTGTTATCACCATGAAACTTCCCCAGTTGATTACTTACACGAAGACAATGATTTATTGTATTACACATTTTAAATGTTTAAATCTGCAAATGAGGCTTTATATAGAAAAATGTGCAAAAAATAGAAAATATGAAAAAGATACTACTGTGGAAGGGTTATCATTATATTAATTTACTTATATTGATCCTATAAACAATTTAATATAGGTATAGTTTTGCCCACTCAATTCATGATTAACGTTCCAACTTTGTAGCGGTGTCAGAGAGAGAGACACAGGGAATGGCACGCAGCAAAGGTCGTCAGGATCGGGACTCAAACCTATATGTAGTCATTTTTAAAATAACTTAAAGTCTCCCTGACTCCCTCCATTGAAAATGGCTTCTTGTTTATCTAAAACATTTTCTCGCCAAACCGTGCGTACAGGTTTGTGGTTTGGAAATCGTACATCACGCATAAGCTACGGCTATACGATAGCAACCAGACGGACTAGTAGGCCGATTCTCATGGTTCGATTCAACCATTCGATTAGGACAAACAGTAACAGCAGGACGCATGCTGCAGAAACAACAAAAAGACTCAGGACACTTGAAAGGTTTCTGCGGCCGCTTCAGATGAGGGGGTACCTGGAAAAATGTCTACCCCAAAAGGGGTACCTGGTCCAAAAAAGTTTAGGAACCCCTGTTCTAGTCGACTATTTGTTTAACTACCTATTATGTAAATAATATATATATATTTTTTAATATTTGTACATTTAAAAACTGTGTACATTGGTGACTATAATATAGCATTCTAGCTGAGGCCTACAAAAACGGTGTTTCTCATCAACTATAGTCAACAAGGTCGACTAGTGCAGGGGTTCTCAACGTTTTTGGCCGGGGACCCCCGAAAATGCTTTGGCAACGTCTCGGGACCCCCGCCCCGCCCCCTCCCGACCCCCAATATAAATTGACTGCTACAATAACCTTAAACCATTTTGGGCGGGAACCCCTTTTGGTGTTTTAAGCATTGTTATAATTTAGCTATTGAAAAATAGCAGATCTACAAGCTCATAGCGCGCCACCGAGTGGCGTGCTACGAGCTTGTAGGTCTGCTATTTTTGAAAAATCTTTTTTTTTTTTTTTTTTTTTTAAATAATTTGGGGACCCCCTAAAATAATTTGGCGACCCCCCGAGGGGTCGCGACCCACGGGTTGAGAACCCCTGGACTAGTGGATTTACTAGTCGACTAGTTGAATAGTCAACTAGTTGCTTAAAGTCCTAGGATGGCAATTTTAGTCAGTCAGTCACTCTATATCAGTGGTTTTCAATCTTTTTCATATCAAGGTCCATTATTTATTTGGCATTTGAGCCACGGAACCACCATTTGATGTGATATAGCCTCACAGGCCCAAAACTAAAAGAATTATTTTCTTATCGTTGGATAAGATCTTGTCCACAATTCCATGCTGTGTTGATGTGGTATATAGGCAAATGTTGATCAAAATAACAATTCTTCCACATTCTCTAATTGTGTAGACTTCTTGTAAATCAAGTAATGCAGATCTTTAAAGGAGCATTCAGTGATTTGGGTGATTTGGAAAACCCCCCGGTCTCCCCCGGTAACAAACAGTGTTGTAACTCAGGGGTTCTCAACCCGTGGGTCGCGACCCCTCGGGGGGTCGCCAAATTATTTTAGGGGGTCCCCAAATTATAAAAAAAAAAAAAAAAGATTTTAATTTTTTTTTCACGATTTAAAAAAAATAGCAGACCTACAAGCTCGTAGCGCGCCACTCGGTGGCGCGCTATGAGCTTGTAGATCTGCTATTTTTAAATAGCTAAATTATAACAATGCTTAAAACACCAAAAGGGGTTCCCGCCCAAAATGGTTTAAGGTTATTGTAGCAGTCAATTTATATTGGGGGTCGGGAGGGGGCGGGGCGGGGGTCCCGAGACGTTGACAAAGCATTTTCGGGGGTCCCCGGCCAAAAACGTTGAGAACCCCTGTTGTAACTAACGCCCTTACATCACGTTACGTTACCTAACGGCGCTACTTTTTGCAGTAACTTGTAACCTAAGGCTTTACATTTCCCCATTCCATAACGGCCTTATAGTTATTGTGCGAGCGTTACCCGCGTTATAGCGTTATGTTAACTTATGTGATCCGAGTGAAAAGTCTCCCCATGCAGCGCCGTGCCCGTGAGTCTATCTGTCATACAGGCGCGTCTCGTCTCTGTGCTGAGAGAGCACTCTCTGTGTTGTACTCTGTTGACAGTGTGCTCTCATACTAGCCTCTGAGACCACTCTAACATGATGAACAAAGCACGTCGCAGAAGAGGTCATTGATTGGCTAACGTAGGGACAGATTTCAGGGTAAGCCAATCAGAGACAGTCTGACAGAGTAGGGCGGGTCTTTCGTATGGCTGTGATAAATAGTTCTAAACATAGACACACAAACCCTCGTAACGCATACACAGAAAACGCCGGTTGAACGAACATTATTACCACACGCTACAATGGCAAATGCGGATGACAGCGAGATCGGATGCTTTGTGGGTTGGAAATACAAGCATTATTTGAGTACTTGCGGGTCAAGGAAATGTTTTAACATGCCATGGAGTGTCCCCGCTGTGTGTGATTCGATTCCCCGTACTGCCTTTATTATTACTGCTGCGTCCCTCCTGCGCAGCACAGTGCCTGACGTTAGCCGTGCGTTAGCCTTGCACACCGTTGCATGCTAACGGGGACCCGTGGCCACCTCCCCGGGCACAGTGATAGGGCTGCCCTCTCCCCCCGAGAAAAGCATTGAGGTGAAAATGCTAATTATGTGGCGGACAGAAAGCATTGTCCACAATGCAAATCTAAGAAAGCATCTTAAACTAGAAAAAGTGCCCTTCTGGGCACAGGTCTCCACCAGGAGGATAGGAGTGTGTGTGATGTTTGGCAAAATGTTTAGGAGTAATATAAGTGTGTGTGTGTGTGTGTGTGTGTGTGTGTGTGTGTGTGTGTGTGTGTGTGTGTGTGTGTGTGTGTGTGTGTGTGTGTGTGTGTGTGTGTGTGTGTGTGACACGGCTTGGCCTGTTGTAGCGCCACCATGAGGCTGATTTGAAAACTGTCAAGTGGCATTTCTTCCTCAGCCTAGTGGGAATATGCATGCACAGTTTCACCACAATCGGACGCTGCGTCGAGTAGTTTTGTACAAAACGGGTACAAAGCGGGCTACTCCTGATTCCGATTTGCGTGAAATTTGGATAACATCTGAAGGAGTAATATTAGAAAATGTGTTTTACATATGTGGGCCTCCTGGTGGCGCTATAAAGAGCAGATGTGAAAAATTCCAGGCAAATGTTTTTCCTTGGCCTCTAGGGAGTTGGCATACAAAGTTATCCACAAATCTGTGCAGTTGGAGGTAAAAACACTTTTCGGCCAGTTATAGCGCCACCATGAGGCTGAGTTGAAAATGTTCACGTGGCATTTATTCCTCGGCCTAGTGGGAATGTGCGTGCGCAATTTCACGGAAATCCGACGATGTGTATTTGCAGCATTTTGTTTGAAACTGAGCACTCCTGCAAACTTTGGAAGCCAATCTTAGCCAATCAGGATGGAGTCTGAGAAATCTGAAAGACCCGTTTCGTTGAATGGCTCTAGAGAGACTGTGTACCAATTTGCGTGATGTTTGGACAAAATCTGTAGGTGTACTGTCCAAAAACTTGTTTTGCACAAAGCGGCCTCCTGGTGGCGCTATAATAGGCCGTTCTGGGATTTTTGGGGCAGAGGTTCATCGTTGGCATCCAGGGAGTGCGTGTGCAAAATTTGGCATCGACCGGGTTAACGGTGCCGGAGATTAGCTGTTCACAGACGGACGGACACACGGACGGACACACGGACACACGGACACACGGACGGGCGGACGGAGTGCAAAACATACTCTCTCCCCATGCCTTCGGCCTGGTGGAGACAATCAGTCCATGAGCTAGGCTGCCTCACATCACCAAAACAGACAAAGATCGATTTTAAATCGCCACAGAGGCATGTCACCAAGAGTCAACTTGACAAAATGATTGCCACTTGCCAGGTATGTTGTTGAGGAAATGCTTCCCCTCAACAGTGGAGTCTGTTCCTTTCAGAGCACTGGTCAGCAAAATACTAGTGAAAGCAGGGCCAATGTGCAGAAATACATTTTCCAAATACCTGAACAGTGAATATTCTAAAATGGAAGATGAGCTCAAAAATACATTTGATGAATTAGAATATCTCTCTACCACTGCAGATATGCCTATATGGACTCATTTTTTATTTGATTATTATTAATTTGCAAATTTTATTAATATTGCAAATTTGCACAGCACCATTTGTTTTGAAGGCAAGTTGAGGCTACAATGCCTGTCAACATTTCTGAACATGTTTTATTGTTCCACTACATTTCATAATGTTAGGAGGGAGTTGTCTTTTCTCTTACTGTGCGACAGAACAAAAAACCTTCTTTTAAATCGTTTTTTATATTATTATTTTTTAAAGTAAAGTAAAGTAACTTTTCAAGTTACTTTCATAAATTAAAGTAAAGTAACTTATCTAAAAAAAGTTACTTTTTTAGATAAGTAACTATAACTATAACTCTTTACTTTTTAAAAGTAACTTGAACAACACTGGTAATAACATGTGCACAATGCACATGCATGCACTACAGTGGAGGGACACGCAACAGGCCAACAGCACACCAAGGCCCGCCCCCCGCTCGATCATGATTGGCGGATGGCGGATGGCAATCTCTATCCTGATTGGATGAAGGCTGGGCCACCTAGCCAAAAACGAACCCTGAGGTTTTTTGTTCCCAGGGGTTAACTGGGGACAGGGAGGAACTCCTTATATGGTCAGCACACTCTATAGTAGGGAGGATTATCACAACAAAACACAAAAAAAAGAAGTGATATTTGAATTAAGTGAAATCACTGAATATACCTTTAACAATAATGTAACTCTTGAGAGAGTAAAATGAAACCAAATGGATTTCATTGGTTTCATTTTACACTCTCAAGAGTTAAAGATCTATAAGGGTCCATTTGGTTACTGGTTGAGAACCACTGTTCTACATAAATACCCAAAATGTGAAATGTGTCTGACTCTGATGTGTCGTCCTCCTCGACGCCCATCAGTGCCCAGCAAGGTGAAGAACATCCACGTCAGCAACGGCGGCCTGAGTGACAGTCTGAAGATCAGCTGGACTCCAGGCCAGGGCGACCTGGACAGATACTCTGTGTCTCTGTACAAGGACAGCCGCAGGCTGGACGTCAAGCCCGTCCGCAAGCACGACAACGAGCTGAGCTTCGGCTCCCTGCAGCCGGGCCAGCTCTACACCGTCACCATTCAGTCCCTGAGCGGAGAGCTGACCAACAACAATACAGCCAGCGGACGCACAGGTGAGAGCCCAGCTCGGAATGACACGTATTGCACGTATGCGCATGCGTCTCGCGCGCACACCGCACAGGCGCACACACACACACACGCACGCGTGCGCATGCGCGCACACAGTTAAAGCAGACCGATTGGGAACCGTAAGGTTCCCAGTTTGATCCCGGGCTCCCCCAGAGTTAGTGTCGAAGTGCAAGACTCTGAACCCCTTAATTGCTCCCGATGTGCATGTTGGTGCCTTGCATGGTTTAATGCACAACAGTGATGTAAATAGGTTTTCAATGTAATGAGTCCCGGGATGCAGGGATGGTCTTTTAGATGAGTCCCAGGGACATTTGATGAGTCCCACTTCAGCGACTTTTAAGAGTCATATTTTGCCATTTTTACAAATTGCAGCATTTAACTCCCATTTCATCTTATATGGTTATAATGTGGTTATATTCATGTAGAAAACGAAGAAGAAATTATTATTATAACTAAAGCTAGCAAAATAAATTTGAATTAAAAAAAATGCTCTACATTCATACTACATACATATTTCATGTGTGGCTATATGAAATCTATAATAATTCTGCCAGTTTTAACTGTTAATAAATCTTTATGTTGTTTTTATGACACATTACACAATACATACAAAATAAAAATGAAAGCTACAAAACTAACCTGGAGATTAAGTAGAAGCAGTCATGGAGGAGGTAGGCTGTGCACAGCAGCACACATCATCATCATTAGCAGATGATGATGTTAGATATAGAAAATAGGGTTGCTAATATTTTTTGTTGCCCTGCAGTTGGCTTTGGCACTTATTTTTTGGGGGGTGGGGGGGCATGTTAATGTGTGGTGGCACCGGTCCATAACGCACAACATACAACCGTGTCGGCGTTTGTTACAGTACACAATGTGTGTTTCCCATTCAATCGGGTCTACTCTGTTTGTCATGCTCAAAAATGTTCGCCTGTCTTTCTGTCGGAGGCAGCGCCGTGTAGATGAGAGAGTTGCGACAACCCCGTTCACTGTTTATTCACGGAGCTTCATGAGTCACTGAACGGTATGTTGTCGTCACTCTCTCTCTCTAAACGGCTCTGGTCTCCAGGCTGCGCTCCGCTCAGCGCTCGTCTCTGAGCAAGATGTTGTGTACGAGTCCTACATGGATTTACACGCTTTACATGGATTGTAAGTGCCTTGACAGCAGTGGGCGTGGTTTTATAAAAAATATATTGAATATTTAATGATATGATATACTACATTAAGTACATTTAATAAATACCCTTTGTTTAGCGGTTTTTATTTTAATTTTTTCACAGATCAAAGGTTTTATGGTCAGGATTCACCATCTAGGCTTAGTTAAAACTATTTATATAAATATTTTTGTAGATCTGTATGGGGAAAAATGAATGGCCGATTTTTCAGTGGAACCAGAAAACTATGCCCACTGCTATGCCCTATATATATACATGCACCATTTCTAAAGAGCGCGACCTCCTCTACTCCAGTCCTCTCAACGCACGCACGCACACACACACAGTTAACCCATTTTGGGCGGGAACCCTTTTTGGTGTTAGCATTATGTTATGCTTTAGCTATTGAAAAATAGCAGATCTACAAGCTTCTAGCGCGCCACCGAGTGGCGCGCTACAAGCTTGTAGGTCTGCTATTTTTGAAAAATCGAAGAACCACTGACAGAAACATAGCTTTTTCAGAAAACTGTCAGGATGTAGAAGACATTTTTAGAATCTGATCTCAGGTCAAAATGGGTTAAATAACTAGCGGCCTGCTCCTCTGCCCCCAGTCCCCTCCACGGTGACGGCGCTGCAGGTGGACAACCGTCACAGCACCTGCAGCCTCCAGGCCAGCTGGCAGGAGGCCCTGGGCGTGGCCGACGGCTACGGACTGCAGCTATTGGACGAGAGGGGCGTCCTGGTGGCCAACTCCTCCCAGGCCTCGGGGCAGACGCGGCACCGCTTCGACGGCCTCACCCCGGGCAAGAAGTACCGCGTGCAGGTCCACACCACCAGCGGAGGTGTCTGCAGCCTGGGGGTCAGCGCGGACGCTCGCACTCGTAAGAATATATCCACCATTATCGGTGTTGTCTGTTATTCGTGGTTTGAAACCCTGTATGCCCAAAAACTCTTCCTTTTTTTTTGAGGGGCGCTATAGCCCCTCCTATGTCCAGCTTTGAGGGTGTGTGTGTGTGCAAACACAAACATTGTCCTAACACTAACATTGAATGCCATTGACAATGAATGGCCAGCTTTGAGTGTTTGTGTAAACAAGACGAAGGTGAGGACACAAATTGTGATTATCTACATATTTACACATAGCCTATATCCATCCAAACATTATGTGCATAAGGTTTAGATGAAATAAGTTACATGAGCATAGCAGGGGTGCACTGCAGGGTAGAACTATATATCCACCTATATCTGAGACCTTCTAAAATGCGTCCGTAAGACCCATCATCATCTTCTGTGACTCATGTCAGGGCCCGCCGCCGTCACCGACCTCTCCATCAAGAGCAACACCACCACGGGCCTGTCCTTCCGCTGGGCGCCACCGGAGGGCGACTTCGAGGCCTACGACATCTACCTGTACGACGGGGCGGACGCGCTGACGGACCGCCGGAGCGGCCAGGCCGCCAGCAGGGACTGCTCCTTCCAGGGCCTCAGGCCTGGCGCCCCCTACAGGCTGGTGGTGTTGACGCGCAGCGGAGACCAGACCAACGACTCGGCCATCTGGGCCAGGACAGGTGAGGAGGAGGACTGCAGCCTCGAGTAAAGCTCGACACTTTGACGGCAACATTTTGATTTTTTTTGTTTTAGTCATTATAGTCTCTTGGAATAGTTTTAATTTAGTTTTAGTCGCATTTTAGTCACCCGGAATGTTTAGTTTTATTCTGGTTTTAGAGTAAATATCGAAAGATTTTAGTTGACTAAATCTACAGTTGATTTAGTCGACTAATATGTATTTTGGCGGGCCTTGATGCCGTCGTAATGGCTGATTTTACATTTGCTGAAAATAGGAGATAATACAAACTTGTAGATCTGCTATTTTCAGCATGCAACCAAGTGTAAAATGACTTATACTGGATCTCTTGTCCACTAGTCCCTTCCTAACATTTTAGTCTAGTTTTTATTTGTTGACGAAATTTACATATTTAGTCTTAGTTTTAGTCATCATAGCTCAGTTATTTATTTTCCATTTAGTTTTCGTCAGTGAAAAAAAGGTAGTCAACAAATTTATTTTTGTCATAGTATCAGTCGACAAAGTCAGCACTGGTGGGGCGGCGGTGGCTCAGGGGTAGAGTGGCCGGATGGCAACCACAAGGTTGCCAGTTCGAACCCGGGCTCCCCCAGAGTTAGTGTCGAAGTGTCCTTGAGCAAGACACTGAACCCCCAAATTGCTCCCGATGTGCTGGTTGGTGCCTTGCATGGTCTCCCCTGTAATCGGTGTGTGAATGGGTGAATGTAATGCACAATCTATGTAAAGCGGCCTTGGATAAAGGCGCTATATACAATCATTATTTACCATTTAGAAATGGACAAAGTCTAAACTGATCCCTAGTAGTAACCATTATCTCTGTACCCAGAGTGTAGAGTAGTGACACACTTTGATCTCGCCGCAAAGCGGGTGCCTATAGGGCTATAGTTCCAAACATTGCTCCAATGGCTGGAACTATCCCATTGAGATACGATGAGCACTTCCGCATTCCATTGTTACAATGGGAGTCAACGCTATAGTGTCGCCACTCTCTTACTATATAACTCTGTCTGTACCACCGTCCACTAGGGCCTTCACTTCTAGTCATTTTTACTAGTTGACTAGTTGCCTAGTTTACTAGTTGACTAGTTGTTTAACTACCTATTATTTTTTGGAAATAAATATTTGTACATTTAAAGACTGTATACATTGGTGACTATAACTATAATCTACCTGATCTTGAGGCCTACAAAATCAGGAAAAAAAAAAAAAAAAAAACTTGAATATTCTTATCAACTAGTCAACTAGTACCAACAAGGTAGACTAGTGGATTTACTAGTCGACTAGTAAACTAGTTGACTAGTTGCTTAATGCCCTACCGTCCACCATGCAGTCCCGGCAGCGGTGACCTCCCTGCAGGCGCACAGCTCCTCCAACCAGTCCGAGTGTCTGACGCTGAGCTGGGAGCGCCCGGCCGGGGAGCTGAGCGGCTACCTGCTGTCCCTGTACGACCCCGACGGCAAGCAGCAGGCCGAGGAGCGGCTGGCCACGGAGCTGACGCGGTTCACCTTCTCCGGCCTGGTCCCCGGCCGCCTCTACCACGCCGTGATGCTGAGCCGCAGCGGAGAGCTCGCCAACAGGGCCCACGTGGCGGGCAGGACGGGTAATCATCAGCGGGTTGTTGTTTTTGGCCAGCAAACATTTTTGAGTTTAGTTTTTTAAGTCATAGTCTTTTTGAATAATTTTAATTTTTAGTTTTTAGTTACATTTTAGTCACCTGGAATGTTTTAGTGTTAGTCTAGTTTTAGTCGACTAAATGTCATGCGATTTTAGTCGACTGAATCTACGGTTGATTTAGTCGACTAAAATGTGTTTTGGCGGGCCTTGATGCCGTCGTAATGGCTGATTTTACGTCAAAGCCCAATAGCTGATTTTACGACAAGCCCGCCCGTTGTGAGCTTGTAGATCGGCTATTTTCAGCATGCAACCAAGTGTAAAATGACTTACTGGATCTCTTGTCGTCTTAGTTTTAGTCGACGAAAAATCAACACTGCTGGTAATAAGCGTTTGGGTTGCCATTCATAAAATAACTGCATCATGCTAATTTGACTAGTTTGGCCTAACACAAAGGCTATTTAAGTCAGTGGTTCTCAAACTTTTTGATTTCAAGGACCCCCAAATTGACACTTATTAGCCTGCGGACCCCCATTTGAAGAGATGTGCCAGGGACGACCACCCCATAAGAGAAGATTTTTACGGCTCTAGCAGTGATTCTCAACCATTTCAATTTCAAGGACCCCCAGTTTGACATGCATTAGGCAGCCCCCCATTTAATGGCATTTCTATCTCTGGGACCCCCAATTTATATTGTAAAACCAATGTTAATTTAACCCTGAGAGTGTACAAATGGAACTGAGTTACAGACCCATAAGGGTCCATTCGGTTCCGAACTACCGGTATACTATCTATCATTTAGCTGGGGACCCCCTGGAACTCCCTCAAGAACCCCTGGTGGGTCCCCAGGACCCCACTTTGAGAACCACTGACTTACAGGTGTTATTCCCCCACCGTGCAGCCCCCAGACCCCCCACGTCCTTCTCCTTCGGCGCGGTGACCAACACCTCCCTGGAGGTCACCTGGAACGGCCCCGTGGGCTCCGACTACGACGACTTTGACCTGCAGTGGGCTCCCCGCGACCAGCTGTCCGTCATCGACCCCTACCACACGCGCGCCTCGGGCAGTCGCATCCTGAAGGGCATGTACCCCGGGCGGCTCTACAGCTTCAGCCTGCGCACGGTCAGCAGAGGAGCCACAGTGGCGGAGGTTCCAACGACCTACAGCCTGCCCATCCAGAAGAGCATCCGTACCAGTAGGTATATCCTTCATGCATGCATCAGTGGAACATGCGGGCCAAGGGCTTCCCCCCTTTTTGGGAATTTCTTAGATTTTTCTTTTATTTCTGCATGAAATGATTCTTTTCTGTAATTTCATGCAGAAATAAAAGAAAAATCTAAGAAATTCCGTGAATTTGAAAAGAAATGTTTAAGAAGTAGTGAAAATAGCCGATCTACAGCGGATCTAATGCGGCGCGAAGCCCGGGGCAAACATCTCATTTCTCTTTTGGGTCTCGAGCTAATAAAGTTTGGGAACCACTGGTCTAATAATAGCTGTGATAGAATCTCTGTAAACCCTCCTCATCTCCATCTCCAATATACCTCCTGTAATCTCTGTAAACCCTCCTCATCTCCATCTCTAATAGACCTCCTGTAATCTCTGTAAACCCTCCTCATCTCCATCTCTAATATACCACCTGTAATCTCTGTAAACCCTCCTCATCTCCATCTCTAATATACCTCCTGTAATCTCTGTAAACCCTCCTCATCTCCATCTCTAATAGACCTCCTGTAATCTCTGTAAACCCTCCTCATCTCCGTCTCTAATATACCTCATGTAATCTTTGTAAAGCCTCCTCATCTCCATCTCTAATATTATACCTCCTGTAATCTCTGTAAACCCTCCTCATCTCCATCTCTAATATTATACCTCCTGTAATCTCTGTAAACCCTCCTCATCTCCATCTCTAATATTATACCTCCTGTAATCTCTGTAAACCCTCCTCATCTCCATCTCTATTATACCTCCTGTAATCTCTGTAAACCCTCCTCATCTCCATCTCTATTATACCCCCTGTAATCTCTGTAAACCCTCCTCATCTCCATCTCTATTATACCTCCTGTAATCTCTGTAAACCCTCCTCATCTCCATCTCTATTATACCTCCTGTAATCTCTGTAAACCCTCCTCATCTCCATCTCTATTATACCTCCTGTAATCTCTGTCAACCCTCCTCATCTCCATCTCTAATATTATACCTCCTGTAATCTCTGTCAGGCCTCCTCATCTCCATCTATAATATACCTCCTGTAATCTCTGTAAGGCCTCCTCATCTCCATCTCTATTATACCTCCTGTAATCTCTGTAAGGCCTCCTCATCTCCATCTCTAATATACCTCCTGTAATCTCTGTCAACCCTCCTCATCTCCATCTCTAATATACCTCCTGTAATCTCTGTAAACCCTCCTCATCTCCATCTCTATTATACCTCCTGTAATCTCTGTAAGGCCTCCTCATCTCCATCTCTAATATACCTCCTGTAATCTCTGTCAACCCTCCTCATCTCCATCTCTAATATACCTCCTGTAATCTCTGTAAACCCTCCTCATCTCCATCTCTAATATACCTCCTGTAATCTCTGTCAGCCCTCCTCATCTCCACCTCTAATATTATACCTCCTGTAATCTCTGTAAACCCTCCTCCATCTCTAATATTATACCTCCTGTAATCTCTGTAAACCCTCCTCATCTCCATCTCCAATATACCTCCTGTAATCTCTGTAAACCCTCCTCATCTCCATCTCTAATAGACCTCCTGTAATCTCTGTAAACCCTCATCATCTCCACCTCTATTATACCTCCTGTAATCTCTGTCAACCCTCCTCATCTCCATCTCTATTATACCTCCTGTAATCTCTGTAAGGCCTCCTCATCTCCATCTCTAATATACCTCCTGTAATCTCTGTCAACCCTTCTCATCTCCATCTCTAATATACCTCCTGTAATCTCTGTAAACCCTCCTCATCTCCATCTCTAATATACCTCCTGTAATCTCTGCCAGCCCTCCTCATCTCCATCTCTAATATTATACCTCCTGTAATCTCTGTAAACCCTCCTCATCTCCATCTCTAATATACCTCCTGTAATCTCTGTAAACCCTCCTCATCTCCATCTCTAATATTATACCTCCTGTAATCTCTGTAAACCCTCCTCATCTCCATCTCCAATATACCTCCTGTAATCTCTGTAAACCCTCCTCATCTCCATCTCTAATAGACCTCCTGTAATCTCTGTAAACCCTCATCATCTCCACCTCTATTATACCTCCTGTAATCTCTGTCAACCCTCCTCATCTCCATCTCTATTATACCTCCTGTAATCTCTGTAAGGCCTCCTCATCTCCATCTCTAATATACCTCCTGTAATCTCTGTCAACCCTTCTCATCTCCATCTCTAATATACCTCCTGTAATCTCTGTAAACCCTCCTCATCTCCATCTCTAATATACCTCCTGTAATCTCTGCCAGCCCTCCTCATCTCCATCTCTAATATTATACCTCCTGTAATCTCTGTAAACCCTCCTCATCTCCATCTCTAATATACCTCCTGTAATCTCTGTAAACCCTCCTCATCTCCATCTCTATTATACCTCCTGTAATCTCTGTAAACCCTCCTCATCTCCATCTCTAATATACCTCCTGTAATCTCTGTAAACCCTCCTCATCTCCATCTCTAATATTATACCTCCTGTAATCTCTGTAAGGCCTCCTCATCTCCATCTCTAATATACCTCCTGTAATCTCTGTAAACCCTCCTCATCTCCATCTCTAATATACCTCCTGTAATCTCTGTAAACCCTCCTCATCTCCATCTCTAATATTATACCTCCTGTAATCTCTGTAAACCCTCCTCATCTCCATCTCTAATATACCTCCTGTAATCTCTGTAAGGCCTCCTCATCTCCATCTCTAATATACCTCCTGTAATCTCTGTAAACCCTCCTCATCTCCATCTCTAATATACCTCCTGTAATCTCTGTAAACCCTCCTCATCTCCATCTCTAATATACCTCCTGTAATCTCTGTAAACCCTCCTCATCTCCATCTCTATTATTATACCTCTTGTAATCTCTGTCAACCCTCCTCATCTCCATCTCTATTATTATACCTCCTGTAATCTCTGTAAACCCTCCTCATCTCCATCTCTATTATTATACCTCCTGTAATCTCTGTCAGCCCTCCTCATCTCCATCTCTAATATACCTCCTGTAATCTCTGTCAACCCTCCTCATCTCCATCTCTATTATACCTCCTGTAATCTCTGTAAACCCTCCTCATCTCCATCTCTAATATACCTCCTGTAATCTCTGTAAACCCTCCTCATCTCCATCTCTAATATACCTCCTGTAATCTCTGTAAACCCTCCTCATCTCCATCTCTAATATTATACCTCCTGCTTCTTCTTCTTCCTCCTCCTCCAGAGCCAGAGCGAGTCCACAGCCTCCACTGCCGTCCTCAGAGCTCCACGTCCATCTCCTGCTCCTGGGGCTCGCCAGAGGCCGACTACGACTCCTACACCATCGAGTGCCTTCGCCAGGTACTGTTGAGTTCATCAACTATAGAACTAAAAAACTAAAACAAATGTTCGTCGACTACCCTTTTTCACTGAGGAGCGGCGGCGGTGGCTCAGGGGTAGAGTGGCTGGATGGTAACCGCAAGGTTGCCAGTTCGAACCCGGGCTCCCCCAGAGTTAGTGTCGAAGTGTCCTTGAGCAAGACACTGAACCCCTAATTGCTCCTGATGTGCTGGTTGGTGCCTTGCATGGTTTCTGCCACTGTCGGTGTATGATTGTGTGTGTGAATGGGTGAATGTAATGCACAATCTATGTAAAGCGCCTTGGATAAAGGCGCCATATAAATGCACCATTTACCATTTACCATAAAGGACAACTAAATAAGAACTAAATAACAATTAAGCCATAATCTATCTATGTATAAATGCACCAAGTCTCTGTACGTCTGTCTGTAAGTCTGTCTGTCTGTCTGTAATCCTCGTAACTCGGGAACCGTTCGCCACCAACGACTTCAAATTCGACTCGCGTCCCACACCACCGCAGGGGGTGCAGTGCCCCGGTGTCGAGTCGGTCGGACCCACGGTTGTCTGGAACCGCCCCAAAAAGGCCTCGGCCCGGGCTCTGGACAGCGCCCCTGCCCAGGGTCCATATATGGAGCTGACATCATTCTTCCGTCTGCATAGACTCCATATTTGGGCATGCCTGACAAAGAACTCCATATATGGGCATAAAAGGGACACAGACGTAATATCTGGGTGGGGCATGCATTTCCAACTTTTATCGTTCCAAGTAGGCCAGTACCGCTGTAGAGGCCCCACGGGCACCGCTCTAGTGACTAAAAGTAGACTAAATATATTGTCAATTTGATCAGCAAATAAAAACTAGGCTAAATTGTTAAGCTCACAACACGTCGCAGCGATCGGCTATTTTCAGCATTCAAGCGTAAAATCTGCCATTTCGACGGCATCAAGGCCCGCCGAAATACATTTCAGTCGACTAAATCAACTGTAGATTTAGTGGACTAAAATCACGTGATATTTAGTCGACTAAAACTAGACTTAACGCTAAAACATTTCACATGACTAAAATATGAGTTTTATTCCAAAGACTATATGACTATATGACTGGCGCCATTGCAGGACTCCGGGACGCTGGTGTACTCGCGCCTCACGGGCCGCGACGCCAAAGTCTACCTCATCACCCAGCTGGAGCCCCACCGGCGCTACACCATCTCCGTGAAGGCCATCTCCGACAGCATGACCAGCGAGGCCTCCCAGGACAGCGTGGTCACCATGATTGACCGTGAGTGATCAGCAATACTGTCTCTATATCTTCTTCTTTTCCCTTCAGGCGTCGCCACAGCGAATCATCTGCCTCCGTCATCTCACCCTGTCCTCTGTCGCCACAGCGAATCATCTGCCTCCATCATCTCACCCTGTCCTCTGCCTCCTCTTCTCTCACACCAACTAACTCCATGTCCTCTTTCACTACGTCCAAAAAGTCTTCTCTTTGGTCTTCCTCTCTAGGCCTCCTGCGTGGCAGTTCCAACCTCAACATCCTTCTACCGATAATATACTCACTATCCCTTACCTTTTTTTTGGTACAAAAAGTTTTGGAAATGATGACAAAAACAAATATGCAAATGTAATGATATGCGTAAATGATTCTGAGTTAATGATTCTGATGAGTACTATACAGCTACTAGCAACTAGTGTCATTATTCCATTTCTATAGGCCCGCCTCTCCCACCCCTGCGGGTCAGCGACAGGGCCGCCATGGTAACCAAGTCCTCCATCTTCTTCAAGTTCAACTGCAGTTGGTTCAGCGACGTCAACGGAGCGGTCAAGTTCTTCACCGTGGTGGTCAAAGAGGCAGAGGGTAGGCATGGATGGTATACACACACACACGTGCGCACGCGTGCACACACACACACACGCACGCACGCACACGCAGGGACATACATGGGACATTGGACACAGTAAAATTACCATGAATCTTGGAATTAACCCATTTTGGGCGGGAACCCCTTTTGGTGTTTTAAACATCGTTATAATTTAGCTATTGAAAAATAGCAGATCTACAAGCTCGTAGCGCGCCACGAGCGGAGCGCCACGAGCTTGTAGGTCTGCAATTTTTGAAAAGTTGTGAAAATGTGGCACAAATTTGGAATATATATACGTTTTTAACTCAAATCTTTGCTTCTGGGGGGGTTCCTGAAACAACATATTTTCAGATGGGGGTCGGAGGCCAATTACAGATCATTTTTGGGGTCCTTGACGTGAAATATTGAGCACCACTGATAAATAAACATAAGGTTTTTCAGAAAACTGTCAGGATTTTGAAGACATTTTTACATTTTTGACGTCAGGCTTAAATGGGTTTAAAATCTCACGTCTCACCCCCTATTCTTTTTGACACTTTTTACTTAAAGACGTGGAGAATGTCCAACCGGAGCAGCACCACCCGCTCCCCTCGTACCTGGACTACAGGTCCAACTCCTCCGTCAAGGCCTACCAGACCAGCTACTTCCAGAGCCAGTGTGCCGAGGGCCCGGACGCCCCCGGCAGCCAGAGCTACGAGATCAGCCTGGGCACGGGCATGGACAGCCTGGGAGGGGCCTGTGACCACAACAGACACCCCCAGCAGGACAGAGACATGGAGCTGGACTCTGTGGACAGAGTGAGGTGGTGGGACGTCTCAAACCCGTTCTGCGATGGACCGCTCAAACCCAAGACTGCATACAGGTATAGTGTGGAGCGGTGTTGATTTCGTCGACGAATACTATGGACGAAAAATGTTCGTCGACTACCTTTTTTCACTGATGAAAACGTTGACGATGACTAAAACTAAGACAATATAAATGCACCATTTCTAACGCGCATAGCCTCCTCTGCTCCACGCACACACGTACGCATGCACGCACGCACGCGCACACACACACACACACACACACACACACACGCACACACACAGTGGAGCACATAGGAGATATGCTTTGTCACAGCTGATCCGTAAATAATATGATACAGTACATAATCTGTATTCTGTTGACAGCTAAAACATAATTGTATATCTTGTAGTCCTGACAGACGTTCGACAGGTGGTTATTGAATATTTTCACGAGTGTAATAATTTCACACTTTTTCATTAATGCCGCAACAACCGCATGCCTGACGTACCAGAGCTGTGCTTGAGAGAGAGGGAAAAAAACACGTTTCTATAATTCATTCTATAATTTTAAGCTGAAGCATCAAACGTGGCTGTTCTGTCTCCATGCTCAGGCTCAGCGTGCGTGCCTTTACCCAGCTGTTTGATGACGAGGATCACCATGGCAACATGTCCCCCCTCTACACCGACACATACCTGTCCCTCCCTGTGGTCACCGAGGCTGGTGAGGATGATGTTATATTAACATTAATTCCAGGTCGCGCTAACCATAATAGCAGTCCGATCGGCAGAACACAGCCGCGAGCGACCCTGGTGTGCTGCGGCAATGGAGGACAATCACTTCCGTGTCGGCCTCCGCATTTCACTGGCACTGGCCTCCCTGTTACCGCCTATGGTGACGGGAGGGAATATTAACAGGTACTTAGCTGTATACAGCATGTCACTCTCTCTCTCTTCCACAGAACCTTTGAGCGGTGTGAATGTATTACTATTAACTAGGCATGTAACGATATATCGTATATCGATATATATCAATATTAATCCCGACGATATGAATCAACTTATTGAAATAAAAAATAAAAAATGTTAGGGGGGCTAGTGAATTATGGTGTGAGCTTTAGTCATATTCCATCATATTCAAGTGCTTTTGGAGAGAAATGAGAGTCACTTTCAGTAGTAGAGCACTGTAGAGGGGAGCTGTGACTGTGCCCAGTATGATGGTCGTTGATGCTCATCAAGGAAGGCAATTATGTTTCTGCACTGTCAAAAGCAATGCTACTTCTTTTGCAATGTAGTTAAATAAATAAAAAAGTGAAAAAAGCTCAGGGGGGAAGATAAATTATATCAAATAAAAAAACCGGTAATTTTTCTGGAAAATATTTTTTGTTTAAAATATCGTGAAAAATCATATCGTGATACGAATCGTATCGTGAGTTGAGTGAATCGTTACTTGCCTACTATTAACACCTTGGAGGCCCAGGGCGGAGTTCTCCGTCCAAGTTCAAGGTCATGGTCAAGTGCCCAACACGGAGATTGATAAATAGGACGGAGATTAATGATAACAAAACCGTTCGCATCGCTCTAGAGCCTTGGAGCGCGTGTTGCCCGATCCGATGACGTGTCAAAAAGTGACACGTCATCGAAAATCTCCCCTGCCTGTTTAGCTGCCGAAAACGAAAATCTTAAAACGATCATAACTCCCGATCTAAATCATCCCGTCTAATTCTGAAAAAAGATCCTGTGTTTGACGGCCTTCCACGGTCCAACCTCCCGTTGTTGTCGATCGACTCTAGAGTGGTGTGGCTATTGTTAGCTGCTACACAGACATGCACACCAGCTTCCGGTGCGCCGGTAAAAGTGGTCCGTGCGCTACAAATGATGGGCACATGGATGAAATGGATTAAATAGTTCCGGGCCTCCAAGGTGTTAACAGGTACTTACCTGTAAATGCATACAGCATGTCCCTCTCGCTCTTCCACAGAACCTTTGAGCGGTGTGATCGAAGGTGTCAGTGCGGGCATGTTCCTCATCGCCATGATGGTGGGAGTCTCCGCGCTTCTCATCTGCAGACAGAAGACCCGTAAAGTGTGAGTTGTGTATTAATTGAGCAAGTTCAGTCAGGAAACTCAGGGAAGTCGCTGCCGGCCGTTAATTGGGCCGACCTCAGCATCACGCTCTCATTCACATGATTCAACTTCATCCAATCACACACTCATTCCATCGTCATACTGGCTATTTAAAGGCAGTACGTCGCATTGTGAGCATTGTAGATCTGCTATTTTCAAAATATTTTTTGTACATTTGAAAACTTGGGAAATGGGACATTCTGCCTTGTGAGTACTTTCTACTTTTGGTACTTTTAAGTACATTTTGATGCCAATACTTTTGTACTTTATTCAAGTACATTTTTGTCCTGTGTTTGTCCAGCAGTGTGCAGGAGAGGCCAGCGGTGAGGATGAGCATGAGGAGAGAGAGGCCCGTCTCAGGAGTCCACGCAGGGCCGAGGGGGTGAGTGGAACGCACGCTTATCTATCTATAAATGCACCAAGTGCGTGCGTTCGTGCGTGCGTGCGTACAGTACGTGTCGTCTGTAATCCACGTAACTCTAGAACTCTAGAGTCCGGTCGGAATAGCCGGGTTGTCCAGATTAGAACCAGCACAAAAGGCCTCTTGCCCGGGGCTCTGGACCTCCTGATCACCCCTAATATCTCCATATATGGAGCTGGCCTGTTCTGACATACACAACACTTCATATTTGGGCATGCCTGACACAGAACTCCATATATACAGTTGGGTGCCACCGATATTGTCCCTTATCATTTGACCCATTTAGGCCTGACCTCAAAATTTTTAAAAATCCTTCTAAATCCTCCAGTTTTCTGAAATAAATATTTTCACGATTTTAAAAAAATAGCAGACCTACAAGCTCGTAGCGCGCCACTCGCTGGCGCGCTATGAGCTTGTAGATCTGCTATTTTTCAATAGCTGTAGGAATAAAGGGACACCGCCAGCCGCACACAGAGACTATGGAACACATTCTTCTTCTCCGCCATCAGACTCATGAACAGACACTGAACACTACAAGGCCCGGACTATATGGCCATATGTCTAAGGCCTTCTGCATTTTTGCACCTGAGATCTTGCACTTTCAGTAGTTGTTTTAGAGATGATAGCTTTAACTTGCATTTAGTTCTTTTACACAGATTATTTGACACTAGACTGTAGCTGTTGTATGGTCTTTTAACGCACAATGAATTTCACGTGCCTTTTACCCTGTAACTGGTATTGCTGACAATAAAGTTGAACCTTGAACACCGATACAGATACAGACAGATACAGAAATCTCCATATATGGACATAATAGGGACACAGACAGATGGGTGGAACGGGTACTCTGACACGGGTACAACAACGGGTATTGCATAGCCGGGTGGAGCATGGATCTCCAACTTCCATCGTTACCGACTCGGTGCTCTACAGCCGGGTACCGGTCTAGTTTGATCAATCTAAAGAGGTCTTTACTGCTAAAACGCCACAGCAGAGTGTAAATGCTTTAAAAAGATTCTGATTCTGACTGCAATTAAATTATCATTCATATTCAAAGAGAGATGTTATTTTTTATTACATAGTTGCGAACGCAGTGAGCATTTACTATGAGACCCAGCAGATCCTGTCTGTGTGTGTGTGTCACGCTGTAACACCACCCGCCCACCACCAGAGGGCGCAGCTGTATCACACACAAAAACACACATGCACGCGCACACACACACACACACGCACGCACGCGCGCACGCGCACACACACACACAAAACTTAACTTAAAAAAAACTTAACTTCAAAAAAAACTTAACTTAAAAAGACAACTTAAAAAGGAAAAACTTAACTTAAAAAAATAATTAACTTAAAAAAAAAAAAAACTTAAAAAGGAAAAACTTTAAAAGGAAAAACTTAAAAAACTTAACTTAAAAAAAAAAATAACTTAAAAAGGAAAAACTTTAAAAGGAAAAACTTAAAAAAAACTTAACTTAAAAAAAAACTTAACTTAAAAAAAAAAAAAAACTTAGAAAGGAAAAACTTAAAAAAAACTTAACTTAAAAAAAAACTTAACTTAATTTATTCTAATTGTTGTTTTTGCAATTTACGAGCTGCGTTCGCTTCCCGCGTTCGCGCGTCTTACTTGTATTAACTAGGGACAATTGTCTTTTGTGTTTGGTAACGAATGCCTGCCTTTCCTTTTTTTCTCCCCCAGCAATCGTCGCATTTCAAGGTACTGTATTCACAGGACTCTCCTGTTTCTTTCTATTACTGTCATTCATTTGGTTTGAGGATCCTTTGAGGACTCACAGCTGCGTTGTCTGGCTGTTTCTCTGATAAGATAAGATTATATTGCTGGGGATGTACAGTGAATCTAATATTCTTTGTCTGAGAATGTCTATGCAAAATGCTTAAGATGTCAATGTTTGTCTATAAACTACAGTCCCATCAAGATCATGCACTTTGAGTCCCACTACACCAAACTACAGGCCGACTCCAACTACCTTCTGTCAGAAGAGTATGAGGTTAGTTACACCTGTTGCACTGTATTGACCAATTATTTGTTTACAAACATTGAGACTGGTCGGCCGCACGGGTGACTGTGTCATGTAATCAATTCCCAACAGATCTCCAAACCAGTGCTGATTTCGTCGACTAAAACTAAGACGAACTATGTTCGTCGACTACCTTTTTTCACTGACAAAAAACGAAATTAAAACTAAATGAAAACCAAGCTACGATGACTAAAACCAAGACTAAATATACCAACAATTTCGTCAACAAATAAAAACTGGACTAAAATATTAGGGAGGGACTAGTGGAGAAGAGATCCAGTATGAGTCATTTTACACATGGTTGCATGCTGATAATAGCCGATCTACAAGCTCACAACGTGTCGCAGCGCGACGCGTTGTGAGCTTGTAGATCTGCTATTTTCAGCAAGTGTAAAATTAAGGCCTGCCAAAATCAAGGCCTGCCCAAATACATTTTAGTCGACTAAATCAATTTCCATTTAGTTCTCCTCAGTCAACAAACATTTTTTGTCATGGTATTAGTCGACAAAATCAACACTGCCTGGGACTACAGCATGTTTTCTGTTGCTTAACTTTACAGTAATTATTCAGACACCCGTGTGAACTGAGCGGTGCTAACTATACTTTTATTGTTATAGTTGGGATGCTCAGTGTGAATGGGCCTGTAGGCTGCTCAACAGTAACCTGACTCCGCCAGATGGGGCAGCAGAGAGTACACTGGGTTCCCCCCTCCTGCTCCCATCTGGGAACTCTCAGGCAGACTTGATGCCCGGCCACAAAGCGGCCTGGCCAATCAGCAGCAGCTTCTAGCAGCTTCTAGCAGCAGCTTCTAGCTTCTAGCTGCTGCTGATTGGCCAGGCCGTTTTGTGGCCGGGCATCAAGTCTGCCTGAGAGTTCCCAGATGGGAGCAGGAGGGGGGAACCCAGTGTACTCTCTGCTGCCCCATCTGGCGGAGTCAGGTTAGCTCAACAGTGCCACTTTAGGTCACCCAGCGGTATTGCAGTTCATACCCCAAACAGACATACATGGGGACATAGACACATTAGGGACACACGACACCAGTCAATAGAGCGTAAAGTTCTCAAACTCTGCCCGAACCCGACCAGGCCCGACCAGGCCCGGCCCGACCCGACGTTTTCGGGCCGGGCCGGGCCCAAACAATTATGCTAATTAGTCGGGCCGGGCCGAGCCTCGGGCTCGGTGATTTTCCGCGATTTTGTTCTTTTTTCTTTCTTTTTTTAAAAGAGAGTTATTATAATAAAAATAGCAATTCTGTTATTTGTGTAATGTTATTGTGTTGTACTGTATGTATTTATTATGAAGAGGGCTGCGCTAGTCGATTCACTTGTGACAGGAGGAGGACTGGAGACGGGGGTCGCATCGCACTGGCATTTCAGACTCAGAGGCCTCTTACACACATGTCAAACCACGTGACTTCCATTGGAAAAGCATTGAGCTTGAGGCGGCCATGAACACAGACAGAACAGATCATGTCCGTCCGGCATGTGTGTACGAGGCCAGAGCAGCAATTGCAGCCTGCCCCGCAGTCCTGCACTGCGCGCAGGCAGTACAGTAGAGAGAACAGTGAACGGTGTGAGACTTGCTTGCTACCGCTGGTTTCCCTCTGGTTTGCGCACCAAACGAGCTACAGTACTAACCACCAGTTAACTTGCCAAGTTGCCATATGCTTCAATATTTTATCAAATCAATCGGATTATCACAGCTGAAGAAGCGTCAGGTTTTCGTCATGTTGCACTGAGTCTCGTTAACCCAGCTGGCTGCGATAAATAAAACCTAATTATTAATCAACGTCACCAAACGATCCATGGTGACTGATATATAACTACACGCTACACGTATAGCAACTTCACTTCAGAGGAAACTAAGGGAGGGAGCTGCAGCTGCTATTCGTGTTTAGCCTACTCACCAGTCAGTCACCACCACCACTGTATGGAATCCATTAGAATGATTGGAAATGGAAGTTATGGAACATTAATAGCCTATTCTAACGTGAGTTACATACATCCTTTATTTCGATAAATCCGTTGATCTCCGTTCTCACTTTCACACTGAGACACGGCGCCGCTGCGCCGCAACGCCGATCTACAAGCTCACAACGCGTCGCGCTGCTTTTTCTTTCTCTCTTTTTTTTCTGTCGGGCTTTTGTCGGGCTTCGGGCTTAACATTATGGTAATTGTTAGGGTCGGGCCGAGCCTCGGGCCGACCCAGTTAGGGTAGGGTCGGGCCGGGCCATAATTTTTGGGCCCGTTGAGAACTTTAATAGAGCGGTGTGCACAGCTCAAAAAGACAGTGCAAAACATACTATGAACAGTAGATGGCAGTAGATTTCATTCTAAAAACCTGAAATCTGTTTCCATTTTTTTATACCCGTATTTTGGTATAGCTACTGTTTCCAAATTCCAATATACTATATTGTGGAGAATTCTGTGAAAATGATTGACAATATTTCTCTCAGTATCCAATCAATAAAAGTGTTATCAATCTTTCAACCAACAATTAAACATTTCTTCAGTAGCCCTTTTTTTCCCCCAAACATGGCCGTGCCATTTTACCACTTTTTATTTTGCTCCTACTGACAATGTTCTATTCTATTCAGCGTTGTTTTTGGCAGCAATTTTTATTTTAGTTTTAGTCATAGTCTCTTGAATAGTTTTAGTCACGTTTTAGTCACCTGGAATGTTTTAGTGTTTAGTTTTAGTGTCTAGTCTAGTTTTAGTCGACTAAATATCATAAGATTTTAGTCGACTGAATCTACAGTTGATTTAGTCGACTAAAATGTATTTTGGTGGGCCTTGATGCCGTTGTAATGACTGTCTCAGCGCGACGCGTTGTGAGCTTGTAGATCAGCTATTTTCAGCAAGTGTAAAATGACTTAACGGTATACTGGATCTCTTGTCCACTAGTCCCTTCCTAACATTTTAGTCTAGTTTCTATTTGTCGACAAAATTGTCAATACACTCAGTCTTAGTTTTAGTCATCATAGCTTAGTTTTCATTTAGTTTCCATGTAGTTTTCGTCGGTGGAAAAAGGTATAGTCGACGAATAATTTCCGTCTTAGTTTTCGTCTACGAAACCAACACCGATTTGTTTTTCGTGGCCTCGCTCTGTAAACCCCAAAACATTTCAACCCTAACGTCTCGTCTCGTGCTACTCCTTTTACAGGATCTAAAGGACGTGGGCCGCAACCAGCCCTTAGACACAGCTCTGCTGCCAGAGAACAGGGGCAAGAACAGATACAACAACATCCTTCCCTGTGAGTGGGCCAAACGTCATTAACCCGTTTAGGGCTGGGAGGGGAACCCCTTTTGGTGTTTTAATTTAAAAGCATTATGTTATACTTTTAGCTATTGAAAAATAGCAGATCTACAAGCTCATAGCGCGGCACCGAGTGCCGCGCTATGAGCTTGTAGGTCTGCTATTTTTGAAAATGAAATGAAATGAAAATGTGCCTCAAATCTTTGAGTATATGTTATTACAGAGTGAACATTTTAACTCATATCTTTGCTTCTGGGGGAGGTCCCTGGAACAACATATTTTCAGATGGGGGGGCGGAGGCATATTATTACATATCATTTTTTGGGTCCTTGACATGAAATATTGAGCACCACTGATACAGAAACATACAGAAAACGGTCAGGATTTTGAAGACATTTTTTTCAAATGTCGACGTCAGGCCTAAACGGGTTAAGGAGTACAAATATGCAGCGATTAGAGAGAGAATATTGCGCCGTGGTGGTTGTGCGAAGGCCACGCCCCCCCCACCCCCCCCTTCTCGTTCTGCAACCTTCTCATTACTCAGCATTGCATCCCAGTATTTATGTGGCGAGAGAGTCTTGCTCAACCCTCCTCGGCTTGTTTTGTTTCCACGATTTCAGATGACTCAACGCGAGTGAAGCTCTCCTACGTCGACGATGATCCCTGCTCTGACTACATCAATGCCAGCTATATTCCTGTAAGCCCCCGAGCCACTTAAAGGGACACTTCACCTTTTTTGCAAAAAACTACATGTTAATGATGTTTAGAAGCTTTAGAACACTTTCCTGGGGGTCTTTATGTGTGTAATATGTGGTTTTAGATATTTTAGATTGTAGCAGTGAGCCCAGTGTCTCTGATGTCATGGACACTGGGCTCACTTACTTCCTGGACTACAATTCCCATAATACTTTGGTGCACTGCTCCTCCTTGTGGATAGGGGAGGTGGATAGGGGAGGTCTGTCTTACTGAGACAACATGTAGTCCAGGAAGTAAGTGAGCCCAGTGTCCATGACATCAGAGACACTGGGCTCACTGCTACAATCTTAAATATCTAAAACCACATATTACACACATAAAGACCCCCAGGAAAGTGTTCTAAAGCTCCTAAACGTCATTAACATATATCTTTTAGCAAAAAGGGTGAAGTGTCCCTTATACTGTGCATTCAGCTCCATGTCACTGTGTTTACACAACCGAACCCCAGATGCAAAATGAAAAGCCTTTATGCTTTTTATACCTTGCACTAAATCTGTTTTTGATGATTCATCATGAGTAATCTAAATATTATAATGATCAGACTATAGAACCTTAATGGTTGACCGAATTCTTTGGGGTATGTCTGACAACACAAGTCACACAACCCGGGCTATTGGCGAGAGGTGTGACCGCTGAGATTGATCATAAGATTATTGCGAATGCAATGAGCACTAACTATGAGACCTAGCAGAACATGTCTGTCTGTCTGTCTGTGTGTGTGTGTGTGTGTGTCTGTGTGTCACGCTGTAACACCAACCGCCCGCCACCAGAGGGCGCAGCTGTATCACACACAAAACACACACACACACACACACAAAACTTAACTTAAAAAAACTTAACTTAAAAACTTAACTTCAAAAAAACTTAACTTAAAAAAAACTTTAAAAAGAAAAACTTTTTTTTTTAAAACTTAAAAAAACCTTTTGAAAAAACTTAAAGAAAACTTAAAAAAAAAAAAAAAACACGCACACACACATACACACACTAAAAAAAGAACTTACAAAAAAAACGTAACTTAAAAAAAAATCTTAAAAAAAACCTTAAAGTACGTAATTTATTCTAATTGTTGTTATTGCAATTTACGAGCTGCGTTCGCTTCCCGCGTTCGCGCGTCTTACTTGTGTGAATGGAGTTAAGACAAGGATGAATATTTATTGACATATACCTTTTGTCAAGTATTAGGACCGACAGAACTCATAAATGGTTGCAAGTATAGATCGTGACAAGGGACCAGTGGTTGGGAGAATATGAATTAAATACTGTATGGATTGGAAAGACTCACAAATGTATTTTAAGGCTTAACCTCATTTTGGGCGGGAACCCATTTTGGTAAATGGTAATTTCCTAAAGCAGATCTACAAGCTCATAGCGCGCCACCGAGTGGCGTGCTACGAGCTTGTAGGTCTGCTATTTTTGAAAAATCGAAGAACGACTGACACAGAAACATGGCTTTTTCAGAAAACTGTCAGGATGTAGAAGACATTTTTAGAATCTGATCTCAGGTCAAAACATTAGAAGAATAACGAATATTGGGAGATATGATCGGACAGGGGAAAGTCTGACATTATATATAAAGATCTATGTACAAAGTAAGACATTATGACCTAGGATTACCTCTTGGTCACTGTTTTCACATTTCTAATAAAAAGAGGATATAGATATAGATATAGATATTGTCAGTGAGCTATTGTTTTGACCTCTGCAATGTTTGTTCTTGGCCGATCCTAATACCACCCATGGTAGTTCTACTCTTTTTTGGTTTAGGTTTAGGTTTATTTATTTAGCACATAAGTATCAAAAATAGACAATACATATCAAAGAACAAAAATACAATGCAAGGAAAGGAAGAAGCCAGCTGGCTTATTTGGAATCCTTTCCTGTATGGAAGAGGTCATTGATTAAGCAGATTAAAAGTGCACTTGCACTTGGATCATTGTAGCATGAAATGAAATGATTACTATATTTACCCAGGGTATCTGGGCTAAGCTCAATAACTTGTTTCCAGCCAGGCCCTGCTCATAGAACATTTCATCGTAGTGGTTCAATGCCTTGTTCAAGGGCACTTCAGCGGTGGTAATTTTAACGTGTCGGACCGCTGATTTGAACTGGCGACCTTCCGGTATCAAGACCGCTCCGCAATCCGTTCGGCCGTAGCATGCCACGTGCCAACAACATGCTGGTGTCGTCTTTGCCTAAATGGTAAATAATGTCATTTTTTGAAAACATGACCGTGAAACATGTTGTTGTGTTTCAGGGCAGCAACTTCCGCAGGGAGTACGTCGCCACCCAGGGCCCTCTGCCAGGGACCAAGGATGACTTCTGGAAGATGGTGTGGGAGCAGAACGTGCACAACATCGTCATGGTGACCCAGTGTGTGGAGAAAGGCAGGGTGGGTATTATATAAAGATACTGTTTAGGAGCTCTTTTATTGGATATGATCCCTTAAAGGACCACTTCACCACTTTTCAACATCTCTTCCAATAATTGGTTCTAACTAATGTTCATGATAAAATACCACCATTTTTTCCTACTCAGTCTGTGTCTCATAGGAAGGCTGTGGGCAGTTCAGAAACCCGTCCACCAGTGACATCATCGATGGTGAATCCAAGCTAATAGAAACGGCAGGCTTTCTTTTCCTGAAAAGTTGCAATGCAAAAGTTGAAGCCATCGTTCTCACAATAATACAAATCTAAATATATTTAAAACAAATCTTGTTTAAAAAAATCTGCCTAAAAAAATCTGCCTAATGATGATGTCACTGGTGGACGGGTGTCCGAACTGCCCAAAGCCCTCCTATGAGACACAGACTGAGTAGGAAAAAATGGTGGTGTTTTATCATGAACATTAGTGAGGACCAATTATATGAAGAGATGTTGAAAAGTGGTGAAGTGGTCCTGACAGTTTTCTTGAAAAACCCATGTTTCTATGTCAGTGGTTCTCAAACACTTTCATGTCAAGGACCCCCAGAAATATATGTAATTGGCCACCGACCCCCATCTGAAAATATGTTGTTTCAGGGACCACCTCCCAGAAGCAAAGATTTGAGTTAAAAACGTTCGCTCTGAAAGAATATATAAAGGTTTGCGCCCCATTTTCACGATTTTTCAAAAATAGCAGACCTACAAGCTCGTAGCGCGCCACTCGGTGGCGCGCTATGAGCTTGTAGATCTGCTATTTTTCAATAGCTAAAGTATGACCCGCCCAGAATGGGTTAAGTAAAACAATTGAGTACTTTTTTTGGAGTACTTTGAGTACTGACCTTTTTTGCCTAACGTTGTGCATACCTGTACATGTTGTGTGTTTCAGGTGAAGTGTGACCACTACTGGCCGTTTGACCAGGACCCTCTGTACTACGGAGACCTGATCGTCCAGATGCTGTCCGAGTCTGTCCTGCCAGAGTGGACCATCAGAGAGTTCAAGATCTGCAGCGTAAGTATACTCTAGTCTAGTCTACACCACGGCTTCTCAACCTGGGGGGTCGCCAAATAATTTTTTGGGGTCCCCAGATTATTAGAAAAATAAAATCTTTTTTTCTCTACTTTTTGCAATTGAATGGCTGGAAAATGGAAATTAAGAGTTGATAGTACAACTCTTAATTTCTTAAGTGCATAAACGTTCCTTAATTATATCTGGTTTCAGTATTTATTTATGATGTATTTTCTCTATTCCCATTTTGGGGCGGGAACCCCTTTTCGTGTTTTAACTAAGCATTATTTTATACTTTGGCTATTGAAAAATAGCAGATCTATAAGCTCGTAGCGCGCCACTGAGTGGCGCGCTACGAGCTTGTAGGTCTGCTATTTTTGAAAAATCGTAAAAATGCTGCACAAATCTTTGAATATATATTCTTTCAGAGCGGACGTTTTTTTTTTATTTCGACGTCCGGCCTAAATGGGTTAAGGTTATCGTAGCGGTCAATTTGTATCGGTGGTTGTGAGGGGGGCGGGGCGGGGTGGGGCGGGGGGTCGCGAGACATTTGAGCCACGGACCACCATTTGATGAGATTTAAGCCTCACCCAAAACTAAAAGAATATTTTGTTCTCGTTGATCAAGAGTTAAAGGGTCCATTTGGTGACCAAGGCCTCACTCAGACCTTTAAAACATTGATGCATGCTTGTTGTATGAATGTTGTGAGTGTCATGGCCGCCCCAATGCATTTCCAATGGAAGTCACATGGTTTGTAGTCCACATTTTGGACTACAAGCTGTTGTATGGCTTTCGGCTGTGTTTCGACCGCGCCCCTCCCCCTCATACAACACAAATGTTGTGTCAAACCATGTGACTCCCATTAGAAATGCATTGGGGCAAGCTGTGTCACACCCTTTGTATACAACAAGCATACAGCAATCTGTTGCGACCGTGTGAGTGAGGCCCAGCTCTCCAGCATTTAGCTGCATGGGGACCACCTGGAAACCGCCTCAAGGACCACTGGTGGTCCCCGGACCACAGGTTGAAGAACCACCGCTCTCTAGACTCAAAACTAGGTCACGTTATTACTTGTAGCATCTGTTCGCAGTGTTTGTTTTAATTTGCTTGAGAAACAAGGTGGGTGGGGTTAAACCGCAGCACATTAAATGAAACAATGCAGCGGGTGAAACGACGTGAACGGAGTCACAGGGGAATGTTTGAAAGCCACGCCATGCCAAGTCTGCGTGTGCAGAATGTCCTCCGTGACACCCTCACGCTATCTGACTTGTCCTGATTGTTATAATAAACCCCACCCATATGATCTGAGACTTCAACCATGGCACAAAAGAAAAAAAAGCATAATTGCCATTTGCAAATGCCGGTTAATGCATGTCTGTCTACTTGAGTACATACCATTATGTGCCCTATAAGAATAGCAGCAGCCTATTACTGTGATACATCACATTTAACCCATTTTGACCTGAGATCAGATTCTAAAAAATTTCTTCTACATCCTGACAGTTTTCTGAAAAAGCTATGTTTCTATGTCAGTCGTTCTTCGATTTTTCAAAAATAGCAGACCTACAAGCTCGTAGCGCGCCACTCGGTGGCGCGCTATGAGCTTGTAGGTCTGCTATTTTTCAATAGCTAAAGCATAACATAATGCTAACACCAAAAGGGGTTCCCGCCCCAAAATGGGTTTTAAACTTAACTAATTCTTACGATATTTAGTCGACTAAAACTAGACTAACACTAAAACATTCCAGGTGACTAAAATGTGACTAAATTGAAAACTATTCAAGAGATTACGATTTAATAAACAAAACAATTTGCTCAACCACTGTTCTATTAGGAAGAACAGCTGAGCTACTCCAGGGTGGTGCGCCAGTTCCACTACACGGTGTGGCCCGACCACGGCGTACCGGAGACCACCCAGTCCCTGGTCCAGTTTGTCCGCACCGTCAGAGACTATATCAACAGAACCCCCGGTTCCGGGCCCTCCGTCGTCCACTGCAGGTAGGGTAACAAGAATGCTCTTTGAGGTGTCATAGCCTGCAGTGCCAGAGTGATTGCGAACGTAGTGATTGCGAACGCAGTGAGCACTAACTATAGAAGATGGCCTAAACTGGCTGTCTGTCTGTCTGTGTCACGCTGTAACACCACCGGCCCGCCACCAGAGGGCGCAGCTGTATCACACACAAAACACACACACACACAAATTAACTTAAAAAAAAAACTTAACTTAAAAAAAAACTTAAAAAGAAAAAACTTACAAAAAAGAACTTAAAGAAAACTTAAAAATAAAAACACACACATGCACGCACACATACACACACTAAAAAATAACTTAAAAAAAAAAACGTAACTTAAAAAAACGTAACTTAAAAAAGAGAACTTAAAAAAACCCTTAAAAAGTACGTAATTTATTCTAATTGTTATTGCAATTTACGAGCTGTGTTCGCTTCCCGCGTTCGCGCGTCTTACTTGTGCTCAAATTAGCAATCGCAATTTTCTGTGAAGTGGTATAGAGTTTCTTCACGATGCTGCAAGCTTGAGTTCATCACTCTTGTAGCCAGATCTCTGCCTACCAATAAGTCTGGTGACATCTGAGTTCTATGTAGGGGGTAAAACATGGCGCGAACGGCAGCTAACACACGTCCCAATACGAAGGACTGACATCTGGCAACAGCCTACATTACCCACAACCCCCTATGAGCCTCAGTGTGCACCATACAAGCCTCCTCGCCTTCACAGAATCACAAGGCCCCGCCCCGAAATTCTGGAAAGAAAACCTCCCCAATTTAGTCATTATTATCAATGTCAAGTTGTGCTATGCTGTGTCAACTGTCAAGTGGGTGCAGTACTAAGTTCCGACCAGTCATTGGTCCGACAGCGACAACCTACCTCAAACCCTAATCCTAACCATATCCGCAAGCACGCCAACCTTAACCCATTTTGGGCGGGAACCCCATTTGGTGTTTTAAACATTATGTTATAATTATGCTATTGAAAAATAGCAGATCTACAAGCTCATAGCGCGCCACCGAGTGGCGCGCTATGAGCTTGTAGGTCTGCTATTTTTGAAAAATCGTGAAAATGTGGCACAAATCTTTGAATATATTCTTTCAGAGTGAACGTTTTTAACTCAAATCTCTGCTTCTGAGGGGTTCCTGGAACAACCCCCATATTTTCAGATGGGGGGGTCGGTGGCCAATTACATATAATTTTTGGGGTCCTTGACATGAAATATTGAGCACCACTGATACAGAAACATGTGGTATTTCAGAAAACTTTTAAAATTTCGACGTCAGGCCTAAATAGGTTAACGCATGTTCCCCAACCTTAATCCGGTAGCCAACCTTAACGCATGTTCGTTCGCCAACCTTAAATCCGGTCGTTTTTCCACATGTCAGACTATTGACATGTCAGGAAAAGCGTACGCACCCCCCTGTCAAGTGACAAGTTGAACTATGACTTTACCTTTACTCTCTCACACTGCACTGATTGGTGGTCTATTGACGAGGCCTCACCGCTCACATTCACTCTGTATGCTGATGTGTATAATCTCTTTTAGGGATTAACTTCAACGCTATTGATATTTATAATAGTCAAAGGTCATTTTGTCATTCACTGCCAGCGTTTTTTCCTCTTTCTCCTTTGTAAAAAAGTGTTTGCATTTGTTGATGGCATCCATTAATGTGTTATTTATTTCTTATGCTATGTTGACACAATGGAAACAAGTCCCCGGGACTTTTTTGTTATCTTTTCCTGGCCAAACGTCTTACTGTACCACGTGCTGTTTACATTTGCGACTAATGTAAGTGTTCAATGAATCAATGAATTAATTAAAAAGAAAATGCAGAACACGTTGTAGTGAAACCCTGTTTCAGTGTTGATTTTGTCGACTACAACTATTACCTTTTTTCACTGGAGAAAACGGAATAAAAACAAAATAAAAACTAAGCTATGATGAGATGACTAAAACCAAGACTAAATATATTGACAATTTCGTCAAATATTAAAACTATAGGGAGGGATTAGTGGACAAGAGATCCAGTAGAACTAAAAGACAAGTCATTGTATATGCTTGGTTGCATGCTGAAAATAGCAGATCTACAAGCTCACGTAAGCTTGTAGATCTGCTATTTTCAGCAATTGTACAATCAGCCATTATGACGCCATCAAGGCTCGCCAAAATGCATTTTAGATCATAAATGCTGAAATCGTATGCTATTTAGTCGACTAAAACTAGACTACAACACTAAAACATTTCAGGTGTCTAAAATGTGACTAAAAAGTAAAATGTTTTATAAAAAAAAAAGTTTTATTCCAAAGACTATGACTAAACTAAAATCTAAAATGTGCTGCCAAAATCTGCCCTGTCTGTCTGTCTGTCTTGTCTGTCCTCCCTGGCTCCGTCTCCAGTGCTGGAGTGGGACGCACAGGGACCTTCATAGTCTTGGACAGGGTGCTGCAGCAGCTGGACACCAAGGACACCGTGGACCTCTACGGGGCCATCTTTGACCTGCGCCTCCACCGCTCACACATGGTGCAGACAGAGGTTAGTTGTAGTAAGAGAAATCTATCAAAATCTGGGAACTAAATCGTTACCAAGAAATGTCTTCATCAATGTGTTTCTAAAGGTGTCTAATAACATGTACTAAAAGTTTGAAATTCAACTCCCGTGGGAAATTGAGTTATTAGCATAATATGTGACCATACCCATAACATCCTATATAAGGCAAAAAAGTCAAAATTTCATCATTCTTTAAGTAGCATGTGACATATGAAACTAGGGGGTTTTCATGATTCTGAATCCATTCCAAGCATTAGTTTTGCACAAAAAACACTCCTTGGGAGGAAAACAGCCTCACAAACGTGATGAGGTCAGCACATTTGGTCAAGTGGATATGGCCTAATTTAGCTCAAGGAGTGTTTTTTGTGCAAAACTAATGCTTGGAATGGATTCAGAATCATGAAAACCCCCTAGTTTCATATGTCACATGCTACTTAAAGAATGATGAAATTTGGAATTTTTTTTGCCTTATATAGGATGTTAAGGGTATGGTCACATATTATGCTAATAACTCAATTTCCCACAGGAGTTGAATTTCAAACTTTTAGTATATGTTATTAGACACCTTTAGAAACACATTGGTGAAGAAATGTCTTGGTAACGATTTAGTTCCCAGATTGGTCAAATACCTGATAAAATGCCCTTACTATTGGTTTATCAAGACTATATCTTAAAACGCCAGACAGGGACGTGCAGAGACCCCCCCACCCCCTCGCACAATCAGTAGCACAAAGTGATATACCTGCCAGACAAGACAGTAGGATACAAAGGCTGAAAGGCATGCATTGCATTCCAATGGGTGATTGAGGGTCACGCTCTACCGCAACGGCCAATCAGCTGTCCACTAATAGTTCTCAGGTCTGGTTTTTGTCCTCTTTTTTTTGAGTGGTGCAACCACTCCCAAGGAACAGCAATGTCTGTGACTCGTGTTAACCTATGTGTGTGACTCATGTGTGACAAGAGAGAGAGAGAGAGAGAGAGAGAGAGAGAGAGAGAGAGAGAGAGAGAGAGAGAGAGAGATAGTGTTGCACTGTTGCCTGCTAATGAGAGAGAGAGAGAGAGAGAGAGAGAGAGAGAGAGATAGTGTTGCACTGTTGCCTGCTAATGAGAGAGAGAGAGAGCGAGAGAGAGAGAGAGAGAGAGAGAGAGGGGGGGGGGGGGGGGGGTGTAAGGGGGGGAGTTGCACCACTCCGTTCACACAGGTGTGATTTTTTTCTCAGTGTATGGATTTTTGGCCAGGCAGAAATTGATTTGGACAGGCGGCCGCCTGCCCTCGCCTTACTGTAGATACGCCACTGGCAGAGAGTGTTAGAGGTGGCAGTACAGGGGCTGAAATCCCGTAAGAGGGCACTTTTGGACAAAAATAGAGCAGAACAGCTATTTTCGGGGCACAAACCCAGCACTCTTTAGCTAGTGGAGATGCGCTGTGTACGACATGGATTTCGAAACAAATTTGTTCAACGCTAAATACTGTGTTCAAGTTCAGGAGACTTCGGGGGAAAAAAAGCAATTACCCTGAATGCTGCCTTTCGGCATGGCATGGAAAGGAGTGTGGCAACAGTGGCATTTGCATTTCTTTCACCACAGAAAATGCTGCATGCATGGTCTGGAGAGGGCAGTTGTTTTACAGACGGGTAAAAGGGCAGGGGCTGAAGCCCCGTTTGATGTCTATGTGTGCACGTCAGGCCTGGAATTTCATCCTTTTAGGGGCAAGGCCACTTGGCCTTTAGTGTGGTCAACTTTTTAAGGGCACAAGGCCAAGTGCCAGGGCATGAAGGCCATCAATTAAAAAATGATTTTCCGATGAACATTGGTTCAGAACAGTGCTTCTTAAATAAATAATCACAGCTTTAAATAACAAAATATAAGTAGCTACTGTTGTAAAATATTGTAAACATGTTTTGGGGACCCAGTCCAGAGATGAAAATCATAATGAAATGGCCTAGGACCCTGTCAGGCTGTCACCCTAGGCTAATTAATATAAATTTAATTTGGGGGTCCTTGAAATTTAAATGGCTGAGGATCATTGGGTTAAACTGTGAGTTAATTCACATAAAATACAATGACAGCCTACATAACTTTTGAATAAGGGCTTGGTTTAGAAAAGCCTATATTTTGTGCTAAACTAATATATTGAATAACATGGCATTGTAGAGAGGTTAGTGACAGATAAGATAATTTCTCCATTGTGGGGCTGCACCGCTGCAGGACTGAGGACTCTGCAGTAAGTCAACACAAAGTGAAAGTGCAGCTTCAAATCAGTTTTTTGTTCTTACCTGGAGACAGTGTGTGCTGTGCACAGGGGAACAATTGTTTAATTATATCCATGGTGTCTTTCTGTCGCTATCCATAATGCGACGCAAAAGTACATTTATGTTTGTTTTGGTGGGCTAGATAGATTCGGTAGATCTCCTCCTTGTATGGACAGCCACGCTGTTTCGCATTAGACAAAAGGAAATCAGCTGGACCATGTCCGACCAACGTTAATACATGTGACGTAGGACCGCCACACTGTCGCAACTGTAGGAAACATTGTTTTGTTTTGAGTGATAGTTGCAGTTTGACCGGACAGCTAGATTAGCTACACTAGTAGGCAGCGTGTGGGCTAAATGCCCTCTGTTTACTCTGTCAGTGCGTGTATGTGTGGCGAGGAGGCGTGCGGGTGTGTGTGTGTGTGTGTGTGTGTGTATGCGCGCGTCATGACGACCAGCGGCAGCGGGGGTAGTTATTAAGGCAAAGTACCGCAAAATAATCAAACCACTTTGCAAATGGCAACACAACTACAACACAGATTTGTTCTGCGCGGGACGTGAGGGGAACATTGGTTACCGTAATGACTGGAAAATTGCGATAAACGGTAAAATGAACTTCTGTGGGCGCCGGTCGGGGCACCACGGCCACTGTGGCCGTATGGGCATATACTTTTTCGAGGGGCACACGGCCAAAGAGAGGGGCAACGACGGCCATGGCCGCCGTGGCCGCCGTGAAATTCCTGCCCTGGTGCACGTCACTGACGCCAGAGGCAGTCTGTTTAGAATCTCTAGAAGAGGCGGTAGGAATTGTGCAAACATCTGCCGGATTTCCGGGGAAAAAAACTATTTTCGACCAATCACGAGTTAGTGTTCATGTGAATTTTTACACAATTCCAAAAGAGTCATTCTGTGTACATGAGGTGCAGGGAAATTCTCTCTGGATCAGCAGCTAGTTAGTATTGTACTACAGACTATTTTGTTTTCCAGAATTACTTGTTTACACGACAGCACTGCAACTACTGTATCTCCCATTTACTATACTTATATTGATTGATTGATTGATTGATTGTTGTTATTGCACAGTATGTAGAATGGGTACATTTCAAACGAAAGCACAAGTCAATACAAAAACTGTTAGATAAGTAATTTAACTGGGAGTGTAACTAAATGGACCCGCGCTCATTCTATTTTGTGGTCTGGAAACACCTTTAGGCTACTGGGAAAGTGTGTGCATCACAGTGCATGTGTTCACGATAAATACATTTTTTTCATAACGTTGTGGCTGCTAATGCCACCGTCCGAGGCAGACTGGGACTCAAAAAACCCTGTTGTATTTGTCTTTTTTTAATGGGTAAAATAGCGCATTTTTTTCCTTAACGGTTAATTAACCGTCAAGACCTTAACGGTAACCCGTTAATAAAATGTCTCCATTTGGCCACCCCTAACTGTTAGTATGTCTAACCAACGTATGCAGACTATGCACCCCATCAGAAATGAGGACAGAACATCTGCGTTCTGATCAACACCATGGACAGCGCCGTAGCTTTAGAGATAATAGAGGGTATGCGCATGCTTAAAGTGAATGGCACATCGAGTGGCAAAGCGAGTGGCAAAGCAACAGGCAAAGTGAGTTTAACATTGTTTAACGTTGTTTAATGCAATCAGATAGGACTTTTCTGTTTGGATGTATGGGCTGTCAAGGCCAGAAAGTAGTTTTTTGCCACTCGGTAGGCATTCCTGCATAACTTCCGGGTTTGATGATGATGTCACGCGCATACTCTCTATAGCAAGTTTTGTTGGCCCGTAAACCAAGGAGGTTTAGAGAAGGAAATGGCATGGTCACGTGACTGGCTGTGCCGCGCCATGACACTTTCATGGGAGCCAAATCTCGCACCGGAAATTACATGAATACAAAGCAGTGAATGGAGGAAGCTGGGCCAGCTCATAACAAACATTATTTATGAACCATTGAGACCTGTGTCGTATAATCGGTTCAGGAACGTAAAAGAAGACATACCACAGTTTGTTTTCTAATCACTTGCTCTTCGATGTGCATAGAGGGCACAGTACATCATTTTATTTGAGGATCTAAACAGCAGCAGTCTCGGAGGTCTCGCAAGATTTGGCTGCCAGACAGGAAACGGCGGGCAGTCTCACGATAGTTGGCACGTTCAGAAACACAGCAGACAATAATGCATTATATGTCTTCTGTTATTTTCCAGAAGCGATTACTTTACAAAAGGTCTCGGTTATTCAGAAATAGTGTTTGTTCATGAGCTGGTCACTGGGCTCCAATGCATTCCACCAAACCTCTGGGTGTAGTTTGGCTCCCATGGTGCCAAACTACACTGCCGCCTGGAATTGCATGATAGCGAAAATCGGTGACCTTACCTCCATCCCATCTACCTTGCCGTAAACAAGGAAGTGAATGGCTGCTGTCCGGGAGCTCTGAGCAAGGCGTTGCCTAGCAACGGCCGCTGTCCAAAAACTGGATTTCAGCGATCGTGTTTTATATCATTAGAAAGGACCTAAAGACGTCTCCAGACGTCTTGGGCCTTCTACGGGTGTAATTATAAAGACGTGTGGGGACGTCCTGGGCAAACCCCTTTTGGTGTTTTAACTAAGCGTTATGTTATACTTTAGCTATTGAAAAATAGCAGATCTACAAGCTCATAGCGCGCCACCGAGTGGCGCGCTACGAGCTTGTAGGTCTGCTATTTTTTTTAAATCGTGAAAATGCGGCACAAATCTTTGAATATATATTCTTTTCAGAGTGAACGTTTTTTGTTTTAGTTCGACGTCAGGTCTAAATGGGTTTTAATGTCCTTCCCAGTGCCAGTACGCGTATCTACACCAGTGCGTGCGAGACGTGCTGCGAGCCAGGAAGCTGCGAAACGAACAGGAGAATCTCTTTTGCCCCATTTATGAGAATGTGAACCCGGACGCCCAAAGAGGTATGCATCTTCTTTCATTCATAATGTTATTATATCATATCATTGCAAAGATATTGTTAAATAAATTAGTCTATAACTCATTATTTCTTGACTCAAATAGTTCTAACTATTCAAGTTAGATAACGGAGTATCGGTAATAATTAATCTTCCCTCCTTTTTTTTGGGGCCCACAGATATGGTGTACACCAGACGTTAAAGATTGTATTGACTACTGAGGGAGAGAAAAGAAAATACTGGAATTACTTTGTACTTTAATTTTTGTATTAAGCACTACAGGGAGACATGGCAATTTTATTTTTATACTATTTTAGATTTTTCTTTCCTCCTTTCTTTGCCAGATATTATACGTTTTATAAGTATATAACTAGGCTATTAAATTATATCAGTGTGTTAATTTCACAAGAATTGTATATATTTAATGTGTGTGTGTGTTTGTATATATGCCGCTTGAATATTTTATAATGGCCACTTTTGGATATTGTAGTTTTGTTGTGGATTATAAATGACGATGTTTGCACATTACTTATTGCTGTGTCAAATCACAGACGAAAACCTACTATATACATATATGTGTGTACACCAAACCTGCTTTCTTCAAAGCCTATTCTCATTTGACTCCCATCGCATGATATGTCACTTGCCGGGGGATGAGAACTGATCTTATCGACAACAAGCGACACATTGTACTAGTACAGAGTAATACTGTAAATTAGGCTTACATCAGAAACAGAAACACTTTATTGCCAAGTATGAGGTTCATAAAAGTTCATAAATTTGCTTTGGCACAAATGAGACCAAAAGGGGTCCCCGCCTGGTGTTTTAAGCATTAGGTATATGCTTTAGCTGTTGGAAAATAGCAGATCTACAAGCTCATAGCGCGCCACCGAGTGGCGCGCTACGAGCTTGTAGGTCTGCTATTTTTGAAAAATCGTGAAAATGTGGCGCAAATTTGGAATATATATTCTTTCAGAGCTTTTGTAGTATCATCCTCAGGTCGAAATGGGTTAACAACCCAACCTTAAATGAGTAAACGCGCGACCACCAGCAATGTTAAACGGACATACAACAGGTCTCGCAGCCGAAAACATGCAGACTTGTGTAGTAGACTACACGTCTTTAGACCACGGTATGGAATTATGAGGTTATTTCAACCAAATTCACTTCTGTAACAGTAAACATTTCTTTTTTTGTTGTATCTTTAGCCTCTGTTGAGAGATGATTCATTATGACTAACAGTGAGGTCAGCATATTTTTCCTGGCAACGATACATTTTTTGCTCGCGTTTATCTTGGGTCTCTATCAGAGGAGAACACTGCAAACCAAACTGTATGTCACGGCAATCACAAGCTCTTGCACCGAGACATTGTTCCAAACATATCATTAGCAGCTGTCAGTCTGGAAGGTTTATATTATGTAGGCTTTTCAGGAAGTCCCAGAGTGAATTTATTTTGTGTGTGGATACAGTACTTTAAAATACATGTTCTTACCGACTTGAGAGTAATTCTTCTTTAATGGACTCAAGTGCGTTTGTTGACTAAATGAGAAATTTATTTTTTAGACGTTGTATAGCCAATATACCGAAATGAGGGGGATTTTTTGTTTTAATTTAACCATAAGCCTATGTTGTGAAGGACTTAGTACTTTATCATGTGTCTAACTCAGGGGTTCTCAACGTTTTTGGCCGGGGACCCCCGAAAATGCTTTGGCAACGTCTCGGGACCCCCGCCCCACCCCCTCCCGACCCCCAATATAAATTGACTGCTACAATAACCTTAAACCATTTTGGGCGGGAACCCCTTTTGATGTTTTAAGCATTGTTATAATTTAGCTATTGAAAAATAGCAGATCTACAAGCTCATAGCGCCGAGTGGCGCGCTATGAACTTGTAGGTCTGCTATTTTTGAAAAATCGTGAAAATAAAATTTTAAAAAAAATCTTTTTTTTTTTTTAATATTTTGGGGACCCCCCAAAATAATTTGGCGACCCCCCGAGGGGTCGCGACCCACGGGTTGAGAACCCCTGGTCTAACTTACCCGTGTCAAATGTGTGAGCAATTAAACATCATGGATGTGGAAATGTTACAGGTCTATGCGCATTTAATCCATCAGCAATGCATACCAACCTTCTCCGACATGACCACAGCACGCACTGTCAAAGAATGTGTGATGGTAATCATTAAACCACCCCCCGAAAAATCCAATCAATGCCATAGGACTGTTATATATGCTGACGTTCTTTTGCAACATAAATCAACCTACTACAAATGACACATTGTGACACATGATCTGCAGTCATTTCGATAAAACATGTAATTATGTGTTTTGAGATTGAAAGACTGACACACCATTTACTTTCTATTACTCATTCATTATGCCTCCCCTGGGAGAGGCCTTGGGTGTCCCAAAACATAGGGAACTTTCTTTTGCCTTTAATGATTACAATCAGGTTGCATTGATATTAATCTTTAGGCCCTTTAATAGGTCAAAGTCACGCAGATAGAGTTCAGGTAATCCGATAAAAATAAACTTATTTTATACTATATTAAACTACACAAATTAAAATGTATGTTACCCACTTAAGCCCAATTCAAAACTTAAAAACGATAGCCAATCTGTATACGTAACACAACAAGTTGCAGCGTTGTGAGTTTTGTCGCAACATATGTCATACTGATACAAATTCATAATGTATCGTAACGACCCTGTAACTTGCTCCCCCAAGCGAGCTAGCTCCCCTGGCGCGGCTTGTTGCTTGCCTTGTCTACTGAGTTGGAGGTCGGGGTCTCCAGCTCCAGCTTCTGGACGGGAACCCGTTTTGGTGTTTTAACTAAGCATTATTTAGCTATTGAAAAATAGCAGATCTACAAGCTCATAGCACGCCACTCGGTGGGCTTGTAGGTCTGCTATCGTGAAAATGTGGCACAAATCTTTGAATATATATTCTTTCAGAAGACTTTTTTTTTATTTCAACGTCAGGCCTAAATGGGTACGTTACATTGGTGTCAGAAGTGGTCGAGAACCGCTGAAGCGTGCCCTTGCGTGAGGGACGTGAGGGACTCGAGGAGTGAAGCGTGGGGGGCGCGCTTCAGAAAGGAGGGGGTTAGTGTAACGACCCTGCGAAAGACCCGGCCGTAACTTGCTCCTCCAAGGGAGCTAGCTCTCTTGGCACGGCTTGTTGCTTGCCTTTGTCTACCGAGTTGGAGGCCGGGGTTCGACTCCAGCTCAGGGTGCTAAACGTTACAGTATATTAAACACTTGAGCCCTATTTAAAAAAAAATCACACTTGTGTGAGGTGAGGGGTGCTCTTATCATCATACATCGTCATGCATCACATTCCGTGCTCAGCCAATCAAATCATTCCCGTGGTACACAACAGACACACAAGGCTGGGCATGGGAGGAGCTAGCGCCCCTCGAAAATAATAATAGTCGATCTACAAGCTCACAGTGTGTCGCTTGTTGTGAGCTTGTAGATTAGCTATTTTTCTAGATTTTGAAAATGCCCAAATAGAGCGTCGCAGTCCGGCCCCCTTTCATGACGACAAGCGGCCCGGAAGAGAATTTCTCATTCATTTTCCCCATAGACGTTTCAGAAAGTATTTATTTAAAGACCTTTTAAGCCTCGGATCGTGACAACTCATGACAACCAACATTTTTTTTGCAACAACAAACAACAAAAATGTTGTACCCTAATCTTTTTTTCTTCTTTATTTCTAATGCTGCATTCACATGGAATCAGACAAGCGGTAGACGGCAAACGGCAAAGCCTGCTGGACGCCGGCACGTTACGGTAAAAAGATTAAATATTTTAACATCATTGATGCCGTCTGCCGTTACCGGTTCTGGCTGACGGGCTGCCGTGCCGTCCTGTTCCGTTCACCATCCTGCTCCCTCCCGTCCACTAAAATTACTTCCGGTTTGCGGTCTACCGCTTGCCTGATCCCATGTGAATGCAGCATAATTATTTGTTCGGTCCAGAAAATTGTGTTTGTTCACTTTGTTGTCAGGAGTTGTCACGATCCGAGTTGGCTTTGTCCGAGGCGTAAACGTCTTTAAATAAATACTTTCTGAAATGTCTATGGGGAAAAATTAATTGGAAATTGTCTTCCGGGCCGCTCATCAGGGTCGGGACTGCGACCCTATAGGGGCTTTGATAGTGGTCAAACTTCCCTGCTAATATATTGCACACACACAGTCACACACACACACAGACAGACAAATGATATTCAAATACATCACAATGTTCAATATTGGGGATGAAAAGATGTCTACCAAAAAAATATGCACTATGGGCAAAAGCTACCCTATCATATCCCCAAAAAAACCACGCCGCGCCTGCGCACTGAGCATCACATTCACCACATTGGGAGATTCCTGCTGCCTGGAACTCTCGGAAGTTTAGCCCAAGTTGTAGTGATTTAGCCGAGCGAGCTAGCTTACCAGAAAAAGACGACCCGACCAGAGTCAAAAAAATTGTTTTTTTCGGACAGGAAAGTGCACTTCGGCCGACTTTTTCCTCCACATATTGGACCACGGAGGATCGTTGATGGATTTACGCCGTCTTTCGTCGCGTTGTTTCCCGTAGTGTGAACGTTAGGCACCTTTTGAAATAAGTTGTGATTGTTTTTTTTTTGGCGCTCGAGCGAACGCAGAGGAAAGATGGAGGATATGTTGGTCTAGCTAGCTAGCTAGTAGCAGGCTAACGCTAGCTGGCTGTGGCTAGCTGGCTGGTTGGTTGGTTGACTGACTGGGGCTAGCTGTTTTTGTCACAATAACCTTTGGAGTTTTTTAATTTGAACAGTCTTTTTTATATATCGGGATAAAGTTTGGATGCTTTCGTTCAACCTCACAACGGTAAGAACTGTTTTCACTTATTACACGTATTATTATTTTTTACATGTATGTGTATGGTGGCTGCCAGACGTTTAGCTAGAAGCTAAATGCGTTGGTGTATCCCCAGCCAGCCGCTGTAATCTCGCGCAACCAGACCTCCGTTTTTCAATACATTTCAGTCTGGTGGTTACGCGAGATTATAGATTAGCTCTGTGTGCTAACTAGCTGCCATTACACTATCGTACCACTCACTGCAGTGAATGGTACACTAGCACTACTTGTATACTTACAAGTTTCAAAGTTGTCCTTAAAGAGTAATTGATTTTTTGTTAATGTGTCAAGAGTTTTCCCAAGTTGAATAACATTCTGCCGGCGCGACTCAGTCGAGTCTGACTTTTGTTGTTCATCTGATTTATCTTGTCTTCTACACGACTGGTAAACACCCCTAGCTGGCTAACAGCGAAACACTTTGGTTAACATTTTGAAGATAAATTCAATTGCATAGATTGATTGTTTGCCAGTTATTATAGACCATCTTATGAGTATACATAGAGACAAACGTAAGCATCTTTGGTCCTTGACTCCCTTTTGTCATCATTCAGACCCGTCAACGCAAAGTATTTTCTCTCCGTAAAATGTTTGCATCTTTTGCTGACTGGTCACTTGAAAGTTGAATGAATCCACCTCCCAGTAATAGTTTTTAGACAAATTATTTGTTGCTGGCTGTTTTGAGTAAACGGGTAATTCTTGATGTACATTTGTCCGGAGTCTGCTGCTTGCTTGGGTGTACATTTGGCTAATCATTTATACAGGCTACCAGCTCTCTGATTTGTCTCCCCTCCCCCGTACAGAATTGTTGTTCATGTTGGGAAAGGTCAAAAATCATGAGTGTCCCTCAGCCTCTGAGGATGGAACCAGGGGTACTGGTGGCAGGATTTAGGTGAGCAGATCTCCATTAAATACCTTTTTTTGTTATGAGTCAAATGAATAGCATACAACTGAGGATCTTGGGGAAAGCTTGAATTGTATTCAAGACCATTGGGGAAAATATGTAGGATTACTACTCTTAACCACTTTGTACTCAACGTTCATATAGTAATTTCTGTTGTTAAAGAGTATTAAATAGCTTTATGCCATGAACCTACTTGGCAGGCAAAATGCTGTACAGCTGTTATGTCGAATTGAATTGAATTGTTATGCAGTGAAAATCAACCAAGCTCTTCATATCCACTCATAAAAACAAGTTATAGAAATAACTTTTTCTAATAGAAAATTGGTTGAAACTGTATGTTTTCTCTTGTTTAACTCGCGCACACACACCCACAGAATGCTTTGGGATCATCAGTGTGATTTTGATAAAAAAAACGTTTACATTTCAGGCATCTGATGGTGCTCTGAAGAAGCCATGGGTAGCTGTTTAAGCTGTCCAGAGAAAGAGTCGATCCCAGATAATCATCAAAGCAAATTCAAGGTGAGTGCCTGCCGTTGCCTGTCTCAACATCGTCGTCATAGTGAGTGGGAGTCTTGTCAACCCACACCCAGGATTATTCACTAATGACTGTGGTTTGCTTGTTTCAACTTTCAACCACCAAACCAGCTTATTCCGCTTACCCAATACCTAACTAGACTCCCTCCACTCCCTCTTTTGTGTTTAAAATGTCATTTGTGAAAAAAGTGTGGGGGTGGGAATTGGCAACAGCCACCTAACCAAAATGTTAGTTAATTTTGGATGTGGCTGACTAAAATTCTATATTTGACCAGCCATTGTGGCAACATGGCCACTGTTTATAGTGCTTTTCTATTCTCTAAAATGTAGGGTTTGTAAAGGGGAAAAAAAGAAAAAGGGCGAACTGACCTGTCGTTTTGGTTAATGGATAAAATGTTAAAGAGTGCCACTGCCCCCCCCAAAAAAAAGATCTTATAAAAAATGTTAGAGTAACCAGAGAAACAGGCCACGCCTTCTACAAATATTTCAAAATAAACCAAAGTGGGATGGAGGTGTATTGGTGGAGTATCGGGCTGCTGAAACAAAGTCATTGGGTTGGGTGCACTCGCTAGAGTAGCGGTTCCCAAACTCTTTCACGTCAAAGACCCCCAAATTGACACTAATTAGCCCATGGACCCCCATTAGAAAATATACCGTATGCCAAGGAACCCCCACAAGAGAAGGTTTTTACGTCTCTGGCAGTAATTTTATCTATATCTAAATCCCGGAGCGGTTGCGCAAAGACCCGCCCGGCAGCACTGTTTAATGCAATGTAGTTGTGTGTGTTATACGTTTATTTTATTTTGTTGAATTACTCATGACAAAGTTGTAAAAGTCAACAGTATAGCAGCATGCTAGCAGACAATACACTAGTTCTGTCTTTCAATCATTTTATTATTATTATATTTTCACAATCTGATACACAGAAATGCCGGCTACTTTCTAATGCTTTGATAAGTCGCGCGACAGATGTATGCATATGGCGGTATAGAGTTTCATGTGAAGAGCTTAAACTATAGTGTATTTAATTAAGAAGATAATAATAATAATAATACGATTGAAAGACAGAACTAGTGTATTGTCTGCTAGCGTGCTGCTTGCTTATGTTATGGATATACATACGTTTGACATGTACAACTTTGTCAACAAAAATACTTACTTACACACACAAATTGCATTAAACAGTGCTGCCGGGCGGGTGTTTGCGCAACCGCCCCGGCATTGGAAAACAATGATTGACCTGAATCAGGCTACGGTATTTATTAATCGATATATATATAATGGAATTTCTATCACGGGGACCCCCAATTTATATTGTAAAATCGAAGTATCAGGTCCATTTGGTTCCATTTGTACACTCTCAGAGTTACAGACCCATAAGAGTCCATTTGGTTCCAAACTATCTTAGCTGTGGACCCCCTTGTACTGGAACCCCCTCAAGGACCCCTGCGGGGTCCCCGGACCCCACTTTGGGAACCACTGGTATAGATGTATGGGCAGGGTGGAGTTGCACTCGACACTGAATCTGTTCTAAACCGCAGCACCTCGAACACACATTGTCAAACCTGCGCAAACCAAGCCCCCAGTAAGGCTATCTCAACGTTTAAGCTGCCACTACCTACTGGCGAAATGTGGAATTGCAGCACTTTCATAGCCTGGCTAATAAGCCAGACCGAATCAGCCGTTGGCAAAAAAAAATTGCCTGCCGGCGGATTATGGCCTGGAGAGGCTCAATTGTACGCCCATTTCCTACACCAGAGAACTGGTGTGGCCAATCGGGACACGGTATGCAATAAGGGGGCGGGCTTTGGTACAGTGACGTTCAATGCTTGAGACCTTTGACTGACAGTAGCTCTGACCAATTGCGTCAAAGAGAAAATGTTTGAACCCGCCCCCTGGGAAACAAGATCCATACACAGCATCTCCAGACTCAAATACCACACGACAGTGTGATTTGAGTCTGGCTTATTAGCCAGGCTAGCACTTTCATGGAGGTGGACGGACGTTCATGACGTCACGCGCGTAAGCCCCGGACCTCAAATTTGAGGCTAATGCTCCGGTTCGGTCTCTATCCTTGTATTACTCTATGGCGCAAACCTAAAACTACAAGATCACCTTTCAGATTTGTCATGACATCATGACATTGATTTGATATCATTGCGGACGGCGGCCCAACTGTTTGGGGGGGGGGGGGGGGGGGGGGTCGATCGGGAAGGCTTCAGATGAGCCCTTAAACCCCCCCCCCCCCCCCCCCCCCCCCCCACACGCGACAAGAATGTAACGCGTGAATTCACGGCCATCTGCTCGACATTGTGTGTTTTACATTGTGTCTTTTTTTTTTAGACAGGCCTGCATTTTGGGTTTTGGGATGACATGTTTTATCATATGTGTTGTTCACGTTACAGCATAGGCATAGTTTACTGTACTCTTTAACCCATTCAGGCCTGACGTTGAAATAAAAAAAACGTTCGCTCTGAAAGAATATATATTCAAAGATTTGTGCCGCATTTTTACGATTTTTCAAAAATAGCAGACCTACAAGTTCATAGCGCGCCACTCGGTGGCGCGCTATGAGCTTGTAGATCTGCTATTTTTCAATAGCTAAAGTATAACATAATGCTTAGTTAAAACACCAATAGGGGTTCCCGCCCAAAATGGGTTAAAAGCTATAATATGACACAGATGCGTCCTCAGGTCTAAATGGGTTAACACATTTAGGCCTGACGTCGAAATTATTCTCAATATTTCATGTCAAGGACCCCAAAAATTATATGTAATATGCCTCCGCCCCCCCCCCCCCCCCATCTGAAAATGTTGTTCCAGGGACCTCCCCCAGAAGCAAAGATTTGAGTTAAAATGCTCACTCTGTAATAATATATATTCAACGATTCAAAGATTTGCACTACATTTTCACGATTTTTCAAAAATAGCAGATCTGCTATTTTTCAACAGCTACAGACAGTACAACATAATACTTAAAAGAGAAATGGGTTCCCGCCCAGAATGGCTTAACTACTATCCCTGGTCTTAACACTAGAGTGGTTCAGTAATGTTTAACCCATTCTGGGCGGGAACCCCTTTCAGTGTTTCAGGCATTATGTTATACTTTAGCGCGGCACCGAGTGCCGCGCTACGAACTTGTAGGTCTGCTATTTTTTTTAAATCGTGAAAATGTGCCGCAAATCTTTGAATGTATATTCTTTCACAGCGAACGTTTTTTTTAACTCAAATCTTTGCTTCTGGGGAGGTCCCTGGAACAACACATTTTCAGATGGGGGGGGGGTCCGTGGTCAAATACAGATAATTCTGGGGGTCCTTGATGTGAAAAAAGTTGAGCACCACTGTCAGGATTTTCGAAGATATATATATTTTTTAATCTGATCTCAGGTCTAAAAAATAAGTGTACTCTAACCACTATGCCTGGCCACACTAAAATGGCTTTCTGTGTGTAAAATTTAGCCCATTTTGGGCGGGAACCCCTTTTGGTGTTTTAAAGCATTGTTATACTTTAGCTATTGAAAAATAGCAGATCTACAAGCTATGCACTTGTAGGTCTGCTATTTTTGAAAAGTCGTGAAAATCTTTGAATATATATTATTACAGAGTGAACATTTTACTCAAATCTTTGCTTCTGGGGATGTCCCTGGAACAACATTTTCAGATGGGGGGGGGGGGGGGGGGGGGGGGGGCGGAGGCATATTACATATTATTTTTGGGGTCCTTGACATGAAATATTGAGCACCACTGATACAGAAACATAAGGTTTTTCAGAAAACTGTCAGGATTTTGAAAACTTTTTTTTAATTTCAACATCAGGCCTAAAATAGGTTAATTTGATCTCTTAATCCCCAGGGCAGGAAACAATATCCCCCCTCCATCATCTACAGTAGCTGGTTCTTTCCCCAAATTCACCATCATTGACAGCACACAAGATTTGTCGTTGAATTGAATTGCACTCCTGATGATGGTTACCTGTTAAAGTGGCTGATTAAATTGAGTAACTAAAAGGCCTATTCATAGATACTCCAGTTTTAGGTGATAAACCTGAACCACCGAAAAATACAACACGACGTCTTTTATCGCCTAAAAGGGGAGTTTGAATGAGCCTTAACAAGCCACGGGCAAACTTGACCCGACCTCTTCACTTTTTGTCCCCTTTCTATTCGTTTTTTTACCAAGTACCACCAGTCTGTTATAATTGTGGCTGCCTGCCACAAAATGAAAGGGTGATTTCTTTTCATTTCAGAGCATTTTAATATAATTTTTGCCACAATCCTAAAAAACGGAACAATAGGATTCAAGTTCACGTCACGACGTGTGATTCATACAGAGTAGAAGCAACATAGAAGCTTGTTTTTTTTTCTCCAGGAAACTTGGTCAGGATTTAGAAGACATTTTGTAGAATCTGGTCTCGGGTCTTAACCCGTTTTGGGCGGGAACCCCTTTTGGTGTTTTAAGCATTATGTTATACTTTAGCTATTGAAAAATAGCAGATCTACAAGCTCATAGCGTGGCACCGAGTGCCGCGCTACAAGCTTGTAGGTCTGCTATTTTTGAAAAATCGTGAAAATGTAGTGCAAAACGTTTTTAACTCAAATCTTTGCTTCTGGAGGGTCCCTGGAACAACATATTTTCAGATGGGGGTCCGCAGCCAATTATATAACATTTTTGGGGTCCTTGACATGAAATATTTTGAGCACCACTGACATAGAAACAGGTTTTTCAGACATTTTGTAGAATTGAGCTCAGGCCTAAATGGGTTAAAGTGCGGTATTAATTGTGTGTGCGTCGTGTGTGTCCCATCAGGTGATCAACGTGGATGACGATGGGAACGAGCTGGGCTCGGGCGTGATGGAGCTGACGGAGGACGAGCTGGTCCTCCACACGCATCGGCGCGACGACGTCCGGTGGCCATACCTGTGCCTGCGTCGCTATGGCTACGACTCCAACCTCTTCTCCTTCGAGAGCGGCCGGCGCTGCCAGACCGGACAGGGTACGTTCATGTCTCAACGTTTTGGAAATCACTGTGTTTTTTTAGTGGTTAGGGGTGCAACAGTTCATGGTTTTTGTTTTTGGTTAATTGTCAAAGGAAAAAAAGTGAAAACGGACGATCTACAAGCTCACAACCATTGTTTGTTTGAAGTATATAAAATAATTAATTCAAGTTATATTTATTCTCTAAATTACACTGAGTAATTAAACTCATTTTCTGTGTCTACAGTAATACAGTATCATATAGAGAAAAATCACAATACATCAGAAGATCAGGAAAAGGAAAACAAAAGTGTGAATTACATAGGTTTACAAAAATAAAAAGCTAAGACAAAATGCAAAACTATCTAAAAACAGTTACATATTGTGGGGATCTGTATGCTGACCAAGGTTTTAAAACGACTCAAGGGTCAATTTTAATGTAGTTTGCAGGTCATTCCATGTATTAGGGCCACAGAAGGTAAAAGCAGATCTACCAAGTTAAGTTCAGAGTTAACTTTTGGTACCTTGAAATTGGGGTAATTACTTGATCGGGTGTGGTAGGGCTCAGAGTCCCACTTCAGAAAAGATGAGATGTATTTAGGACAATCTCCAAGCATGGCTTTATACAAGAACAGGTGCCAATGTAGTTCTCGTCTCTCTGTCAGGGAGGACCATCCAACCTTGTTATATAAGATACAATGGTGAGTACCATTAGCTATCACCCCTAATAAATCTAATCGATGAGTAATAAACAGAGTCTAGGGGTTTAAGAGTGGATGCTGCTGCATGTCTATATAATGTATTCGGTGGTTAACTGATTGTTGATATATAATTCATAAAATAATTGATTATTCAATAGAGGGTATGCACGTGAAATCATCATACCCAGAAGTTATGCGTGAACGTCCACTGAGTGGCAAAAAAAACTACTTTAAAAATACTTTCTGGCTTTGACAGCCCCATATACATCCAAACAGAAAAGTCCTATCTGATTGCATTAAATGACGTTAAACTCACTTTGCCTATTAATTGGAAAAGTTATCGTTGGAATAATCACTAAGAAAATCATTGATAGTTGCAGCCCTATTTTGTTTTCAGCGTCGCCTCTCCTAGGTATTCACAATCATCACAATGACAATTTGTACTAGACTTTCTTTTTGAAAGTGGTTTGATTGTTGTGAGTTTCCCAGCAAGCACGGCCGGGACCTGGACGAATTAGTGACGTCTCGATTGGGGCCTAATCAAGTCAAACCAAGACTAGTCAGATCTGGTCCAGAATATCACTTGATTTCAACCAACATAAATTTGACCACTAAGACAGACATCCCTGGATGAATCAGAGATAGTCTGATCGAGGCCAGATCAACTTAAGTCATATCATAACTAGTCAGATCTGGCCCAGAATAAGCTATATTATTTAAACTGGTGACGACGTCCTGGAAATGACATAAAGATCATCCCCATATGGGCTGTGATCTGGCTTAGTCCTGAACGTCGGAGGACGTCATCATGACGTAATTTGGCTTGCTGGGTTACTGCATGGAACATTGCTGCGTTTCAGCTCCACTCACTCATTTATCAGTGTATAAATGTAAAAAAAACCTAACATTTTTACCATCATCACTGAGATAGCATATTAATTTACTAATGTTAAAAGCTTTGCGGTCTCATTCACTATATATATACACTCCTCAGTGGGTGTGTTGTTGATTTGTAAAGAAGGAAAACGATATGCACATCCCAGTTTCAGAATACGGTGCTGGGCCCAAAAAATGACTGAATGAAAAGTGGAATCCGTCTTTTTTATTTCAACCTAAATATCCCTCGAGAAAGCCCGGAGGGGGCGAAACGTTGTTGTATTCAGGTTGAAATAAAAAAAGATGGGGAGCAGAACTACATCGTGTGCGGACATTCCACTTGTGTTGTTGATTTGGTCATATACTATTCGATGTCGGTGTAGTTGTGACATCCCACCTGCTCAAATAACTTTATTTCTAGCCCAACAACAACGGTGTGATTTTTTTTTTTGCATTGTCGAGCTAGCCAAAATCTATCACCAATCACATGTTTTCTGCTACTGCCATGACACACCTTTTTTGCCATTGTTTTTTGGACCCCATGCTTTCTCAAGGATGAGGTGGAGAGAGAGAGAGAGAGAGCTGGGGGTTTGTAAAGGGGTTCAGTAGGTTCTTGTGTGCGGTAAGTCTCAGGCACGCTGTCTGTGTTCCAATCCTTTCCTCCCCCCCAGTGTTGTTTTTGGGAGCAAAATTTGATTTTAGTTTTAGTCATAGTCTTTTAAATAGTTTTCACTTAGTTTTAGTCACATTTTAGTCACCTGGAATGTTTTAGTGTTCGTCTAGTTTTAGTCGACTAAATGTCATGAGATTTTAGTCGACTAAATCTACGGTTGAATTAGTCGACTAAAATGTCTTTTGGCGGGGCTTGATGCCGTCGTAATGACTGTTTTTACACTTGCTGAAAATAGCCGATCTACAAGCTCACAACGCGTCGCAGCGCGACGCGTTGTGGGCTTGTAGATCGGCTATTTTCAGCATGCAACCAAGTGTAAAATGACTTATACTGGATCTCTTGTCCACTAGTCCCTTCCTAACATTTTAGTCTAGTTTTTATTTGTTGACGAAATTGTCGATATATTTAGTCTTAGTTTTAGTCATCATAGCTTAGTTTTTATTTAGTTTCTATTTATTTTTTGTCAGTGAAAAAAGGTAGTCGACGAACATTTTTTGTTTAGTTTTAGTCGACGAAAACAACACTGCTCCCCCCCATCTCATAACATGACCACCCAATACTGTTGAGCTGCCATCCAGTATTGATCCCTGACTGTACACATCGCTGGTTGTGTCTGTGGTGTGTTCTCATTGGACTGGGATGGAATTCTACCTTATTTTTCTTTTATAGTGTTGTCGTGTGTTTATCTTCCCCCCCCTCCCAGTGTGAAGTCAGTGTTGTTTTTGGCAGCAAATTTTGTCTCTTGAATATAGTTTTAATTTAGTTTTTAGTCACCTGGAATGTTTTAGTGTTGCGTCTAGTTTTAGTCTACTAAATGTCAAGGTTTTAGTCGACTAAATCTACTGAAGTCGACTGAAATGTATTTTGGCGGGCCTTGATGCTGTCGTTAATGGCTGATTTTACATTTTACACAATGTAGATCGGCTATTTTCAGCATGCAACCAAGTGTAAAATAACTTATAGTGGTCCACTAGTCCCTTCCTGACATTTTAGTCTAGTTTGTAGCTGTTGACGAAATTGTCAATACATTTAGTCTTATTTTTAGTCATCATAACTTAAGTTTTCATTTACTTTCCATTTTAGTTTTCGTCAAAAAAGGTAGTCGACGAACATTTCTTTCGTCTTAGTTTTAGTCGACCAAAACAACACTGGTGTGAAGCGTTCTTTCCTTGCAGTTGCAGTGATTATTATTATCGGTCTCCAGTGAGACGGGACCGTGTGTGTGGTTTGGTTTGTCCTTGGTGTGTTTCCATACCCTTGGTTCTGTGTGTTCTCTCTGGTTTAGCTGACTGTTCGATAGCACTGCACTCATTGTCCCCTTTGGCACTTTAAACCTGGTGTTTTTTTGTTTTTTGTTTTTTTTTATCCTATTGAGACCTGAGCCCAGATTTATATTTCTATATCAGTGGTGCTTAAACTTTTTCACGTCCACAAATATTATATGAATTTGGCCGCTGACCCCCATCTGAAAATATGTTGTCCCAGGGACCCCCCCCCCCCCCCCCCCCCTCCCCCTAACCTGACTCCGCCAGATGGGGCAGCAGAGAGTACACTGGGTTCTCCCCCTCCTGCTCCCATCTGGGAACTCTCAGGCAGACTTGATGCTTGGATCAAGGCATCACTGTGTATTAGAGGGCAGCACGGGTCCATAAAATTGGACCCGGTCCGAAACGGACCCGGTGATATCAGAACAGAACCGATCCGGATCCGAAAACATTCTAATTGGCCGCACCCGGCCCGGACCCGGCCCCGAAAGTTTTGGATCCGGTCCAAAACGGACCCGTTAAAAACAGGATCCGATCCGAAATAAACCTACCCGTTCCGAAAGACCCGTTACACCCGTGGTGTGTCCAATCCTATATTATGCTTATTTTCACCGTGACTGTGATTATGAGACTGAAGTGAACACTGTGACTGAACGTCAGCATCACCCCCGCCTCTACAAAGGAGCGCTGAAAATAGCCGATCTACAAGCTCGCAATGCGTCGCATGGTTAAGTACAGTTTGCAGCGCAAATCCTTGGCGCACACTTTAATGCAGTCATCAAGAATGACAGCTTTTCTTTTGGATGGAATTGCTTTCCGAATAGCAACAAAAGACGTGATGGCACTTTGTTGTTGTGGTTGTTGACCCTCGCCGGCACTCTCTTTTTTCTTACACGCCTTCCCATTCATGTGTTTTTTCAGTGAAGATTTAGCAGCACCAACATTTTTACCGTCCGCGTCGACAATGATAACAAAACTGTCCCAGACATCCGACTTCCCTTTAGGAGATTGCGTGCTGTAATCGTTTGATTGTAGTTTGCGTTTCACCTCGCTCAAGAAGGGGGCCGCCATGGTGATGATAGCTACTGTTCGTGTTGTGTGTGACTGTGCGCGCGCTGCGCACACACTGTGACACACCCACCACCAGTGGATACGTTCCATTTCCAAATCCTCGAGGCGTGTATTTTAGAACATAATCATTACAACGCAGTTGAACGCACGCATACCATAATGTCTATTTTCAAAACCTATTTTTAAAGTTGAAAGGTTTAATATATAATAAAAATCGGGTCCTGCACGGGCATTTCGGGTATTCTGCATTGCAGATGCCCGAAACGAGGCCTGCAGCTTTGAAATGGAACCGACCCGTTCCCCGACGGCATGTCAATATTTTGCACCCGACCCGGCTCGGTTCTCGGTTCGGATCTCGGGTATTCGGGTCCGGGTGGACCCGTGCTGCCCTCTACTGTGTATGCCTTGATCCCGCCTCTAGCTGCCGCTGATTGGCCAGGCCGTTTGGTGGCCGGAGCATCAAGTCTGCCTGAGAGTTCCCAGATGGGAGCAGGAGGGGAGAACCCAGTGTACTCTCTGCTGTCCCATCTGGCGGAGTTAGGTTACCCCCCCCCAGAAGCAAATATTTGAGTTAAAAGCGAGTTTCGCACACATTTAATGGGAGATCTACAAGCTCATAGCCGTGCTATGAGCTTGTATATCTGCTATTTTTCCAATAGCTAAAGTATAAAATTGTGGTTAAATGCTAAGGTGACACAGATGCGTTCCAGGTCTTAATGGGTAAATAGCAGATCTACAAGCTCACAACACGTCGCATCGCAGGCTTGTAGATTGGCTGTTTTTTTTGCTGCGTGACAACGTGTTTGTCGTGACTCGTGTGTGAGTGACACTGTTGTGCTACAAAGTATAAATCAGGCTTATAAGCCTTTTTTGAGCAGAAGGCTATATTGTTATTACAGTCTAGTTCAATTATATTTAAATGACGGGGTACATAAATGAAGGCACCGAAGGAACAAACCTCGAATATTTATGTAAAATTGTCAACAACAAAATGAGCACCGAGGGTGACAAAGCCGATGATGATGTGTGGGACCCTGTACTCATTGCTCGCTCATCGATTCCCGCTCTGTTGTGTGTGTTTTATTTCGTGTAGGGATCTTTGCCTTCAAGTGTGCTCGGGCCGAGGAGATCTTCAACATGCTGCAGGAGGTGATGCACAGCAACAGCATCAGCGTCGTGGAGGAGGCTGTGATCGACCCCAACCACCAGGCCGCGCACACACCTCACACTCCTGCAGGTGTGTTTCTTTAGTTTAGTTGATATATTCAAGATACAGTTAAAAAAAAGAATTGTCAGGATTGCACAAAAAGTCAAAGACTTAATTCCATTGAGGTCCAAATAAATAAATACAGCATATGGTATAGGAAGAACATGCGTTGACTAAAATCACAATAAGGACATTACAACGACAGCATCATAGATCACTAAACAAAACAATAAATACATAATAAATAGATAAATACAGCACTATTCTAGCTTGCCCATCGGCCAGTTTTTCAACATATTTTTAAAAAATGTTCAAGGACTGGGCAAATTTAATTTCCCTTGGGATTTTGTTCCAATCCTCCGCCCCCGTTTTAAATGAGCTTCCGCCTACCTTATTCTTTAGGTTTGGTAGTTTAAGATCAGCTACACTCGCCCTTGTATTCAAGCTATGGGACTCGTTGACATACAGGAAGTAACCTTTAAAATATGTTGGGTATTTTTCCTTTAAGATTTTATAGACCATAATGAGTCTCAGTTGTCTTTCAGTCTTTCACATGTATAACAATACATAATACATTATACAGACACTTGAGTGGCCCGAAAATGTGTAGGCTGAAGCTAAAAGCTTATAATTACCTACCCTATTGGTTTACAGAACCAAATATTAAAAATAAATAATAATAGTGCTGACAAAACTGTCAAACAGTTTATACATGTTTGCTGATTAAACTAAGAAAATAACATTACTTTACAATAACACACACACACACACACGCACTAGGGCTTTCACTTCTAGTGATTTTTACTAGTTGCCTAGTTTACTAGTCGACTAGTTGGTCGACTCCCACTGGCAGAGCCTGACCAGAGGCCTTTTGTGGTGGTTCTGGAGAACCGTGGCAGTCCGGGCACTGCACTCCCTTGCGGGGGGTGTGGAACGCGTGTGTCGAATATGAAGTCGTTGGGGCAAACGGTTCTCGAGTTACGTGCATTACAACCATACACACAGAGACGTGGCGCATTTATAGTAGGATTTGTAACATTTAAAACTGTGTACATTGGTGAGTAATCTATCATTCTAGCTGATCTTGAGGCCTACAAAAAAACCCTAGTCAACTAGTACCAACAAGGTCAACTAGTTGAATAGTCGACTAGTTGCTTAAAGCCCTAACACACACACACACACACACACACACACACACACACACACACACCTGCAGGTATTCATCGTTACAGTCACACACCTGCAGGTACACCAGAGTGGTATTACAAGTACATTAGTCTGTCTGTCTGGAGGGTAATTTGTCTGTCCTACATGCCTCTTTGGAAGCCGTAATTTTCCGTGTCATCTTGGCTTTTATTTAAAGGCAATTGTGCAAGGGGAGGGCCGGTGAGTTTAGAAAGTTATTAGCCTAAAAAAGAAAAAAAACTAGATTGAGTTTCTACCTTGGGTACACTCAGACATACCACATATTTCAACAGTTCATCACATACATTCCTGCAGGCACACATGAAAGCACATGTACACCCGCCTGCGGGCAAAACACACACACACGCACACACACACACACACACACAGACACACATACACACATACACACACACACACGCGGAAAGGAGAGTGCACATTCCATTAATGACTGTTGCATCACTGCTTGTGTGTGTGTGTGTGTGTGTGTGTGTGTGTGTGTAGCTATGGGCTACTCTGTGCCCACGGTGCCAAACGGTGTGACCAGGATCCCGTCGGTGGGCGAGGCCCCGTCCCACCCCTCCACCCGCCACCCGTCTGTGGCCAGCACCCGCCTCCCCTCGGTGGGGGAGGAGTCCACGCACCCTCTGCTGGTGGCCGACGATGCGGTAAGACCACAGTGACAACGCAGATTAACTTGTTCAGTCACAGCAGTTGTTTTTGGCAGCACGTTTTGATTTTTTTGTTTTTTAGTCTCTTGAATAGTTATCGTTTAGTTTCAGTCACATTTTAGTCACCTGGAATGTCTTGGTGTTAAGTCTAGTTTTAGTCTATTAAATATCATAGGATTGTAGTCGACTAAATCTACAGTTGATTTAGTCGACTAAAATGTATTTCGGCGGGCCTTGATGCCGTCGTAATGGCTGTTTTAACGCTTGCTGAAAACAGCCGATCTACAATGCTCATTTATTCATATAATAATGAATATACACAGACACAAATCTACACTTCATGGAGTACTTTTTTTGGACCTGGTGATGTAAATAAAATACATACTTTTAATGTGCTCCTGCTAAGAGTAGAAAGGACAACTATAACTATCAAGATGTTAATTTATTCATCTGATAGTGTAATATAAACATAGATGCCGATGGCTCTCCGTTCTACACTTGTCATTTATGCTTGTAGATCAGCTGTTTTTGGCACTTTGCTCACGGACCCCCCCATCTCAAAATATGTAGTTCCAGGGACCCCCCAGAAGCCAATATTTTAGTTAAAAATGTTCGCCCTGAAATATATATTCAAAGATTTGCGCCACATTTTCACGACTTTTCAAAAATAGCAGACCTACAAGCTCGTAGCGCGCCACTCGGTGGCGCGCTATGAGCTTGTAGATCTGCTATTTTTCAATAGCTAAATTATAACATAATGTTTACGGCATTTTGCTGCCGTGTTGGGCCCGGTTCCGATACCGAGTACGAGTACTTTAGGGTGGTATCGTCCCGAGTACCCGATACCAGTATCGGTATCGGAACAACTCTAGTCCTTGACATGAAATGGTTTGAGCACCACTGATAAAGAAACACAGGTTTTTTTTCTGAAAAACCGTCTTGATTTAGAAGACATTTTGTAGAAATGTCTTAAATGGGTTAAAGCAGCAGTAATATCAAATGCAAAGTTAAATTCAGTGTTTCTTTTGAGGGGCGCCTAGCCCGCCCTATGTCCAGCTTTGAGCGTCTGTGTAAACACAAACATTGAAGCCAAAAGTGGGGACGCAAATTGTGATTGGCCACACACGGGTGTGTTCTTTTTTTTTTTTTATGTTGCCTCAACATTTCTTCAAAGTCATGAATATGTCTTCTTAGATGTTAGAACTTCTGGAACAATTTTTAAAATAAATATGTACCTTCAACTATGAAAACAAAAAAATACAGTAAAATTAAGTCATTAATGTTGATTTTGGCTTCCTTGAAGGCAGGAAAAAAAAACATTCAAAACCCTAAAAAAAATGCGGGTATGCTTTGGAAAATAAACAGCAGTATTGTGTATGTGATTTGTTAGTCAAAAGAACATGCAAATAAAGAACCTGAAAGAATAATGACGTGTATATATTGCAATAACCTCTGCAGATACACACCTACGTCAACACCACGGGCCTGCTGGAAGATCAGCCCAGCCCGCTGACGGCCACCACACCTCTGGAGAGCCCCGGCTCTCCCCGGTCCCAGTGCCCCCCGACCCCCCCGCCTCCTCCCCGGGGGGTCCGCACTGAGCCCCTGGGGGCCTTGCCCTCCTCGCAGCCGCCGCCGCCGCCGGCGGGGGAGCCCCAGGTCCTGATGGAGCCAGAGGGGGTGCGCTTCGTGCTGGGCCCCACCCCCGTGCAGAGGCAGCTGATGGCCAAGGAGAAGGAGCAGCATCTCCAGCCCCCCGGGGAGGGGGAAGAGGAGGAGGAGGAGGAGGGGGAGGAGGGTAAGGAGAGCGCCGGGGGGGAACCCGGGTCAGAGACTAACGGCCACGTGGACGCTCAGCAAAGTGCCGTGGCGGCGGAGGCCGAGCCGCCGCCGCCGCCGCCACTGGCGGCCCACCACCACACACACTCCAACGGCTCCGCTGCCCCTGCTGCGTCATCCAGAACCTCCCCCACCTCCGTCACCCCGACCTCCTCCTCCTGCAACCCGGCCACGGCTCCCCGGCGCCACCGCCCGCCCCCCCTCACGCCCGCCGCCGACGTCGTCCAGAATGTCAACAACTCTGCCCAGCGGCGGACGGCCCTGCTGGACTACGAGAACCTCCCCGCGCTGCCGCCCGTCTGGGAGACCCGGAAGCCCAGCGCGGAGGAGGAGGCGGAGAACAACGGCCGCGGCGGCCTGAAGACGCCCTCGGTGAACGGCTACAACCACCACCACCATCACCACCACCACCACCACAGCCTGCTCCACCACTCCTACAGCCACCCGCTGTCCGCCTCGCTGGAGCCCTCCCACAACTACGTGAACACGGAGAACGTGTCGGCGGCGCCGCTCAGCGCCCACCGGCCCGACACGGCCCGCCGCGGCCGCACGGAGGGACCCACCATCTTCAACTTCGACTTCCGCCGGCCGCTGCCGTTCGGCAGCCTGGGGGCGGCGGAGCCGGCCAAGACTCTCAACTACATCGAGGTGGAGATGGACGGCTGCGGCGGGGCTAGCGGGCTCGGCGGCGGCAGCAGCAACAAGGGCGGTGCCGCCTCGGACGGCAGCAACCCCCACACGCCGCGCACGCCCACCTCCCCGCTGCACCCCAGCACGCCCACGCGACGCACAGAGCTGTACGCACTCATTGACATTGAGCGCACGGCCGCCATGTCTAACCTACAGATGTCGCGGCCGCGGGACGACGGCACGTCGCGTAAGACGCGGCACAACAGCACGGAGCTGCCCACCAAAAGCACTGTTTGACCTACGCAAACCCCCCACCCTCCCCAATTAACACTTTTGCCTCTAAATACGATACACATGATTGGCACACAACGGGATGCCATCTTTATATTCTTATAATGGAGAGACTTTGAAAGATGCTGAATATCGAGAGACTCCGCGAGGAGGGAAAACAAAAAGTCTTAAGTTAGTTAACAGACTTTTTTTTTTTTTTTTTTTTTGCGTGTGGTTACCTGTAAAAAGGAAAAGTTCAGGTAGACCAAAAAAGAAAGATAAAAGAAAAAAACAAAACATGTAAACCCTAGGTACTTGCCATATACCAATTTATTCCTATGGTAATATCTGCATACCTCTTTTTTTCCTTCACTCATTCTACAGTGCATTTTGGGTTTGTTTATTATGTTAATAAGACTGGACTGCATTCCTCCTCCTCCTCCTCACCCCATTCCCTCTCCTTATATGGTACAAATCAGTATTACTGAGCAAAGCATTCCATTTAGCCTTTTTTTTTTTTATATATATATGATTCACTACATGCTGCTGTAATTTCAGTATCTAAGGATGACATGGTACACTACATTATGTTTCTGACTATGTACAGTAGATTCTGGCACAATAAATGTCTGTTCTGTTTTTATTTGTACTTTAGCCCGATTAGAGGCCTGTCTTTTTTTCTTTTTTTATCTCATTATCTAGTGAGATTGCCCAGTTACTTCTTATCGTGTCATGCAGCAGGCTGCCTTGGGGGGAGGGGGGTTGTAGTGACGGGACCTAGGCTAAGTAAACGGGAGGATTTCAGAGATGCAAGATTTAAAGGACCACTTCACCACTTTTCAACCCATCTTCATATTATAGGTCCTCACTAATAATCATGATAAAATGGCACGATTTTTTTCTACTCAGTCTGTGTCTCATAGGAGGGCTGTGGGCAGTTTAGAAACCATCTTCCAGTGACATCATCATTAGGCAGATTTTTTTTTAAACAAGATTTTTTTTTTTTTACAACAATGTTTAGATTTTCATTATCGTGAGAACGATGGCTTCCATTTTCGCAAGCCTGCAGTTTCTATTATCTTGTATTCCCCATCGATGATGTCACTGGAAGACGGTTTCTGAACTGCCCACAGCCCTCCTATGAGACACAGACAGAGTAGGAAAAAATTGTGCCATTTTTTTTTCATGATTATTAGTGAGGACCTATTATATGAAGATGGGTTGAAAAGTGGTGAAGTGGTCCTTTAAGGTCCCTGCACACAGTGCGTTTTTTCGGGATTTCTAGCGGCGTTTCGCCGTCTGTTTTCCGAAAAACGCGTCCAGCGAGCAACCACCTTTTTAGAGGTCAGTTTATTGTACGAGTGCTTCTGTAAGTATTTCTTTTTTTTTTCTTTTTCTTTTTTAAGATGGACTCAGGAGTGGGATGTATGAATCGTATGACAACTGATTGCAATTGGGTGACACACAAGCAAGATTTACTGCACTTTCAAAAAAAGAAATATTGCTAATAAATTGGCCTCATTCATTTTTTTTTAGCTTGCACGCATTATTTTTTTCCCTCAGTTCACACTGCTGAGTCCAACTTTAAGTTACAATCCAGACGTTTTGAGAGACGACGTTCCCTCTCCCGATGGCGGTAGGTAGGTCATTTCAACGAAGGCCAAACGACAATAAAGATGGCGGTGAGTCTAGTCTAGTGTGTCCAGTCCGGTGTTCCCCTTCAAATTTGGATATTAATAACCAGTTTTGGGCGGGAACCCCTTTTGGTGTTAGCATTATGTTATGCTTTAGCTATTGAAAAATAGAAGATCTACAAGCTCATAGCGCGCCACCGAGTGGCGCGCTACGAGCTTGTAGGTCTGCTATTTTTGAAGAATCGAAGAACGACTGACAGAAACATAGCTTTTTCAGAAAACTGTCAGGATGTAGAAGACATTTTTAGAATCTGATCTCAGGTCAAAATGGATTAAACCACTTGTCCGACCTATACCTACCCACACCAGGGTCTAAGTGTACCAATGAAATGGTAATAGAAACCACCACCAACCATTGCAGCTCTACTAGTTGTTGTTTTGGCATACCTAATCCCCATTTTGACCTGAGATCAGATTCTAAAAATGTCTGTTTGAAAATGACAGTTTTCTGAAAAAGCTATGTTTCTATCTCAGTCGTTCTTCGATTTTTCAAAAATAGCAGGCCTACAAGCTATGAGCTTGTAGATCTGCTATTTTTCAATAGCTAAAGCATAACATAATGCTAACACCGAAAGGGGTTCCCGCCCAAAATGGTTAACCAATGTGATAATTTAAAATAAGTCCTGGATTGTAGCTTTAACATCACATTTGATGGCACAATTTTTGTCCCAAATGTCCTATCCTTTAGTCTATTGAAAGTGACATAATTCATTAGTTAAGTCAAAAGAGTGACCTGAATGAAAATGTGTGGCTTTATTGTTTCTACCAGGCCGAAGGCATGGGGAGAGTATGTTTTGCACTCCGTCCGTGTGTGTGTCCGTCCGTCCTTCCGTCCGTCTGTGGACAGCTAATCTCCGGCACCGTTAACCTGGTCGTTGCCAAACTTTGCACACACACTCCCTGGATGCAAACGATGAACCTCTGCCCCGCATTTTCCAGAACGGCCTGTTATAGCGCCACCATGAGGCAGCTTTTCACATTTTTGGCTCAGTTCAGGCTGCATGAACAGCGCTCGAGCGCTCTGTTTCTGCCCCCTCTATGTCGTAACTCTTCTATTAGATGGCTCTGGTATAGACTAAACGGTATGCTTTCGCTTTGGACATACTACATAGTCGTTTAGTATGCATCATACGTACTATTTAGTAGCTAAGCTACTATAACTAGGCTTTCGGACATACTAAAGGGTATGTTGGTATTTATTTTGTACTCTTAGTAGTGGTGACTGGTGAGTAGTACTTTTTAAATTTTGAGCTGCGTTCCATTAATAATTGGCAACTGTTTACTAAGCCTGTACTGATGGTTTGGTACGGTACGGTTTGGTGCTGCTGCTGGTGGCGTGATACTTGACACAAAAAATAGTTCCACGTGACAGCATTCTATGTTTAACGAAAGTTGCGTCGCAGTCCCGCCCCCTTTCATGACGACACGAGGCCCAGGAAATAATTCCCAATGCATTTTTCAAGTATTTATTTAAAGACCTTTTAAGCGTCGTACGAAGCCAACTCGTGACAAATCATGACAACAAACACAATATTTTGGACCAAACAAAGAACAAAAACAACAAAAGAAGTTTGTTTTTTTTCTACTTTTTTTGTTTGGCCCAAAACATTGTGTTTATTGTCATGACTTGTCACGACAAGAGTTGGCTTTGTCCGCGGCGTAAACGTCTTTAAATAAATACTTTCTGAAAAGTATGAGGAAAATGAACGGGGAATTTTTTTCCGGGTCTCTCGAGGGGGCGGGACTGGTAGAAATGGGTCAACAGTACAAGTGACAATTTAGTGTTTTAATGCATGGCCCCCGGTGCCCTCCACCAAATGACCGGAACTACTTCATTCATATTCACCAAAACCAGACCAGAATTCCCACTACGCGACTCAGGTAATCAATATCTTTGCAACCATTTTATTAACTGGTATTGGTAAAAGTATTTCCTACAGCTTTTTTAAGTCCAAAAATCTGAACTAAACCTTTTAACCCATTTTGGGCGGGAACCCCTTTTGGTGTTTTAAACATTGTTATAATTTAGCTATTGAAAAATAGCAGATCTACAAGCTCATAGCGCGCCACCGAGTGGCGCGCTAAGAGCTTGTAGGTCTGCTATTTTTGAAAAATCGTGAAAATGTGGCACAAATCTTTGAATATATATTCTTTCAGAGCCAACGTTTTTAACTCAAATCTTTGCTTCTGAGGGGTTCCTGGAAAAACATATTTTCAGATGGGGGGGTCGGTGGCCAATTACATATCATTTTTGGGGTCCTTGACATGAAATATTGAGCACCACTGATACAGAAACATGAGGTATTTCAGAAAACATTTTTAAAATTTTCGAGGTCAGGCCTACCGAACGTCCCTTACACAATGATAAACTCTGATATACTATATTGTATGGCTGAGTCATTGTGACATGTATTAACCCATTCTGGGCGGGAACCCCTTTTGGTGTTTTAAGCATTATGTTGTACTTTAACTATTGAAAAATAGCAGTCCTACAAGCTCATAGCGCGGCACCGAGTGCCGCGCTATGAGCTTTGAAAAGATTGTGAAAATGTGGCGCAAATCTTTGTGTATATATATTCTTTCAGAGCGAACGTTTTTAACTCAAGTCTTTGCTTCTGAGAGGTCCCTGAAACAACATATTTTCAGATGGGGGTTCGGCGGCCAATTACATATATTTTTGGGGGTCCTTGACGTGAAATATTGAGAACCACTGATACAGAAACATGAGGTTTTTAAACTAAATTTGTGGCACCACTAACCACTGACATAGAAACATAAGTATTTCAGATGATTTAGAAGACATTTTTTAAATTTCGATGTCAGGCCTAAATGGGTTAAGTAAATTAAGTATGTAGTTCAGTAGAAGTAAACGCATTGAAATGTGGAAATACTCCAGTAAACCTCCAATTGTACAGTGCTTGTCCTTGACGTGAAATATTGAGAACCACTGATACAGAAACATGAGGTTTTTAAACTAAATTTAAAGGATCAAGACGTGAAATATTGAGAACCACTGATACAGAAACATGAGGTTTTTAAACTAAATTTAAAGGATCAAGTGCAGTGACAGATAAGTGGTCTCATAGTAGCACAGCGACTGGCTCTTTCGACATTGGGCAGCGGTGAAAAACGTACTCACTATTTTTTTCTTTACTTGAGTAATGTAAAGTAAGCTGCAATGTAGAAATCCTCATAAAAGTATTCTGAAATAGATCTGCAAGTGAGTGTTGTGAGCTTGCAGATCTGTTTTCAAATCGCCAAAGGATAGATAGAGTTGTAGTGGTTAACCCATTCTGGACGGGAACCCCTTTTGGTGTTTTAACTAAGCATTATGTTATACTTTAACTATTGAAAAATAGCAGATCTACAAGCTCATAGCGCGCCACCGAGTGGCGCGCTACGAGCTTGTAGGTCTGCTATTTTTGAAAAATCGTCAATGTGGCACAAATATTTGAATATAATATTCTTTCAGAGGACTTTTTATTTATTTTGACGTCAGGCCTAAATGGGTTTTAATGCATGTTCTGTAATAATCCAAATCTTCAATGCAAGTATAGTAGTTACGAAGGGTTTCAAATACTTAGTGGAGTAAAAGTACAATATCTTCCTCTGAAATGTAGTTGCGAACGCAGTGAGCATTTACTATGAGACCCAGCAGATCATGTCTGTGTGTCTGTCTGTCACGCAACACCACCCGCCCACCACCAGAGGACGCAGCTGTATCACACACAAAAACACACACACACACACACACATGCACGCACACACACACACACGCACGCACGCACGCACACACACAAAACTTAACTTAAAAAAAACTTAACTTAAAAAAAAACTTAACTTAAAAAAAACACTTAAAAAGGAAAAACTTTAAAAGGAAAAACTTAAAAAAAACTTAACTTAAAAAAAACTTAACTTAAAAAAAACAAAATAAATAACTTAAAAAAACCCTTAAAAAATTACGTAATTTATTCTAATTGTTGTTTTTGCAATTTACGAGCTGCGTTCGCTTCCCGCGTTCGCGCGTCTTACTTGTAGTATAACAAAACATGCACTAACATGGAACCCACAAGGCAGGAGGAAGAGAGGAAGACTTTGGATCAGTGGTTCCCAAACTTTTTCATGTCGAGGACCCCCAAATTGACACTAATTAGCCCCGCGGACCCCCATTTGAAAAGATATGCCAGGGACCTCCATAAGAGTAGATTGTTACGGCTCTCGCAGTGATTCTCAACCCGTTTAATTTCAAGGACCCCCCAGTTTGACATGCATTAGTCTATGCTGGACCCCCCATTTAATGGCATTTCTATCTCTGGGACCCCCAATTTATATTGTAAAATCAATGTTAATTTAACTCTTGAGAGTGTACAAATGGACCATTTGGTTCCAAACTTATCATTTTGCTGGGCACCCCCTGGAACTCCCTCAAGGACCCCCTGGGGGTCCACGGACCCCACTGGAGAATGACCACAGAACGGGAGATGAAGGCACGAGGCCTGTAACTGGATTGGAGCCGGGCACAAGGCCTGTAACTGGATTGGAGCCGGGCACAAGACCTGTAACTGGATTGGAGCCGGGCACAAGACCTGTAACTGGATTGGAGCCGTGCACAAGACCTGTAACTGGATTAGAGCCGGGCACAAGACCTGTAACTGGATTGGAGCCGCGGGCACAAGACCTGTAACTGGATTGGAGCCGGGCACAAGACCTGTAACTGGATTGGAGCCGGGCACAAGACCTGTAACTGGATTGGAGCCGGGCACAAGACCTGTAACTGGATTAGAGCCGGGCACAAGGCCTGTAACTGGATTGGAGCCGGGCACAAGACCTGTAACTGGATTGGAGCCGGAGCACAACGCCTGTAACTGGATTGGAGCCGGGCACAAGACCTGTAACTGGATTGGAGCCGGGCACAAGACCTGTAACTGGATTGGAGCCGGAGCACAAGACCTGTAACTGGATTGGAGCCGGGCACAAGGCCTGTAACTGGATTGGGGCCGGAGCACAAGACCTGTAACTGGATTGGAGCCGGAGCACAAGACCTGTAACTGGATTGGAGCCGGGCACAAGACCTGTAACTGGATTGGAGCCGGAGCACAAGACCGCAGAGGATGGAAGAGTTTCACCAATGGCCTATGTTCCTCAGGGTATTTAAAGGCCTAATTAACCCATTTTGGTGTTTTAAGCATTATGTTATACTTTAGCTATTGAAAAATAGCAGACCTACAAGCTCATAGCGCGGCACCGAGTGCCGCGCTACGAGCTTGTAGGTCTGCTATTTTTTTTAAATCGTGAAAATGTGGCGCAAATTTGAAATATATATTCTCTCAGAGCGAGCGTTTTTAACTCAAATCTTTGCTTCTGGGAAGTCCCTGGAACAACATATTTTCAGATGGGGGTCGGCAGCCAAATACATATAATTTTTGGGGTTCTTGACATGAAATATTGAGCACCGCTAACCACTGACATAGAAACATAAGTATTTCAGATGATTTAGAAGACATTTTTTTAATTTCGATGTCAGGCCTAAATGGGTTAAGTAAATTAAGTATGTAGTGCAGTAGAAGTAAACGCATTGAAATGTGGAAATACTCCAGTAAACCTCCAATTGTACAGTGGAAATACTCCAGTAAACCTCCAATTGTACAGTGGAAATACTCCAGTAAACCTCCAATTGTACAGTGGAAATACTCCAGTAAACCTCCAATTGTACAGTGCTTTATCTCTTTGGCCCTTTTTTCATAACTGTTTGCGATTCATTGGAGAAGTCTCCAGTTCTCATCAAAGACAGCCATTCGGTTGTGTTCTAAAATGAACACACCTGCAGAAAATCAATCTAACCCATCACACTAGCAAAAAGGCTTCATTTCAATGAACGCAGACATGGAAGGAAATCCTTTAAATTGCCTTTGCACAATTTACAACAACCCTGTTTGTAAAATGTCACGGACGAGTACAAAAAATACATAATTATAGAGGTAAAAACACCCTTTGACTTCTTAGCCATGTGTACATAGACAATATTTATACATTTTAAACCATATAATGCACAGATGAGATAAGGCTTTCAATCCGCAGAGTCCCCTTAGCTGAAATAAGGGCAACGGATTCCTTCCATAAAGTGACCTTTTGAAATGTCATTCCTTTTAAATATACTGCTGCAATTTTTCCTTTTCGATGTCACTAAAGAAAGCATCTTCATGAGAAGCCGCTGTACAGGGACACGTAGGTAGGGGGCAGTGACGTAGAGTCTGTGGGGGCCGGGGGGCCAGGGCCCCCATGAGGAATTGGACCAGGGATCTCGGCCCCCATGAGGAATTGGACATGAATATATATTCGCCTCGGTTCGTCCCGTTTGTGCCGCATCTCATGGGGCGGCACGGGCCCCCATGAGGATTATGAAAACTATTCGTCCCTGGTAGGGGGCATTCTCCGTCTGCTTGTCTGTTCCACCAGCTTGTGGTATCCGTCCAGTTTGTCCCTCAGTTTGTTGTAGAGCTGGGAGGAGAAGTCAATGATATCATTTAAAAAAAAAACAGACATTAGACAAACATAACTATAGATAACTTGTTCCTGGTTGCATACAGTAACATCCAAATGAACCGGATCCAGAATGAATTGTATTACCTTCAGTTCAAGGTTCAAGGTTCAACTTTATTGTCAACAATACCAGTTACAGGGTAAAAGGCATGTGAAATTCATTGTGCGTTAAAAGACCATACAACAGCTACAGTCTAGTGTCAAATAATCTGTATAAAGAACTAAGTGCAGGTTAAAACTAACATCTCTAAAGTACACAACTACTGAAAGTGCAAGATCACAGGTGCAAAAATGCAGAAGGCCTTAGACATATGGCCATATAGTCCGGGCCTTGTAGTGTTCAGTGTCTGTTCATGAGTCTGATGGCGGAGAAGAAGAAGAACGTGTTCCATAGTCTCTGTGTGCGGCTGGCGAGGCTGAGGAACCGGTTGCCTGGCCGTGGCCGCCTAGATGGCTCAAACAGGCTGTTGCTGGGATGATGCACATCTTTAACAATCCGTTTCGCCCTGGCCACGCATCGGCTTTCGTATATTCCCTGGAGGGAGGGAAGCTCACCTCCAATGATACGCTGGGCTGCTTTCACTACCCTCTGTAGTGCCCTCTGCTGGCGGACAGTGCAGCTCCCGTACCACACGACGGTTCCACCCGTTAGGATGCTCTCAATGGTGCAGTCATAGAACGACCTCAAGATACGCAGTTGCATTTACCCATCGATTATGTACTATAGATGTTTGATATGGTCATTTCTATTTACAGAATTGAACAATTGTTTTTAACGTACAGAAAATAAGTGCAAATGACAAACCAGATAATATTGTCAGACATTATAAACCACATTATCTGCCAAGATAAGATTTTTAAGTAATGAATATTAGTATCATTTCCTTTCTCATTGTATTTTTTAAATGTTTACAGGTTTGAAGGGCTTTACACGTTCAAGAGTATGGAGCAAATCAACTGTTTAGGGATAAGGGGTTTAGCATGGACGAAAATAGAGCCCAAGGTCAAGGACTCCAGGCAAAGACCAAGGCAAACTACCCCGAGTACCTGGGCTGTACAGGGTGATGGAGACTGACAGGTGGCACACACAAGATGAGAGTGGAGGAGAGAGAGAATATGGAATTATTGCATGTAACCAGAGTTACAACTACTTATAAACCCTCAAATCATGGTTCAAATGTTTTACGTTTTTGATATATTGACATGGGAAATTACATCGTTTTACAACTCCAATTGGGTAGTTATCGTTAATTGCTAGCAACAAACCGTATGTATACAGACTGTCACTTAGAAAAATAGCAAGATGTATACAAGATCATAACTCATTGCATTGCAAATTTGCTGTTCTTGTGAGCTTGTTGATCTGTTTTCACTATTTGTGAAAATGTTTGCCTACAATGACAAAATAGGGATTTTGGATTCCGTTTTTTGCCAACATCATAACAAATCCCTCTACTCCATCACTAGTTTGATTATGACCATAACTACGATAATAGTAGGTGCTGTAACCTATTCCTTACTAGATACCTGTTTCCTGTACCTCAGTAGGTTTTGCTATCTTCTGATAGTACGAGTTTTTTGTAACTTCATTGCATTTTCTCCAAACAGATGTCTTTATTGTATTAAATCAAAGTAACCAATGGAGAAAGGGAAACCCATGGAAAGTATTTGTATACCTTTAGCGACAGTGATGGGAATGTGTTTTTGTTGTAGTTTTGTCTTTAGTTTTTTGTGTAATTATAACTGAACTGGTATTCATTACCAGTAGAAATTAATAATCAAAACTTTAAAGATGGAGTGCCACGATTTTTGTATTTTTCCAGTATTTCATGTGTCTATGAGGTGACAGTACTTCATTAGACACCCTGGAGTCGTTTTTATGTGCAATGGTGTATTCACTTTGTATTTAGGGTTTCTTCCTGGAGGCTGAACCCTTGACAGTCAAACGGGCCAATGAAATAAACAGTAATATAGTGACATCACACTATCAGCCCCTCCCCTAACCCCTCCACCTTTATCATACAACTACAGCTGTGGGTGCGGCTTCAGTTCAGGTGGATCACCACCCATCACCACCCACCAGGCAAACCAGGCATACTTAATGAACTGGTGGGCGTGTCCACATAAAAGCATGATTTTAACAAATACTGTACACTTATTGGAAAAAGTTCTACCTCCTTATATTACAATAATACCTGATGCTCATGTTTTAGGGTGGGAAAAGATCATGGCACTCCATCTTTAACACCATGCGTGATATTAAAGAGACATTATGTAACCACTTAAAGATCATGGCACTCCATCTTTAACACCATGCGTGATATTAAAGAGACGTTATGTAACCACTTAAAGATCATGGCACTCCATCTTTAACACCATGCGTGATATTAAAGAGACATTATGTAACCACTTAAAGATCATGGCACTCCATCTTTATCACCATGCGTGATATTAAAGAGACATTATGAAGCCACTTAAAAATCATGGCACTCCATCTTTAACACCATGCGTGATATTAATGAGACATTATGTAACCACTTAAAGATCATGGCACTCCATCTTTAACACCATGCGTGATATTAATGAGACATTATGTAGCCACTGAAACCCTGTATATTTTGTTATACTGTACCCAAGAGGTACAGTATATACTTGGTCCCCCTTCATTTTTTCCCTCTTTAAATCTCTTTGCTGAAAATAGTGACTCTGCAAGCTCAAAACGTGTGGCAATGCGTTGTGAGCTTATAGATCTGTTTTATTTTCTCTGAATGCTCACCTCTCATGACGTGAGGAGGAGTATGGGCGACCGCGCCTTTGCTGCTGCTGCTCCTATAGGCTCTGGTGGAACAGCCTGCCCTTTTATATTATAAAAAGTGCCAACTTTTAAGTCTTTTAAATTCCTTCTTGAAACGCATTTTTATACTTTGGCTTTCTTTTAACCGCACTTAATGTTTACATCTGTCCTGATCTCGATCTGTTTGTTGTATACTGTTGCACTTTTGTTGCTGTTGCATAATTTCATTGTTGATGTTTTGTTCTCACTCTGCACACCCTGCACTTTGGTCAATTTCAATTGTTGTAAATGTACTTTATAAATAAAGTTTGATTTGATTAACTTGATGTGATGACATGCCCAGATATACAGAAACATAGTTTCAAGTACAAGTTGAACATGATAAAATACAGATGACTTGTTTTCTTTATTTTGTATTGACCAAATCCAAAACAGTATGTACAACAATATGTAACGCGGGAAGCCAACGCAGTCGTAAATTGCAATAACAATTAGAATAAAGTACGTACTTTTTTAAGGTTTTTTTTAAGTTCTCTTTTTTTTATTATAATTTTTTAAGTGTTTTTTTTTAAAGATTTCTTTTTAAGTTAAGTTTTTTTTAAGTTCTTTTTTTAAAAAGTTTTCTTCAAGTTTTGTTTTTTAAAGTTTTTTCTTTTTAAGTTTTTTTTTTAAGTTAAGTTTTGTTTTAAGTTAAGTTTTTTTAAGTTAAGTTTTGTGTGTGTGTGTGTGCGTGTGCGTGTGTTTTTTGTGTGTGATACAGCCGCGCCCTCTGGTGGCGGGCCGGTGGTGTTACAGCGTGACACACACAGACAGACAGACAGACAGTTTAGGCCATCTTCTATAGTTAGTGCTCACTGCGTTAAAATAAAAATAAATGTTTATTCAATAATAAACATTACAACATAAACGTATAGTCTACAATATTTACAATAAATGTACTATATGTATCAACAATGTGTAATAATAATTGTGTATAATAAACATTATAAAACAATACAAAAAAATTTACAATCTATATCTACGCACCACGTCTCTGTCTGTACGTACATGTGTACCGCTGTAATCCACGTAAATCGAGAACCGTGAATCCGACTTCAAATTCGACGCACGCGTTCCAAACGCGCAGTGCAGTGCCTGGTGTCGAATCGTTCGGACCCACGGTTGTGCAGAACCGCCACAAAAGGCCCTGGACAGGCCCCTGCCCAGGCTCCATATGGAGCTGGCCTGTTCTGACATCACAACACACCATATTTGGGCATGGCTGACACAGAACTCCATAAACTGGCCTGTTCTGACATCACAACACACCATATTTGGGCATGGCTGACACAGAACTCCATAAGCTGGCCTGTTCTGACATCACACCACTCCATATTTTGGCATTTGCGCACACAGAACTCCATAAACTGGCCTGTTCTGACATCACAACACTCCATATTTGGGCATTTGCGCACACAGAACTCCATACGCTGGCCTGTTCTGACATCACACCACTCCATATTTGGGCATTTGCGCACACAGAACTCCATAAGCTGGCCTGTTCTGACATCACACCACTCCATATTTGGGCATGCCTGACACAGAACTCCATACATAGGAATAAAGGGACACAGAGAGACACATACAGAAATCTCCAAATATGGGCATAAAAGGGACACAGTCACAGACAGATGGGTGGAACGGGTACTCTGACAGTTCGCCCCACCGACTTCAACTTCGACACACGCGTTCCACACCCCCACAGGGAGTGCAGTGCCCGATATCGAGTTGGTCGGACCCACGGTTGTCCAGAACCGCCACAAAAGGCCTCTACCGCAGGCTCCATATATGGAGCTAGCCTGTTATGACATCACAACACTTCCATATTTTGGGCATGCCTGACATCACAACACTCCATATTTGGGCATGCCTGACACAGAACTCCATATATAGGAATAAAGGCACACGGAGAGAAATCTCCATATATGGGCATAAAAGGGACACAGACAGATGGGTGGAACGGGTACTCTGACACGGGTACAACGGGTATTGATCGGCTCTACAGCCGGGCACCGGTCTAGTCATTTACAATCTGAAGTAGAGTCTATATACGTGGACCCCACCTTCACTTAACCCATTTTGACCTGAGATCAGATTCTAAAAATGTCTTCTACAGCAGAAGTTTTCTGAAAAGGCTATGTTTCTATGTCAGTCGTTCTTCGATTTTTCAAAAATAGCAGACCTACAAGCTGAGCTTGTAGGTCTGCTATTTTTCAATAGCTAAAGCATATCATAATGCTAACACCAAAAGGGGTTCCCGCCCAAAATGGGTTTTTAATGTGACCCGCATTAAGTGAAGGTGGCGGCCGCATGTGGCTGTTACAGTTCCAAACATGCAAACATAACCCGCTTTAATTACTTCAGTCTAAATTAGTAGCTTAATTAATGACTGGTATTACAATTTTATTGTCTCTTTTATGTCTAATATCTTTTTATTTGCAGTTCTTAAAGAACACATGTGCATAACAGTCATACACATATGTTCTTTATGAACATATTTATTTAATTTCAAATGCATTTAGTTATACTATAACTAAATGCATTTGAAATTAAACAAAAATTTTACTTTTCAGGATTTCAATTCAAATATAGCAAAACAGCAGATCTACAAGCTCAAAGCGCATTTTGAGCTCGTAGATCTGCTATTTTAGATACGACAGTAATGTGGCCCTCTGGAGTGAGTGTGGAACTATATAGTGTCCATCTAAAGGCTCAATCATAGTCTGGATTTTCGGTGGTGAGCTGACCACCGGAGCTGAAATAACGTTGAGCGGTGGTGAGTAAAAACAGAGAGAAGGGCTGGAGTGGTGGCAGTGGTTTGTGACGTCATGTTGTAGTTCGGTGGTCACCTAACCACCGAAAATCCAGACTATGTATGAGCCTTAAGTCCATCTTCAAAGTTGCCCACCCCATGGTCTATCACAGATCATTGCAGAGGAGAAATGCCACGCACGTGGCAGACAATCTCCAGGTATTGCAGCTTGTCCAGCAGCGTCTTGTTGTCCACCTCCAGCGCCTCGAGGCGGCTCTCTAGGTCCTTCACGTAGGCCTTGTTCCTCTGTCGAGACACTCTGGCCTGAACCTTGTTCTGCTGGAGACGGAGCTCCTTCTTCTGCTCGGCGTCCATCGTGACATTGTACCGGCGGCGCCTGGTGGCGGCCTTCTGAGGTAGACCCACTGCCGCGCTGCTGGGCGGCCAGGGCGGGGGGCTTCTTTGCACCGCATCCGCCGCCATCGCTGTCCCCTGCTGGGGGACGATGTTGTACACGGTGGGGAACACCTGAGGAAGCCGGCCGGTGGTCATCGCTTCCTGGAGAAGTGCTGAGCTGCTGCGGGTGGCCATCAACGTCCCGTGTGGAACACCCATGAAGCTGGGACTGTTGACGGCGGCCATCGGAGGAGGAGGAGGAGGAAGGCTTGAGGAGCCAGGGCTGGTCGCTGCCATCTGACGACGATGCTCAGCAGTGGCGGTGTCCAAGTCCATCATCGCCGCCGCGGTCTCCTCCGGAGGAAGGATGGCATCGGGGAAAAGCAGCTCGAGTAACGAAGCCGTTCTTTCGTCATCGTTCTCTCCTCCTGTGGCAGCTGGCGTCGTCATCATCACGCTACACCCACCGGCGGCGGTCGTCTGAGGACCAGCTGACGACCACCTGCCGTGTGCGGTGGTGTGCGTCTGAGGACGGGGCGTGCAGAGGAAGGGGTCCATCATGGGGTCCATCATTGTCCCCTGAGTAGGGCCGGAGTCGTCGGGGTGAAGCAGCCTGTCGTAGATGGCAGCGATAGACAGGTCTTCTAAATGGTCTCCTCCCGTGCCGGCCTGAAGAGACCACGCGTTGTAGCCGCTGGGTGGCAGCTGCTGGTCATAATACTGCCAGCAGGGTGCGATGTCCCACCCCAGCGTCTCATCCAGGGTGGAGTAAGACACGGACGGGCCTGTTGCAAGGACCTGATACGGCTGATGGAGATACTCAGCGGTCTTCATGTTTCGTTCAAAGTTGCTGCCGCAATGAGTTGCTGAGATGCCTTGAAGCTGTCTGTGTGTCTCCCTTTGCACTGTGTTGGACGAAGTCAAAGGTGTAAATGAGGTGTTGAACTTGGGAAACGAATTTAAGCTGGAACTGGCCAATCACAGCGCAGGGTTCCATCAACAGTTCGCGGTACGGTTGCCACGGCGACGCCGATCTGCTGCAACGTCATCCGTGCGTCATTTTAAAAACGAAACGCGCAACGTTGGAAAACTCGTCTTTGTGGACTGGCCGAGAGAACTCGGCTTCGTGTTACCACGGGCCGGCGACGCTTCTGGTCCATAGCCCTAATGCCCTTTGCTGAAAGACATTAGAGCTACCTATGGACCATGGCTAGGCGACGCCGATCATCGCAGTTCGCGAACTTCGTGGTGTGAACGTGAACCTGACGGTGGAAGGGAGGGGAGCGCTCAGGCGCAGTGTTGCTTGACGAGGGAAGAGCAGCGGATCTGCTATTTTCAGAAGATTTTTGATACGTGTGTGAAACCCTGGTGAAATGAGACATTCTGCATATGGTAGACTATGGTACATTTTGATACCGATACTTTTGTACTTTTACTCAATTAGGCCTACATTTTGAATTCCGGATTTTTACTTGTAATGGAGTATTCTATATTGCAGTATACTTTAGTTTTACTTGAGTAAAAACATTTGAGTAACTGAGCGTCCCTTACCAACTCGCCCCCACGAAAAGTGTTATTTTTAACAGTTAATTTATATCTGACTGACTCCCTCCCTCCCTCTCCCTGCTGCTGAAATCTGAAACATATACGGAGACGGTGTTTTCAGTGCTGTGTAAACAATCCACGAGACATGGTAGGTGAATAGGGAAAAAAAAGTTAACTAATAGCTATCACAATGACACTTCTCCAGTTGATTACTTATATTAAAACTAAGATTTTTTGTATTACAAGTTTTCTGAAATGATATGTTTAAATATGCAAACTAGGCATTATATGCGCTAATTTGCATACATTTCGGGACGATAAATCTGAAGATCGGATAAAGCCAGGTTCAAAATGATTGTTTCATATTTTGTTGACATATTAGAGACAAAGAAAATTACAGAAGGGATTTTAGATATCTCTAATTATCACTCCACAAATCAGAAAATAGTGTCAACAGGTATAAAAAACCCAATTTTCGGCATGTTTTTATGTATAAAATGTGATGTAAATCAGGCTGTGAATGATATATCAACAAACCCATCTGTAAATATCTGCAGAATATAGTTATGAATAAGACTGGAAAGTTTGGTGTATGTGAGTGCAACTGAAGTGGAGATTCTTTGTCCCAGGTATGAGGAAAACTCATTTTGAGTAAACGGCCTTTAAAGAATTGTATTGTAAAATTTCAAAACGTTTTATTTGAAGCCACTATTTTGAGACAAAATATCTCATCCAAACCTTGGCAACAACATATAATGCCATATATCATTGGAAAGGTCTGGACCTCGAGCTGACTGTGGTTTGATCCAAATATGGTCACTTCCTTTGTACCAACAACCAATCATGAAAATTGAGAGGGTGGATTTTCACCCAGCAAAACGAGCTGTCATTGGCTAAAATAAACTACTAAAATAAACATCTAAATCTGTGTTTTGAATGTTTATTTTGCTTTAGTTTGAAAGAAAACATGTTTAGGAAGCAAAATAGCAAAAAGAAAAAGAAAAAGAAAAATCATGATTTCACCTACCATGTCTCACCTTAATTTTATTAAACACATTTCTTCCATATGTAGCCCATGTTTTGTAATTGCATCATCATGCTATTATTATGTCCTGCATGGATATACAGAGTGAACTCAACAATTATAATATGATAATACCTTTTATATATTAATCATCACCATTTCACCAGCATGAATTATGTTTGTTATTTACAGTGAGATGGAAAAGGGGCGACCCCTGCACTACCCCTTTTCCCACCATGCACTGGTTCCCAGGGGTGCTTAATTGAGGGAGTTCCAGGGGGTCCCCAGCTAAATGATAATTTGGAAGTTGGAACCAAATGGACCCTTATGGGTCTGTAACTCTCTGAGAGTTACCAAATGGTCCATTTGGTTCCATTTGTACAATGGATCAATCAATATGATCCATTGTGCATATTGATTGATTGATTGATTGATTGATTGATTGATTTATTAACAGTTTACAGAATTACAGTACATTTTCAAGTACAACTCAATACAAAAACTGTTAACTGTGAGTGGACGACACCATAACGCATTAAACCTGTTTACAATAGGGCCCACCATTTTCAATTCATCAAAACATTTAGAGACGCACGAATATACATTACACAACTAGTATATATCCTTTCAAATGGGGGTCAAATGCGGGCTAATTAGTGTCAAATTGGGGGTCCTTGACGTGAGAAAGTTTGGGAGAGAGAGAGAGGGGATTATTCGTCCTGCCTCTTTAACGGTTTGAAAGGCCAGTAACGCGCGGCTGCTCTCCTCCGTCATGATGTCAATCCCAAAAGTCAATGCGGCAAAGATGGCGGCGGTGTTGGAGCGGAGTTTCATAGAGATATGTGGATTTGAGAGGGAAACGCCACACCGGTTCCGAGAAATAACTGTAAACCTAGGTAAAGTGGTTTTCCGAATGACATTTACCACCAGCCCCGCGGCCTTGTTTTCCTGTGAGAAGGTTTTGCGTGTTTGTTTTGTTAGTCGAGGCAGTGAGGTCGTGACACACACACACACACATGCGAGCTGAATGGGGCTAACATGCTAACATGCTAATATCCCCTGTACTGTCAGGCTGTCACTCACTCGGGTGTCCCACATAATAATAACAGCCATTTGTTAGCTGTCGTTACATGCTTTTCCCTGTGTATTATTATCATCATTATAGTGTGTATGTGATACTGGTGTACCAGCCAACATGCTTTAGTTTAAGCTAGAGCTAAGGATGCAGGGCATGATTCCAGTGTCCAGTGAGCTAGTTGGCAGACTGGCACTGATTGTTGTGTCTGAATACCTTTCACTAGCCCCTTACCTAGGGACTAAGTATTTACCTGCTTGTCACTGAATCAAAGAGGAGATCAGGGCAAAAACACTGTCAGAAGTGAGGTTAAATTGTATTACTATTATTATGATTCCTCCTAGGTCAGGTTCAAGCCTTATCCTTATGTTTGGAAACAAGCCCTCATGAATGAACCACAATGGAAACTAGCCCCCAGGGCTTTTTGTGTTATTCCTTTAGCATTATTGTGTAGCTGGCTGTACATTTGTACTTTTTACTAGGGTATTGTTAATCATGGATACTGGTAATAGATACTTTGACAATGTAAATGTTGTTATGGTCGAGAGTTGTCTATGTACTTTGCTAAAAACGACGTTACATTCAGAGGCATATTTAGTATTTACCATAGAGGTAAATGCTAAATTTGAAAAATACAACTGAGGAAAAAAAAGAGAAGAAAAACACCAAACCAGAACTATTTGTGGGCAGCAGATTAGCTCCTCTGCCCGCGTGTGACCCTCACCCATATAGGAATGCAAATGCAAGCCTTTGTCTCATGGGGGTCTGAGGGGACCATCACCTGTACTCGCCTGGCAGGAAGATGGAACAATCTCTTTGAAAAGTGTTTCTGATTGTTCAACCACAAAATGCATTTGGAAAGTGGGATGCAAATTAAGTTAGTACAGTCCGACAACGCCTGTTCCCACTCAATTTAAACAAATACAATAATATTGCTTGTCATTTACTTCCAATGCAATGTTGAAATGGGTCACTAATTTGTGCATGTCATGTTCGCAATGCTGCATATCCCTACTGTGCTCTTTTTTTCTTTTTAAAATAAAAATGCATGCATTCATTATACTTTTCAGTTTTGAAGTATTGTTTTTATTTTTGTCTCCCTAAAATGTATCTTGTGTGTATCCTTGCTGTGTCATACACAACAACAAACTATTTACACCCATCAAACAGTTTTTGCTAAGTTAGTTATCATGCACTTGTTTTGACTTGGGGTATGTGTTGATATTATTTTCTATTTTCCATAGGTCTCAATGCACTTCCCGGAGGGGTCAAGTTCCCAGACAGTGCAGGAGGTTTTCACTATGAAGAGAGTGGTAAACTGCTGTCCGTCACCAGCAACAGATTTGTACATTGGTGAGAGTTTTGATTATGGCTGTTGATGGCGCCAGTGCAGTGCTGTATCTATTGGTGATGTTTAACATTTAGGCCTGACGTCAAAATGTAAAAAGAACATCTTCTAAATCCTGACAGTTTTCTGAAATACCTATGTTTCTATATCAGTGGTGCTCAATATTTCATGTCAAGGACCCCAAAAATTATATATAATTAGCCCCCATTTGTAAATATGTTGTTCCAGGGACCTCCCAGAAGCAAAGATTTGAGTTAAAAATGTTCTCTCTGAAAGAATATATATTCAAAGATTTGCACCACATTTTCACGATTTTTCAAAAATAGCAGATCTACAAGCTCGTAGTGCGGCACTTGGTGCTTGAGCTTGCGAAAGGGCAGCATTAACCACATGCAAATGTCCTTCAACTTAATGAGCTCATGCATTTTACCACGCCATCTGTAACGCACCTGTCAACAATGATGTCTGACGTGCCCACATCAACAAACAAACAAGCAGTGAGTGAAGCAGTTTTTGATCCCGGTTCTGTTTCCACATCATCCTCAGGTCCACGTCAGGAGACACGGTGTGGCTGGTGGAGCAGTCTATGGACACAAACTTGCTAAACAACGCCGTGAAGGTCAAGTTCAGCCAGTGCACCGTGCTGCCCGGCGGCGTGTCCATCCAGGAGACGGCCAACAATGTCCTCGTCTTCATCGCCACCAACCAGACCGTCCACCGTCTGGTGCTGCCTCATCCCACACGCATGTATCGCAATGTGAGTTCCTGTCTGAGTAGGGTTTTTTTTGTGGTTTTAGTCACATTTTAGTCACCTGGAATGTCTTAGTGTTAGTGACTAAATCTACAGTTGGTTTAGTTGACTAAAATGTATTTTGTCGGGCCTTGATGCCGTCGTAATGGCTGATTTTACACTTGCTGTAGCCGATCTACAAACTCACAACACGTCGTGCTGCGACGCGTTCTTGTAGATCGGCTATTTGCAGCATGCAACCAAGTGTAAAATGACTTATACTGGATCTCTTGTCCACTAGTCTCTTCCTAACATTTCAGTCTGGTTTTTATTTGTTGACGAAATTGTCAGTATATTTAGTCTTAGTTGTAGTCATCAAAGATTAGTTTTTATTTAGTTTCCATTTAGTTTTCCTCAGTGGAAAAAAGTAGTCGACGAACATTTTTCGTCTTAGTTTTAGTCGATGGAATCAACACTGGTGTAGAGACTAGAGAGATCCCGAGACCAGGGAATATTCTTGGCCTCCAGTCCTGCCAGAATCAAACCAAAAAACTATCTCTAAAAAAATATAATGTCTAATAATGGTGTGTCGTAGCTGTGCAGTATCAACAGCAAGTTGATAACTAGAAAAGTAGTTCCTGCAGAAACTGTGGGCTCGCTGAAAACCTGTAATGTATTTATATACAGTAGAAAGTTCCCCGATCCAGTGACTCCAGTCCAGGTTTGAATGTGTTGTTGTTATAGCAACGCTATATGCATTGTCATAGCAACCACAGATTGCACCCTCTGTAACATTGGTCCGGTTCCTATAGCAACGCCCCACCGTTCCAACTATGGGATTGCAAATATAATCGTAGTGCAAACCAGTAAGATCTGACCCTTCCTCGTGCAAGTTTGACTGCAGCAGGGCAACCACACACACACACACACTTCTACTCACACGTTTTTTTGCGGGAACCCTTTTTAGCTATTGAAAAATAGCAGATCTACAAGCTCATAGCGCGCCACCGAGTGGCGCGCTACGAGCTTGTAGGTCTGCTATTTTTGAAAAATCGAAGAACATAGCTTTTTCAGAAAACCGTCAGGATGTAGAAGACATTTTTAGAATCTGATCTCAGGTCAAAATGGGTTAATCAATCATTTGTAGTTGTATGAGCAATAGTTGTGGCAATGGGGCCTGTCTTTGTCTGTCTGCGGCGGCCACAGCCAGCCTACCATCCTGTGGGGCAAAAACACTAAAAGGCTAACATTCAAACTTCTTCTCTCCTCCTCCACCGTCCATAATCCCTCCACTAACTAACTAGGAGCTGGTGACGGAGAGCCACATGCAGTCCATCTTCACGGACGTGGGCAAGCTGAGCCTGCAGGACCCGGCCCACAGTTTCGTCATCCCCACCCAGGCCGGTCAAACGGGGAGTCCCAGCGCCGCCACGGCCTGGCTCAGTCGCCAGGGAGACGCCCAGTACGCTCTGGCCTCGCCTGCTGGGGGCATCCTGGTCGTCACCCTGCCGCCCCATGACTTGCAGGGTAAGACTTAACCCGTTTAGGCCTGACGTAAAAAAAAATGTCTTCTAAATCCTGACAGTTTTCTGAAATACCTCCTGTTTCTATATCAGTGGTTCTCCATATTTCATGTCAAGAACCCCAAAAATGATATGTAATTGGCCACCGACCCCCATCTGAAAATATGTTCTTCCAGGAACCCCTCAGAAGCATTGAGTTGAGTTAAAACGTTCGCTTTTATATACGTTCAAAGATTTGCGCCACATTTTCACGATTTTTCAAAAATAGCAGACCTACCTTGTAGATCTGCTATTTTTCAATAGTTAAAGTATAACGTAATGCTTAGAACACCAAAAGGGGTTCCTGCCTAAAATGGGTTAAGAGTGTACCCTGGCTGGGATTCAGGAACTCAACTGAAGCTAGGCTGTGACATGTATTGTGCGTCATGCATAACCACTTTAACCATTGTTTTTAAACTTTAGCTGTTGAAAAACAGCAGATATAAAAGCTCATAGTGTGGCACCGAGTGCCGCGCTACGAGCTTGTAGATCTGCTATTTTTGAGTGGTGTAAACCACTCCTACAACTGGCTTTGTTGTGCAGAAAAAATGAGCATGGTTGCTATGTTCACCCTGTTCACCCGGGTGTGATTTCATTATTACGTCAGACATGATTTGCAGAAAAAATGAGCATGTTTGCTATGTTCACCCTGTTCACCCGGGTGTGATTTCATTACGTCAGACATGATTTCATTACGTCAGACAGGCTAAGACCTTACACCACTCAGTTCACACGGGTGTGATTTTTGAGTGGTGTAAACCACTCCTACAACTGGCTTTGTTGTGCAGAAAAAATGAGCATGGTTGCTATGTTCACCCTACCCTGTTCACCCGGGTGTGATTTCATTACGTCAGACATGATTTGCAGAAAAAATGAGCATGGTTGCTATGTTCACCCTGTTCACCCGGGTGTGATTTCATTACGTCAGACATGATTTCATTACGTCAGACAGGCTAAGACCTTACACCACTCAGTTCACACGGGTGTGATTTTTTTTAATACATAGTGAAAATGTGTGCAAATCTTTGAATATATATTCTTTCACACGGTTTTTAACTCAAATATTTGCTTCTGTGGGTCCCTGGAACAAAATAGTTTGAGATGGGGGTCGGCGACCAAATATATATATAATTGTGGGGCTTCTTCTTGACATTTTTTGAGAACCACTGACATAGGTTTTTTTCCCAAAAATCATTTGTAGAATCTGGTCTCGGGTCTCATTGGGTTAAAGCAGGTGCCCCGTGGTTACAATTGTGACAATATTTGTCCATTTTGGTGGCGTTGGTTTCATTGCAGGGAGCGTGTCGGTGGTGGAGCTGAAGAGGAGCACGGTGATGCAGCGTCTGGCCGGCTGGATGCCCACGGCCATGCGTGGGGAGCAGAGCCCCGGGGACCTGGCGCTCAGTCTGGCCGCCCGGGAGTACGAGGACGACACCTTCATCTTTGCCCTCTGCCAGGATCACAAACTACGTGTGTGGTCCTACAGGGTATGGCCGATGCGCACACACACACCAATAAACAGGATTATATTAAAAATAATTAAATATTAAAACTACCAGGTTAGACACTTTAGAAATAGAGGGATGGAAGCGCTAGCCTGCAGGGATCAGTTAGTGGCTCTTAGATGGGTGCTCTTTGGTGATACAGGTAGAACCATATAGACAAAGGGTATCCTTCCTCCAAGTTGTACTGCTTGTCAAGTTGTAAGTTGCAGACTTGAAAAGAAAAGAAGGGAATCCAAGTAGGGCTGGGTGCAATAACCGCAATATCGCCATACCGCCGGTATACAACGCATACCGCGGTATCGGGTTCGTTACCGCGGTAAAAAAAAAGAACCTGTTCTGGCGCCCTAGGTTCTAACCCTAGTTCTAACCCTAACCCTGGGTTCTAGGCCTAAGTGCATATGGTTGATATGAAATAAAGTGTATCATAATAAACAGTGAGGCTCAGTCAGTCTAATCATATGCCAGCAACACCAGAGGGAGTTCAACAAACCATGTGCAACCCAGATTCGGCACAAACTAGTATTGATTGATTGATTGAACTATTTATTAACAGTTTGCAGAATTACAGTAGCCTACATTTCAAGCACAACTCAATACAAAGACTGTTAACTGCGAGTGGACGACCCAATTACCCAGCGGTAATTATCGCCATACTGGCGGTATGGGGGCCGACAATAACCGCGGTAATAAAAATCCCATACCGCCACAGCCCTAAATCCAAGGCGTTTCGACCAAAAGGTATTCGTCAGGGTCTACCAGGTTAGACACCTCTGAAGGGTAAAAACATGGCAGGCTAGTAAGCAACCATATCCATCCATGTTCTACCGCTTATCCGTAGTCGGGTCGCGGGGGCAACAGCTCCACCAGAGAGCTCCAGACTTCCCTCTCCAGAGCAACATTAGTAACTTTCAACCTGGGGGACCTCGAGACGTTCCAGGCCCAGTGAGTCGATGTAATCCCTCCATCTGGTTCTGGCCACCCCGGGGTCTCTTCCCAGTGGGACTCGGTGGCATCGAGGACCTCCCTTGGGAGACGCTCGAGAGGCATCCTAACCAGATGCCCCGAACCACCAAAGCTGGCTCTTTTCCAGGCGAAGAAGCAGCGACTCTACTTCGAGTCTCTTAACTTCTCACCCTATATCTCTAAGGGAGATGCCAGCCACACGCCGGAGGAAACTAATTTCGGCCACTTGTATTCGCAACCTTATTCTTTCGGTCATGACCCACACTTCATGACCATACTCCATAGGTGAGAGTAGGAAACGAAGATTGCTCGGTAGACTGAGAGCTTTACCTTCTGGCTCAGCTCCGTAAGCAACCCATCTGCAGCTAATACAATGAATAATGGGTGTTGTTCGATTTAGGGGTATAAGATTTCATACCAAGAAATGGTAGGGAAGGAACCCCTTTTGGTGTTAGCATTATGTTATGCTTTAGCTATTGAAAAATAGCAGATCTACAAGCTCATAGCGCGCCACCGAGTGGCGCGCTATGAACTTGTAGGTCTGCTATTTTTTTTAAATCGTGAAAATGCGGCACAAATCTTTGAATATATATTCTTTCAGAAGACGTTTTTTCTTGAGTGGTGCAAACCACTCCAACAACTGGCTTTGTTAGTACCCGTGTGTGTTTGTGCCTGTACGGGTGAGCATGGTTGCTATGGTTAGTACGTGACGTCACTGACATCACCGACACAGATGCTTTCCTGGTTCTAATGTACAGTAACTATAACAATAAATGTGTAGTTGCACCACTCAGTTCACACGGGTGTGATTTTTATTCGACGCCAGGCCTAAATGGGTTAGTATCATGTACAGTTGGGTGCCACCAATATTGTCCCTTATTATTTGACCCATTTAGGCCTGACCTCAAAATTAAAAAAAATCCTTCTAAATCCTCCAGTTTTCTGAAATAAATATTTTCACGATTTTTCAAAAATAGCAGACCTACAAGCTCGTAGCGCGCCACTCGGTGGCGCGCTATGAGCTTGTAGATCTGCTATTTTTCAATAGCTAAATTATAACAATGTTTAAAACACCAAAAGGGGTTCCCGCCCAAAATGGGTTAACTGTCCTTTTGCGCAGATCACGCAAACCTCAGCAAAAAGAAAAGGACAATATCGATGGCCTCCAACTGTAGTAATATTCTCTCCTGCAGGTCCAGGCGTGTCTCCTGGAGGTGGACATGTTGGAGTACATGCCAGCCTGTAAAGGGGTGAAGCAGGTGGCGGGTCAGGGCCACAAGCTGCGTCTGTCCTTCAGCGACGCCAGCGCCGAGCTGTGTCTGGCCGTCTACCTGGCCGTGCCAAACAGAGGACAGTTCACCGTGCTGCAGCTGGCCAGGGCAGACAACCGCTGCAGCCTGGAGCACATCTCCTCGCTCTTCACCACGCAGGTAACACCGTTGTTCCATTTCATACCTACCTGACCGCCAAAGCGGGCGGTGTTTTCAACACCTCCTGGATATACATCGCTCGCACGCGCATAGGTCGAATGTAGCCTGGGCACCGTTCCATTTCGGGTTCATGAACCGGTCGGGAGCGGATGATATCGCTACGTCATGTTGTAGTATTGTTTTGTAGTCATCAGGATGATATCGCTACGTCATGTTGTAGTATTGTTTTGTAGTCATCAGGATGATATCGCTACGTCATGTTGTAGTATTGTTTTGTAGTCATCAGGATGATATCGCTACGTCATGTTGTAGTATTGTTTTCTAGTCAACAGGATGATATCGTTACGTCATGTTGTAGTATTGTTTTGTAGTCATCAGGATGATATCGCTACGTCATGTTGTAGTATTGTTTTGTAGTCATCAGGATGATATCGTTACGTCATGTTGTAGTATTGTTTTGTAGTCATCAGGATGATATCGCTACGTCATGTTGTAGTATTGTGTTGTAGTCAGCATTCTTCCGGAACTTCCTTTTCCCTCAAACCGATTTTTCTCAATAAAAGCTATAGGCTACAAGAGCTTTTATTGTTATTCTTCCGGTGTGAGGGAAAAGGAAGTTCCGTTTGATTGTTCCTGCCTGATGACTACAAAATAATACTACAACATGACGTAACGATATCAGCCTGATGACTACAAAACAATACTACAACATGACGTAACGATATCATCCGCTCCCGACCGGATCATACGGCACTTTTGGAACAGAGACCAGGCTTTCCTCCGAGGTGGAAAGCCTGGTGAGGCAAGGTTAGGTTGAACGTTAATGCCAACATTGTCACTCGTGACCACCTGTGGGGCAGGTACTGTGTTGATTTCGTTGACTAATGCTACGGCGAATGTTCGTCGACAAGAGACTATGACTAAAACTAAAATCTAAATGTGCTGTCAAAATCCAAACTGCAGGTAAGGCGGCCACTGTCCATTTGGTTACATTTGTACATTACTCTTGTATAGCCAACTAACTAACTAACTATTCCACAATCTCTGAATGCTATATAGAGTCTGGAACTGCACCTCCCGTAATCCGAGCAAGGAAGCTGCCATTTCGGTTCCCGGAAATATATTTTATAATATCTTATAAAATATATATATCCATTAACCCATTTTGGGCGGGAACCCCTTTTGGTGTTAGCATTATGTTATGCTTTAGCTATTGAAAAATAGCAGATCTACAAGCTCATAGCGCGCCACCGAGTGGCGTGCTACGAGCTTGTAGGTCTGCTATTTTTTTTAAATCGACTGACAGAAACATAGCTTTTTCCGAAAACTGTCAGGATGTAGAAGACATTTTTAGAATCTGATCTCAGGTCAAAATGGGTTAATATATCCATAACCCATAATATCCATCTAAGCAGCAAGCTATACCTGTATATGCTTAGATTTATTTGATTTAGGATAAATCTGCGTGACTCTAAAGACAAAACGGAAGTGGTGAGGAGGCTTCACTTCCGCTTTATCGCTCGCTCATGATCAGAGCTTCCGTTCTCCAGGCTGTGTGACGGAAGCGTTTGGAAAAAGCAAATTTGTCTGGCAACGCCAGACAAATTTGTACATACAGGCCGGGTATCAAAGTGGACACTCGCTGATCAGGCCGTTTTGTACCCATGTGCCCTAACCACTTATCTGGTTGTCACGTTGTCCCATCCTGCCTGACCGTCTGTCTCTTTATAAACAGGAGACATTGGTGGACTTCGCTTTGACCTCCACGGACATCTGGGCTCTGTGGGTGGACGATGCAAACACCACCGTGGTAAAATACATCAACTACGAACAGTAAGTCTGAACTTGGGAGTCGAAATACCGGTATAAACATATTTTGTACCAGGCATTGCGAGTTTTTCAAGAATAGTGTTGGGGTCCCAGGGTAGTTAAAGATCTATATATTCTATGTTTTCCTGTGACTGAAAACTTATGTGAAACTAGTTGGTGTGTTAAACTCCACCAAACTGTTACTTAAGAGTTCAGACAGGTTAAAAAAACAGGTTCTTTGGGGCCGATACCGACCTTGTGCGGGTCCAGTACTTGGTTTAGACAGTTTTTGGTTTAGACTAGTCATTGGTTAGACCAGTCATTAGTCCTACAACTACAACCTATCTCAAACCCTCACCCTAACCTCCCACGGGGCAGCACACATAAACCTAACCTTAACCCATGTCTAACCAATGATGACTAGTCTAAACTAAGTATGCACCCCCCCTTGTGCGCGAGGGGACAATTTTAATATTTCCAAAATTATGTCAAAACTGTTCCTATATGTGTGTGGGGGGAGGAAGGGGAGAATGTTTAGGCCTGTCACAAAGACGCAAAACGATATCATACTAATATATCCGATTGACTTTTATACCACTTAACCCATTTTGACCTGAGATCAGATTCTAGAAATGTCTTCTACATCCTGACAGTTTTCTGAAAAAGCTATGTTTCTATGTCAGTCGTTCTTCGATTTTTCAAAAATAGCAGACCTACAAGCTCGTAGCGCGCCACTCGGTGGCGCGCTATGAGCTTGTAGATCTGCTATTTTTCAATAGCTAAAGCATAACATAATTTGGAGTGATAATCGGCCAATCGACCGGAGCATCTCTTAAAAACAAGCATAATATTCTCTGCATCAGAAGTCTTTCATGTATGAGCTTTTAATGTTAACACTGGGATGTTTCTGGCACACATACGACGGTAAAGTGAAGTATAACAAAGTGTGTTTGTGTGTTCAGTAACACAGCAGGTCAGTGGAACCAGGTCTTTGTTCAACCACCACCAGAGGATGAAGTCCATATTGGAGTGGACCAAGATCCCAGGGTAAGCAAGCCCTGGTACCACCACATCATGTACAATTGGGCTCTGATCTACAAGCTCGTAGCGCGACACCGAGTGCCGTGCTACGAGCTTGTAGATGGTTGAGCACCACTGACATAGAAACATAGGTTTTTCAGAAAACGACTTGCAGTAAGCATTGTAACCACTGATGAGTTATCCACTATTATTTCCACTGTTATAACCTGAGTATTATAGAGCGTCACAGTCCCTCCCCCTCGAGAGACCCGGAAATAATTCCCCGTTCATTTTCCTCAGACTTTTCAAAAAGTATTTATTTAAAGACGTTTACGCCGCGGGCGGCGGACAAAGCCAACTCGAGTTGTGACAAATCATGACAATAAACACAATGTTTTGGGCTGAACAAATAATAATAATTAGAAGAAAAAAACACTTTGTTGTTGTTTTTCTTCTTTGTAATTATTTGTTTGTTTTTATTTGTTTGTTGTCATGATTTGTCACAACTCGAGTTGGCTTTGTACGCTTAAAAGGTCTTTAAATAAATACTTTTTGAAATGTCAATGTAAAAAATGCATTGGGAATTATTTCCTGGGCCTGGCGTCGTCATGAAAGGGGGCGGTACTGCGACGCTCCATTAACACTAGGGACGCTTTACCACCAGGGTTGAACCGGTTCAGTTATTCTTTTCTGCCTAATATTGAACCAGTTCAGAACCCTAAAAGTTGGTTCAGAACTGGAACATAAAAACATGGCCACCGGTTCCGTGAAAGCACCCATGGTTCCAATAATCTAGAATGGAACCAGTTCTAGTAGAACCCAAGTTATTTTGGTGGAAAAGGGGCCTTAATGGACTACTAGATCCTAATCCCACCTGAGCCTTGCCCCCTCAGCCTTCCTCTTAAATATAGAAAATACCAAATGTTTGTGTTTTAAAGCGGCCATCAGGCCTGTGCACGTTTTGTAGTATTTAACCCGTTTTGGGGCGGGAACCCCTTTTGGTGTTTTAAACATTGTTATAATTTAGCTATTGAAAAATAGCAGATCTACAAGCTCATAGCGCGCCATGAGCTTGTAGGTCTGCTATTTTTGAAAAATCGTGAAAATATTTATTTCAGAAAACTGGAGGATTTAGAAGATTTTTTTAAAATGTTGAGGTCAGGCCTAAATGGGTTAATTTATTTTTTCAGGAGACTTATCTGGAGGTGCTCTTCTCCCCTCTGCGCTTCACGGCCTCCGCCATCGTGAAAGCACTGCAGGTAAAGAGAGTCACTCTGACCCGCGCCAGGAGGTGGAAGAGATATCATACGCTATATTGTTAAAAGATTCTCTTCACTCTTCAGAATGTTCACACTTGTAGGATCAATGGTGCTAGTTCGACAAGAACAGAATGTTTTAGGCTATGTTTGTTTTAAGTTGTACTAAACCACAAAAGAACACATATGAACTCGCAGAATGTGTGTTATTTGTGTCTGTCAGACTAATTAGCCGGGCCAGCACCAAAAACTTGAGAGGGACCTGTGATGTTATGCCGTACTTTTTATTTGTGCAACCACTCCCTTACGGACTTGTGTGTGGGTGGCTGGGTGGGTGCCTGCCTGGCTGGCTGGGTATGAGCATGAAAACAGCATGGTTGTTTTTCACCACCTGTGCGCAACCTAACACACACGCACATATTAACTGTATATATGATGATTTTGGGTGTGCCAGTACAGTACAGTACAGTGACAGTACAGTACAGTACAGTACAGTAGAGGGACCTGCACGTAACTGTCATTTCTCAACCGTTTCGGACACGGGGCGGCATGCCGGAACCGGCCCGGCCCCCTGGGCACGTTCCTGGGGGTCTGGAAAAAACACAAATAAAAAGTACGGCACTTGGTTAATCCTTAACCGTTGAGCTTTTGGGCCTGTGGCTCCCTGGCTAAATGTACTATACTCCGGCGTTCCAGATCTACAGACGAGGCTCAGAGAGAATCATCGACGTGTCCTGGGACAAGCTGAAGAGAGATGTCACCGTAGCCGTGGAGAACGAGGTACCGCCTAGTCTGCTGTGTCCTGTTCTTCTCCGTTACATATTCATTATGTTGTTGTTACCATATTTATAATATAAAAAAAACAACCGCACATAACCCTCCCCTCTGTGTCTTCTTCTTCCAGCTGCAGAGCAGTGTGACCGAGTTTGAGTTCTCCCAGGAGGAGTACCGTCAACTCCAGGTGGAGTTCTGGTCGCGCTTCTACGCCTGCTGCCTGCAGTACCAGGAGGCTCTGTCCATGCCCCTGGGCCTCACGGTCAGCCCCCAGACCGCTATGGTCTGCCTGCTGAAGAAGGTACGTTTGGTTGAAGACAAGAGGTGGTCCTATAATCAACAGATCATTGGCTCGTTCCTGTTGAGCCAGACACCTCGCCTGTTAACAGCTCTACTGCGTTAAACCCGCTATTTGTTTAAAGGTATATTCAGTGATTTGACTTAATTCAAATATCACTTATTTTTTATTTTTTTCTGGATAATCCTCCCTACTATAGAGTGTGCTGACCATATAAGGAGTTCCTCCCTGTCCCCAGTGAGCCCCTGGGGTCAAAAAACCCTAGTTTCAGTTTTGGTGGCGGGTGGCAAAACCTTCATCCAATCAGGATGAGTGGGGCCTTCCTCCAATCATGATCGAGTGGGGGCGGGCCTTGGTGCACATGCTGTTGGCCTGTTGCACTTCCCCCCACTGTAGAGCGTGCATGTGCACATTTTGTTACCGGGGCGGACTGGGTGGTTTTCCAAATCACCCAAATCACTGAATGCTCCTTTAATGCGTTTAATTCGCTGTTTTTTAATAATTAAAAAGAAAGGGAGGATTTGTCGCGGACCTGGTGACGAGGCCGTCGCGTTATGATGACGAAATTGGAAATCAAGCCATGCTCTGGGCTGCTAAGGGAAAATGAGTTCAGTTCAAGTGAACGGCTGGTTTTCTCTTCAACAACAAACCATGGGATTTTCGTCGATCAAAGCTGCTCGGCGTTATGCTCCAAAGGCAATGGATCAATCCTGGCAGCCTAGATAGGATGGATAGATTAATCTAAGGCCCCGAAAGTGTTAATTATTCATCACTGTAAATGGCACTGCATGAAGGTCCTTTCAGACGAGTGACACGGACGTTGTCGTCTGGATCAGCTACATGTCTTCTACTGGTGTTTGTTGCAGGGTTTCGTGTCCTTCCTCTTGCCATGTTTTGCGGTGGACCACCTGTACCTCTCCAACGACAAGTATCTCTTCTCAGAGGACGACACTCCCATAACTGAAGGTAACTCTTAATAGCTTAACCAGTCACCATTGGGCTGGTGCTGAAAAATTACCACTTAAGTTTTGTTGTAATACTTCTGTCCAACGAATCCATTCTACAACCACGTTCCTCACACCCTCCTGTGTCTCCTGTCCTGTCCTGACCCCCTAGATGCAGAGCTGGGCCACGACGTGGTGCAGCTGGTGCAGTGCCTGCGTCTGCTGAGCGACGCCGTGACCGGAGACATGGCCTACGAGATGGAACAAGCCCTGGAACATCTGCAGTCTCCTGAGAGGGCTGCGGAGCTGGTCCTGGACAACCTGCTGGCCACTGACAAGTCAGTATGTAGGGATTGACGCACCAACCTTGACCAATAGGGTTTGGGATGGGGAGACGGAAGCAATTTAACCCATTTTGACCTGAGATCAGATTCTAAAAATGTCTTCTACATCCTGACAGTTTTCTGAAAAAGCTATGTTTCTATGTCAGTGGTTCTTCGATTTTTCAAAAATAGCAGACCTACAAGCTCGTAGCGCGCCACTCGGTGGCGCGCTATGAGCTTGTAGATCTGCTATTTTTCAATAGCTAAAGCATAACATAATGCTAACACCAAAAGGGATTCCCGCCCGAAATGGGTTAAAAGCCGCGTGGAGTTTTACTTTTAACCCATAGCATTTTTGGCTGATCTTGTTAGAAATCGGATGTAAGCTCAATTTGCACAAATCAAAAGGTAGATCATCTGCTGTCGCCTCACAGCTAGAAGGTGTGCCTGATGGAGGGGAAAGGAACTGGTCGGAATAACGTGTTCCTTCCACGCGTTACGTCCTGCCGGTGAAACTCTCCCCTGTCAGGTGACAAGAAGCAGCTTGGACTCCTCATGCATAGAAGGAAGCATGAGATCAGTCCTCTGCCCCCCAGCAGGTTGGTAGAGGAAGTGTAGCGCCCAGACTTACATTAGATAATTGACACTGGGTGAACAAATGGGCTGCAAAATTGTGGGTCAAATTTTAAAAGGGGAAAAAGTTAGATAATCTGTGTTCAAGTGGGCTCTGCCTGGCCTGCCTGCTAATGTGTTAACAAAGCCAACGTGTTACAGTTTAGCTATTGAAAAATCATGAAAATGCGGCACAAATCTTTGAATATATATTCTTTCAGAGCGAACGTTTTTTTAATTTCGACGTCAGGCCTAAATGGGTTAATGTCTCTACAGTGACAACGTGATAAGTGACATCCAGGACAAACTGCAGAACGTTCGGAACCCGGTGTCGGCCATGTTCGTCCTGGCGAGCCAGATGGACCTAGAGACGGACACGGAGGGTGCCGGGGAGGGGCCCCTACCACCAGGTACCTAATCTGCCATTAAGAGTGTTATTATTATTACTATTATAATTATTAGCTTTTTTCTTTAGGATATTGGTTGTTGGATTGTACTTGAAGTTTTATTCCAACAGTGGGAAATATTTCCAAATAGGTCAGAGATTCTGACTCCGAGAGAACATTAAAGGACAACTTTGTTTTGTTTTTTTCAACAAAGGTTCATGTTTTAGGTTATTAGAGAACGTAAAAGGTAAATTTTTTTTCATTTGCTGCTTCTTTCGTTTTAGCGATTTTAGCTATTTTTGACAGGGTGCGGGGAGCATTCGAACATGGTGGCTGAAAATAGCCGAAAATGATGGCGATTTCTTTATTTACTATAGTCCTACTAGACCCCAGTAAATTACATCTGGCCACAATAGGTGTTTTTCGTGTGTCTGAACAAACATCTGACTACTAGGGGGTTCCAATACATGTCGTAGGCTCAATCATCAGTTTGTCACCTGCTCCTTCACATTCAATAGGCCCGCGACCTTTTGTGGCCAGATGTAATTTCCTGGGGTCTAGTAGGACTATAGTAAATAATAATAAAGAAATCGCTGTAAAATTTTGTAAAATAAATACATATTTAGCCACTTGTTCGAATGCCCTGGCCCCCCCCTGTCGAAAATAATCGCTAAAACGAAAGGAATCGATGAATTATCGTCCATCGATTTTTTTTTTACACCACAGGACCCCAACAATTATATGTAATTGGCCGCCGATCCCCATTTGAAAATATTATGTTGTTCCAGGGACCCCAGAAGCAAAGATACGAGTTAAAAACTCATATCAAACCCACTTCAAAAATAGTTAGTGGTTAAAAGCTAACGTGACATAGATGTTTTCTTTGCTCCTCTGGTCTCCTGGCAGCAGGTCACAGCAGCCACAACGTTTTAACCTGTATTTCCTCCTGTCTGCTCCTCTGGTCTCCTGGCAGCAGGTCACAGCAGCCACAACGTTTTAACCTGTATTTCCTCCTGTCTGCTCCTCTGGTCTCCTGGCAGCAGGTCACAGCAGCCACAACGTTCAGGGTTTTAACCTGTATTTCCTCCTGTCTGCTCCTCTGGTGTCCTGGCAGCAGGTCCCAGCAGCCACAACGTTTTAACCTGTATTTCCTCCTGTCTGCTCCTCTGGTCTCCTGGCAGCAGGTCACAGCAGCCACAACGTTTTAACCTGTATTTCCTCCTGTCTGCTCCTCTGGTCTCCTGGCAGCAGGTCACAGCAGCCACAACGTTCGGATCAGCCTGTCCCAGCTGTATGGCAGCAGCACGGCGGTGAGCGTCATCTGTCAGGCTGTCTGTCACATGGCTATGACCAGAGCTCTGTTCTGTAGAGACCTGCTCATCCTTCAGAAACTCTACCTCCACCTGGGAGACAACGTGAGTAGGCCAACCGACGCACGCACGTAGACAGACCCACGCATGCATGCACGCACAGCCGACGTTAACAAATGTGATTAACCCATTTAGATCTGAGGACAATTCTACAAATGTCTTCTAAATCCAGTTTTCTTGAAAAACCCATGTTTCTCGTTCTCAAACATTTTCATGTCAAGGACCCCCAAAATGATATGTAATTGGCCGCCGACCCCCATCTGAAAATATGTTGTTCCAGGGACCTCCCAGAAGCAAAGATTTTAGTTAAAAACGTTCGCTCTGAAAGAATATTTATTCAAAGATTTGCGCCACATTTTCCCGACTTTTCATGTCGTAAGCTTTAAGCTTGTACAACTGCTATTTTTCAATAGCTGATGTATAACAATGCTTAAAACACCAATAAGGGGTTCCCGTCCCCAAAATGGGTTAAAGTTCAGGCAGACAACTCAAGAGCGCGCCTACCTGATCAGGTGACTAGTCGTCGCATGCATTCTTTGCCTGGTCAGAATTTCTATTTAAACTAATCTGCCTACTCGCTCATTCCTGGCTTCTCTCCTGCCGTGCTGAGGTGTGTCGCTGGTGTTGTGTTTCAACCTGCTGCTCATGAAGCTTCCCCAGCATCCACCTGGAGGCGCTGTTTCTAGATCCCCCTGGGGTCTTAATTCATTTTGGGCGGGAACCCCTTTTGGCGTTTTAAACATTATGTTATAATTTTGCTATTGAAAAATAGCAGATCTACAAGCTCATAGCGCGCCACCGAGTGGCACGCTACGAGCTTGTAGGTCTGCTATTTTTTTTTAAATCGTGAAAATGTGGCACAAATCTTTGAATATATATATTCTTTCAGAGTGAACATTTTTAACTCAAATCTTTGCTTCTGGGGGGGTCCCTGGAACTACATATTTTCAGATGGGGGTCGGCGGCCAATTACAGATATGTTTAGGTGTCCTCGACATGAAACTGTTAGAGAACGACTGACATGGAAACATAGGGTTTTTCAGAAAACTGTCATGATTCGGAATACATTTGTAGAATCATCCTCGGGTCTAAATGGGTTAATTCATTCCCTGTAATTCTATTTGGCTTCTAACTTAACTAAAATCTTATGAATGCTACAGGGAATGAATAGAGACAGTGCCCTGACGCCAAACTATGCTTCATATATATGCTAAATTAAAATGTATGTTCAATACATATATATTCTAAATTCATTCTAAGAGTTGTCTGAGAAGACTGAAATCACCTTTATTTATCATTTATCATAATTCACCCTTTGTCAAGTCCCGCCCGTGGTTCTGCCCCTCTGCGCACCCATTGGTTGCCGTTTCGTGGTTGGACAAAAATCCTCTCTCTCCATCCACTACCATTGAAATAACATGTTTTTCAGTTGCTTCATATTGATATTCTGTGCATTCAATTCTTATTTTAAACTTGGTGTCAGTAAAAAAGGAACATCACAGGTGCAGCATGGTGACTGGGCATATAGTGGTTGTTTTTAGTTTTTTCCAAAAGATGATGTTTTAGCAAATTCATCATAAACTAGGTGGAACCAGGGCGGAACAAGGCAGAAGAGCCTGCTGGTTAGCCCATTTTGACCTGAGATCAGATTGTAAAAATGTCTTCTACATCCTGACAGTTTTCTGAAAAAGCTTTGTTTCTATGTCAGTCGTTCTTCGATTTTTCAAAAATAGCAGACCTACAAGCTCGTAGCGCGCCACTCGGTGGCGCGCTATGAGCTTGTAGATCTGCTATTTTTCAATAGCTAAAGCATAACATAATGCTTGGTCAGGGACCAAATCAGAAGGCTTTTTGTGAAACCTTTCTAGTCTAACACCACAGTGGCTGGTGGATCTAAAAACTTCTAGTTCTTGGCTATTCAAATGATGTTAGTTCTCTGCCAGTGTGTTGAGTATAGTAGTAAATGCAGGCAAATTGTCATAATTTCATGTTATGAATCCTGTGTGCGTATTCAGATGATCCCGGGAGGTGGTGCACAACTGCTGCAGCTCCAACAGGACCAGATCCCTCGCATCTCTCAGCTCCTCTCCTCCTACCATCTTCTCAAGAACATCAGCCAAAGCCTCGCCTCCTCCATCCCCATGGACACCATGTAGGAACACACACTGTTGATTTCCTCCACTAATACTATGACGAAAAATGTTCGACTACCTTTTTGGCCTTTTTCACTGACGAAAACTAAATGGAAACCAAATGAAAACTAAGCTACGATGGATGACTAAAACTAAGACTAAAATTTATATATTGACAATTTTAGTCAACAAATAAAAACTAGACTAAAATGTTAGGAAGGGACTAGTGGATAAGAGATCCAGTACATGTAATTTTACACTTGGTTGCATGCTGAAAATAGCTACAAGCTCACAATGCGTTGCAAGCTTGTAGATCGGCTATTTTCAGCAAGTGTAAAATCAGTCATTACAACGGCATCAAGGCCCGCCAAAATACATTTTAGTCGTCTAAATCAACTGTAGATTTAGTCGACTAAAATCTTATGACATTTAGTCGACTAAAACTAGACTAACACTAATGCATTCCAGGTGACTGAAATATGACTAAAACTAAATTATGTTTCATTCCAAACACTGACTAACTAAAATAGAAATTTGCTGCCAAAAACAACACTGCACACAGATAACTACAGATGTTTTTTTTAATGCATACAATTTAACATTGAGGTTCCCACAATTCCTGCATCCGGATTAAGTGTTAAATGTAAGTTGTCTTGTTCCTTTAGAGACGCCAACCTGCAGCACCTGTCCGTCCTGGAGCTGTCAGACTCTCCGGCCCTGTCCACCTCAGGCTCAGGTAGGTAATGGACACACCTAAGACCAGTCAGTGGCCTTGTGGTTAGAGTGTCCGCCCTGAAACTGGGAGGTCGGGGTTCGATCCCCGGCCGGGTCATACCAAAGACTGTAAAAATGGGACCCAATGCTTCCCTGCTTGGCACTCGGCATCAATGGGTTGGATTGGGGGTCAAATCTACTAATCAAATGATTCCCAAGCGCCGCACAGCGCAGACCTGAGGACGATTCTACTAAATGTCTTCTAAATCCTGACAGTTTTCTGAAAAACCTTATGTTTCTAATATGTCAGTGGTTCTCAAACAGTCAAGGAGCACCAAACGTATATGTAATTGGCCGCCGACCCCCAACTGAAATTATGTTGTTCCAGGGAACTCCCAGAAGCATGAATATATAGAATATATATTCAAAGATTTGCACCACATTTACACAATTTTTCAAAAAATAGCAGACCTACAAGCTCATAGCGCATAGGCACTCGGTGCCGCGCTATGCGCTTTGTAGATCTGCTATTTTTCAAGAGCTAAAGTACAACATAATGCTTACCAAAAGGGGTTCCCGCCCAGAATGCGTTAATGCTAGGGCATTCACTTCTAGTCATTTTTACTAGTTGCCTAGTTTACTAGTCGACTAGTTGTTTAACTACCTATTATGTAACATATTTATTTTGAAATAAATGTGTACATTTAAAAACTGTGTACATTGGTGACTATAACTATAATTTACCTGATCTTGAGGCCTACAAAATCGGTGGGAAAAAAAATATATATATATATATTTTTTCTTATCAACTAGTCGACTAGTAAACTAGGCAACTAGTCAACTAGTAAAAATGACTAGAAGTGAATGCCCTAGCATTAACGCATTCTGGGCGGGAACCCCTTTTGGTGTTTGTAAGCATTATGTTATACTTTAGCTCTAGTAAACTAGTCGACTAGTTGCTTAATGCCCTAGTTAATGCTACTGGTTTCAATAAATCCATCAAGCTTGTACCCTCCTCTCTCCCTCCTCGTCAGTGCTGAGTCCTCAGACGGTGGTGGAGCTCTTCTACCAGACTGTGGCCAGGAAGGCCATCATCTCCCAGATCTACAGCCAGCAGCAGAGCCCCATGGCTCTGAGCAACGCCCTGCTCCACTGGCCCCACATCGTGTCCAGCATCGTCAACCTGCTAGCACAGTTCCTGTATCCTTCAACGCCACTGTTGATTTTCACAGCACATTTTAGGTTTTTAGTTTTTTAGTCATAGTCTCTTGAATAGTTTTCATTTAGTTTTAGTCACATTTTAGTCACCTTGGAATGTTTAAGCGTCGGTCTAGTTTTAGTCGACTAAATATCACAAGATTGTAGTCGACCACTAAATCTACAGTTGATCTAGTCGACTGAAACGTATTTGGCGGGCCTTGATGCTGTTTTTTCCTTTTCTGAAAATTGCAGATAGCTGCGTTGTGAGCTTGTAGATCTGCTATGTTCAGCATGCAAGTGTAAAATGACTGGATCTCTTCTCCACTAGTCCCTTCCTAACATTTTAGTCTAGTTTCTATTTGTTGACGAAATTGTCAATATATTTAGTCTTAGTTTTAGTCGTCATAGCTTAGTTTTCATTTAGTTTTCGTCCGTGAAAAAAGGTAGTCAACGAACATTCTTTGTCATAGTTTTAGTCGACAAAATCAACACTGTTCAACATCAATGACTGTACCGATGTGGACTGTGACACTGTAGTCACGTTCCATGGCTTCAAATGCATTCATGTGTATTTTCACTTTGCATCAGTGAAATGTATAACTTTAGTAGTAGTCCAGGAAAGAAGTGAGACCAGTGTCTGTGACATCATGGATACTGCTAAAATCTAAAATATCTATATAAAAAAAACCACACATTTCACACACACAGACCCCCAGGAAATATTACATAAAAGGGTAAAGTGTCACTTTAACACTATGTGTGCCCAACACGTCCCCACACGTCTTTAGAATTGCCCCATAGGCCCGTAAGAAGCCCATGATGACCATCTGTACAATGAAACTATGAGTATACACTATAGAGTGCTATGTCTACATAAAATGCTATCTAAGTTACATAAGTTTAGCCTTTGCATACGCCTGTAAGGTCATTCGGTCATTGGGGCGGCTGTGGCTCAGGAGGTAGAGCAAGTCGTCCAATGATCCGTGGGTCGGCGGTTCGAATCCCGGCTCCTCCTGTCCACATGTCGAAGTGTCCTTGGACAAAACACTGAACCCTACATTGCCTAGCCTGGCTAATAAGCCAGACCGAATCAGCCGTTGGCACAAAATAAAATTGCCTGCCGGCGGATTACGGTCTGGAGAGGCTCAATTGTACGCCCATTTCCTACACCAGAGAACTGGTGTGGCCAATCGGGACACGGTATGCAATATGGGCGGGCTTTGGTACAGTGACATTCAATGCTTGAGACCTTTGACTGACAGTACCTCTAACCAATTGCGTCAAAGAGAAAATGTTTGAACCCGCCCCCCGGGAAACAAGATCCATACACAGCATCTCCAGACTCAAATACCACACGACAGTGTGATTTGAGTCTGGCTTATTAGCCAGGCTATAAATTGTCTCCAATGAGTCGGGTCGGTGTGAGCTCGCCACCATTGGTGTGTGAATGTGGGAAGTGAGGACGCTGGCGTCGACTGTTTGCCGCTTCACCTCCCAATGTATGAATGAGCCACTGTAAAGCGCTTTGAGCACTTGGAAAAGCGCTATAAAAATGCAATTCATCATTATTATCGAGGCTAGTGCAAGTGCTACAGCTAAGAGTGAAGAGGTGAGTTTTCAGACTACGGTGGAAGATTGGGAGTGAAGTCTGCAGTTCTGATTGCAATGGGAAGCTCATTCCATCGTTTCGGAGCCAGGAGGGAGAAGAGTGAGGCGTGTGGACCGTTTTTTCTTATACACATAAAAGTTATGGATTTGCAGCTTTCAAGCATTCTATACACGCTTGTCAGTTGATGTATTGGTTGTGTTCTGCATTAACAATATAAACCTTAACCAGTGGTCCTTCCCAGCTGGCCCAATAACTCGGGATTCCAGTTCCCTGAATGTCTGATGGCCAACTGCCAATACGCACAGCTACAGGTTGGTCTCCTGTCATAAGCCCTAGTTTTATTGGAGCGTCCATAGAAGAATAACCCCTTTTGTTGTGTTTTAAACATTACGTTATAATTTAGCTATTGTCTGTGTGATGAAGTTGAAAGTGTGTTTGTAGCTTTTTTTATTTTACCCATCAGTAGCCGTGATGTTCTATTCTATATATGCCTCTTCACTGTGCCCAAACCGACCATTTGACCCACCCCAGCACAAAAACATGAAATACAATTTGACCCGTGCCATGTAATATTTTGCCATCTATACAGTTTGTATGCCTGTGAACTGTTTAACCCATTTCGACCTGAGGACGATACTACAAAAGCCAAAACTTTGCTCCGAAAGAATATATATTCCAAATTTGCACCACATTTTCACTATTTTTCAAAAATAGCAGATCTACAAGCTCATAGCGCACCACTCGGTGGCGCGCTATGAGCTTGTAGATCAGCTATTTTTCAACAGCTAAAGCATATACCTAATGCTTAAAACACCAAAAGGGGTTCCCGCCCAGAATGGGTTAAAATCGGATTCTACAAATGCCTTCTAAATTATGCCAAGGACGCCCATTTGAAAATGTTTTGTGCCAGGGAGGGACCCCCATCAGAGTAGATATTTGCCAAAGAAATTCTAAATTATTCAAGATTTTACAGAAATAGCAGATGTACAAGCTGTGAGCTTGTACATCCCAAGAGTTAAATCATTGTTAAAACATCTGCATTACTTCATTTATAAGAAGTCTACACAATTAAAGAATGAAGATTTGTTTTATTTTGATCAACGTTTGCCAGTTATCTCTCCTATGGTACCAAACATCAATACAGCATTGCATTAAATATGGACACAATCTTATAAAACGACAACAAAATAATCATAAGCTCTGGATCTGAGAGGATAGAATTCATCAAATGGTGGTCCGTGGCTCAAATCCTGAATAAATTATGGACCTTTTTATATGAAAAGGGTTGAAAACCACTGGGTTAACCCATTTTGGGAGGGAACCCCTTTTGGTGTTTTAAGCATTCTGTTATACTTTAGCTATTGAAAAATAGCAGATCTACCTAATAGTAGGTCTGCTATTTTTGAAAAATGTTGCGCAAATCTTTGAATATATATATATATACCGTATATATTCTTTCAGAGCGAACGTTTTAACTCAAATCTTTGCTTCTGGTGGGTCCCTGGAACAACATATTTTCAGATGGGGGTCGAAGCCAATTACATATAATCTTGGGGGTCCTTGACATGAAAATGTTTGAGAACCACTGACATAGAAACATGGGTTTTTCAGAAAACTGTCAGGATTTAGAAGTGGTCAAAATGGTTTAATGTGTGTGTGTGTGTGATGTGTGTTTAGGAGTATGTGAGGCTGATCCAGCCCTGGTGTCAGATGAACGTGGGCTCCAGTCGCTTCATGCTGGGCCAGTGCTACCTGGCCAATGGAGAGGGCCACAAGGTTAGTAGTAATTCAGCTTTCATCCGACATCATAACATGTTGGCTGTCCCAGATGACATTTAAACATTGTGTTAAAAACTTGGCCTTATTATATTCATTGTAGTCGTCTTTCAGTCATTTCAGTGTGGTTCCAGCAGTGTCTGGAAACCTGGGCCATATCCATGCATGGTGCCTGGTGCTGCTTCTATAGTCAACCTGGGCCATATCCATGATGGTGCTTCTTCTATAGTCAACCTGGGCCATATCCATGCATGGTGCCTGGTGCTGCTTCTATAGTCAACCTGGGCCATATCCATGCATGGTGCCTGGTGCTGCTTCTATAGTCAACCTGGGCCATATCCATGCATGGTGCCTGGTGCTGCTTCTATAGTCAACCTGGGCCATATTCATGATGGTGCCTGGTGCTGCTTCTATAGTCAACCTGGGCCATATTCATGATGGTGCTGCTTCTATAGTCAACCTGGGCCATATCCATGCATGGTGCCTGGTGCTGCTTCTATAGTCAACCTGGGCCATATCCATGCATGGTGCCTGGTGCTGCTTCTATAGTCAACCTGGGCCATATCCATGCATGGTGCCTGGTGCTGCTTCTATAGTCAACCTGGGCCATATTCATGATGGTGCCTGGTGCTGCTTCTATAGTCAACCTGGGCCATATTCATGATGGTGCTGCTTCTATAGTCAACCTGGGCCATATCCATGCATGGTGCTTCTTCTATAGTCAACCTGGGCCATATCCATGCATGGTGCTTCTTCTATAGTCAACCTGGGCCATATCCATGCATGGTGCTTCTTCTATAGTCAACCTGGGCCATATCCATGCATGGTGCTTCTTCTATAGTCAACCTGGGCCATATTCATGATGGTGCCTGGTGCTGCTTCTATAGTCAACCTGGGCCATATTCATGATGGTGCCTGGTGCTGCTTCTATAGTCAACCTGGGCCATATCCATGCATGGTGCTTCTTCTATAGTCAACCTGGGCCATATCCATGCATGGTGCTTCTTCTATAGTCAACCTGGGCCATATCCATGATGGTGCTGCTTCTATAGTCAACCTGGGCCATATCCATGATGGTGCTTCTTCTATAGTCAACCTGGGCCATATCCATGCATGGTGCTTCTTCTATAGTCAACCTGGGCCATATCCATGATGGTGCTGCTTCTATAGTCAACCTGGGCCATATCCATGCATGGTGCCTGGTGCTGCTTCTATAGTCAACCTGGGCCATATCCATGCATGGTGCCTGGTGCTGCTTCTATAGTCAACCTGGGCCATATTCATGATGGTGCTGCTTCTATAGTCAACCTGGGCCATATCCATGCATGGTGCCTGGTGCTGCTTCTATAGTCAACCTGGGCCATATTCATGATGGTGCCTGGTGCTGCTTCTATAGTCAACCTAGGCCATATTCATGATGGTGCTTCTTCTATAGTCAACCTGGGCCATATTCATGATGGTGCTGCTTCTATAGTCAACCTGGGCCATATCCATGCATGGTGCTGCTTCTATAGTCAACCTGGGCCATATCCATGCATGGTGCTGCTTCTATAGTCAACCTGGGCCATATTCATGCATGGTGCTGCTTCTATAGTCAACCTGGGCCATATTCATGCATGGTGCTGCTTCTATAGTCAACCTGGGCCATATCCATGCATGGTGCTGCTTCTATAGTCAACCTGGGCCATATTCATGCATGGTGCTGCTTCTATAGTCAACCTGGGCCATATCCATGCATGGTGCTTCTTCTATAGTCAACCTGGGCCATATTCATGCATGGTGCTTCTTCTATAGTCAACCTGGGCCATATTCATGCATGGTGCTGCTTCTATAGTCAACCTGGGCCATATCCATGCATGGTGCTGCTTCTATAGTCAACCTGGGCCATATTCATGCATGGTGCCTGGTGCTGCTTCTATAGTCAACTCAAGAAATGAATATAACCACTAGCAACAAGTTAAAAATAAATCATAGTTGATTCCTTCACCAGACTGTACAAATTACTGTGACAATTTTACAGGTTTCATCTAATAATTAATATGCTAGTTTATGGATAATGGCTGGCGATATTATCTCATCAAGCTGCCTTTTTCCGAGTCAAGACTGGGTTAAAAGTTTTCCACCGTTGTATTCTTAGCTTAGCTTTGTTTTCTCATAGTAAAACGTTGTCCCGGCGATACAATTAGATGGCCAAGATATTGGAGTCTGCAGGAACCTTAGTTATTACTATCTGATATTCTGAGTGCATGTTCTCTTCAAAGGCTTTGCAGTGCTTCCAGGAAGCATCGACGGAGGTGGAGAAGGAAGACTTCCTCATAAGACTGTCTGGAACCGAGGATGAGGAGGCTGCTTCCACGCCCAGGTTACAATACTACAACAAGGTACAAAAGTCAGTCGTACGATTTGTCACACACGTTACCGCAGTGAAATTGGTTCTCCGCATTTGACCCAACTCTTGGAGCGGTGAGCTGCAGCCGTGCCACACTCGGGTCATTTGATTAGTAGATTTGACCCCCCAATCCAACCCTTTGATGCAATCACAGCTTGACCTTTTTGAACCATTTAGAAAATCGTAGGAATGCACCGACGTATCGGGCCACATATCGGTATCTGCCGATATTTTGCCGTTATCGGTCAATATGGGTATACCGATGGCAGTAGCCGATGTCTCTGTTGTTGATGAATGATATGAGCATACGTTTTGTATTGGCTCTGTTGGTGCGTTGGTTATCTGCAGCCTACCAAGCTGTAGATTCTGAACGGTTATTTCTTGTATTGAAGATGTATTTGTTTCCCTGGCACAAAAGGGGTAAATAAAAACGAGAAAAATAAACAACACATGTTGGTCAATGGTATCAGTATCGGCTACATTTTAAACATCGCGTATCAGACTGATCTCTGCGTCCCTACGATAATGATAATGATATGCCCCAAACAGGAATACCAGGTTGAACATCCCATTTAGGCCTGACATCGAAATAAAAAAAAACGTTCACTCTGAAATAATATATATTCAAAGATTTGTGCCGCATTTTCACGATTTTTCAAAAATAGCAGACCTACAAGCTTGTAGCGCGTCACTCGGTGGCGCGCTATGAGCTTGTAGATCTGCTATTTTTCAATAGCTAAATTATAACAATGTTTAAAACACCAAAAAGGGTTCCCACCCCAAAATGGGTTAAAATAACAAAGACAACTTGAGAAAGATATATTTTGAGGATCATAAAGTGAAGCAAATTGAAAGTGTATTGTTGTTTTTGTCCAGGTGCTGCGGTTGCTGGAGGATATGGGTCTACCAGAGCTAATCATCCAGTTGGCCACCATGGCCATAACGGAGGCTGCAAATGACGTCAGGAGCCAGGTAGGCAGACCGTTATAACACCTCATCTACACTGCCAGCGATGTTGAGCGATGTTGAACCATGAAATCTCATTAGAATACATGTTTTTTTCCAACGAGACTGTCCTGACGCACCGCGAGCGTCCAGCTACGTCGACCACCCCTCCTATATTCGCTCGCAGTCTCTCTGTTTGAGCGAGGTTTCACCGCCCCAAACACTTTTATTGGTTGAGATCTACACGCTACTGTTTATTGGGTCAGGCTACGTCGCAACGCAATGGCCGACATCCGTATCAGGACTTCTTTTTTTTGCGTGATATCAGAGTCCATTTGGACCCCATGGTGGTCCCTGAACCCAACGATGAGAACCTGACGTTCTGTGGAGATTACTCTAAATGAGTCTAAACTCGAACATGGTGACTGCTGGAACGGGAGGTGGACGCTTTTCAGACAGGGCATTAGTCCGACATTCATCCGCATGTCGGACTAGCGTCTAATGACTTGTCTGAACTACGTACTGCACCCTGCTGGAACACATAAATCGCCGTCACAGTTAACATAATCATAATGAACTTATTGCAATTAATCCTGCATCTATCTACATATATTTGAGATCCCAGGTAAAGTATGTCTCTGTCTCTCTCTCTCTGTTCTCTCTCTCTCTGTGTCTCTCTCTCTCTCTCCCCCCCAGGCTGCTCTGTGGACCCGTATCTTCAAACACCACCTAGACCTGGGACACAACCACCAGGCTTATGAAGCCCTCACCCAGAACCCTGACGCCAGCAGGTACTGACACGCACGCACGCATGCACACACACACACACACACACACACACACACACACACACACACACACACACACACACACACACACACACACACACACACACTAAACTAAGTGGTTAAAATAAGTGTTAAAAGGCTCTATACTGTGATAGTACTCATTACTATAGACTTTAGACAAACCTCTTACTATAGAGTGTTTGTCTCCTCAGCTTTTTATTGAACAGAAAATGCATTTCCAGGCCGGGGGATACCAATTTTATCCAATCAGGATCCATTGCTTATGACGTGTGTGGACACGTCGGATGGACGGAACCTGTTAATGTGTTTAACCCTTTGCTGTCCTCTCCGTCCAGGCAGTTGGACTGCCTGCGGCAGCTGGTGGTGGTTCTGTGCGAGCGCTCCCAGCTCCATGACCTGGTCCAGTTCTCCTACGTCAACCTCCATGACGAGGTGAGGATGCCTACTGGTCTACCGTCTGTGCATGTGCTGGTTTACCTGAGTGGCCTGGAACCAGTGGTGTTTTTGGCAGCAAACTTCTGTTTTAGTTTTAGTCACAGTCTCTTGAATAGTTTCCGTTTTAGTTACATTTTTGTCACCTGGAATGTTTTAGTGTTTAGTCTAGTTCACTTCAACTGCTGTTAAAGCTGTTAAAAAATAGCAGATCTGGGGCACGGTGGCACAGTTGGTAGTGCTGTCGCCTTACAGCTAGAAGGTCCTGGGTTCGATTCCCGCTCGGGGCGCTGTGGGTGCTGGCGGCGTGTTTCCTCCTCCGCGTCATCAGTGCCCATACCCGAGGCGGGGTTGGCGAAAGGGCCTTTCTGTGGAGAGTTTGCATGTTCTCCCCGTGTCCCCTAGGGTAGGTATCCTCACAAAAAACATGCAGTAATTCCTGGTCTCTAAACTGCCTCCCCCTGGCCAGCCAACACTCAGGCATGAAGGAAGCATGAGTTCAAGTCCATTGCTCTCCCCATGTCCCCATATATGGTGACTAGGTTGGCGGAGGGTGTGTAGAGCCCAGGATCACATTAGATAATTGACACAGGGGTGAAAAATGGGTTACAAAATCGTGGGATAAGAATTATGGATAGAAAAACAAATAGCAGATCTACAAGCTCATAGCACGGCACTCGGTGCCGCGCTATGAGCTCGTAGATCTGCTATTTTGGAAAAATCGTGAAAAGCTGTGCAAATATTTGAATATATTTGTTCTTTCACAGTGAACGTCTTTAAGTCAAATCTTTGCTTCTGGGAGGTCCCTGGAACAACATATTTTGAGATGGGGGTTCCGCAGCCAAATTCAGATAATTCTGGGGGTCCTTGATATGAAATGGGTTGAGAACCACGCACATGTTTCAGAAAACACATTTGAATATATATTTCAGAGCGAACGTTTTTAACTCAAATCTTTGCTTCTGGGGGGGTCCCTGGAACAACATATTTTCAGATGGGGTTCGGCAGCCGATTACATATAATTTTGGGGGTCCTTGACATTGTTCCTTTTTCATTGTCGGGCACCGTACCCTCTCCTACGCACCTGTCGCCTGTAGGTGTGCAAACGCCTTGCTTTTTATAGTGGGTCCTTGACATGAAATATTGAACACCACTGACATAGAAACGTGGGTATTTCAGAAAACTGTCAGGATTTTGAAGACATTTTTTAAATTTCGACGTCAGGCCAAAATGGGTTAAGATGTACAGTAGATGAATGAGAGTAATGCCAGGTCTCTTAAAGTTTCTACTCCTTATTCTCCGCCATCCTCTGCTCGACGGCTCCAAGGTTATTTCATTCCACATTCCATTACAAGACAGTTCCAAACGAGTAATTCCAATGGAACTTTGTCAGATGAAATTGCCTCTCATTAATCAGACTTAAATAAATTGAGCTTGACATTTTTCTTTTGACAGTGTGTTCAGTCACACGTACACACAAACAGCAGTTTAACCCATTTTGACCTGAGATCAGATTCTATAAATGTCTTCTACATCCTGACAGTTTTCTGAAAAAGCTATGTTTCTATGTCAGTCATTCTTCGATTTTTCAAAAATAGCAGACCTACAAGCTCGTAGCGCGCCACTCGGTGGGGCGCTATGACCTTGTAGATCTGATATTTTTCAATAGCTAAAGCATAACATAATGCTAACACCAAAAGGGGTCCCCGCCCAAAATAGGTTAAAACATGTAAATGAGGGAAAGTTGCACTGTCTCTAGCACAGGGGTTCTCAACGTTCTTGGCTAGGGGAACCCCCGGAAATGCTTTGACCATGTCTCGTGACCCCCACCCTACCTCCCTCCCCACCACCAATATAAACTGACCCCTATGATAACCTTAATAATAGAGCAAATACATCATAAATAAATACTGAAACCAGATATAATCATTCAGGAAGGTTTATGCATGCACTATGTGTACTATGTAAACTCTCAATTTCCATTTTCCAGCCATTCAGTTGCAAAAACAACTTTTTTTAAAAATTATTATTATCTGGGGGGACCCCCCGAGGGGTCGAGACCCCCAGGTTGAGAACCCCTGCTCTAGAGCAGGGGGTTTCACATTCAAGATTCACTTGACTGTTACCATCTTTGGTATTATCCATAGATGTTTGCCTAAATCTAGCATACAAACAATGCTGCACAATTAATCAAAAAAAGATCTAGTTTCAGACACCCTATGCGATCTCATTTTTAAATTTGAGCACGAATGGTGCAGCACTAGTTGGCCGTCCTATTCATTTTAGTTACTCTCATGTTTTTGCTACGAGAGAGACTTTAAGAGAGGTTTAAGTCAAACACTCACTGTGTTGTTGTCTGTTTAAAGCCACAGTAGTTGGCTCTGTCTGTAGATCAGCAACTACAGACTAAAGACTTATTGGAAAAAATGAGAATTGTGTGAGAATCGTGATCTCGATTCTTGTGGAAGAAAATCGAGATTCACATTTGAGCAAGAATCGTGCAGCACTACATAGAATACAATTACAATTTAGGCATTTAGCAGATGCTCTTAATCCAGAGCTACTTACATTAAGCAATAACAAAAAAGCATGGCGTACATCACATATATAAAAAGTAGTTATCACGAAACATGCGTAAGCTAAGAACGTAACAGTGGAGTATTTATGTAAACTATACATACTATATTAAAATGTAGGGGCACTTCTTACTTTCGGTTTCTTTATTTCTCTCCAACCAGGACCTAATGCATGATCTACTACACTGCGTGTGTGGACGTAAACTTGGCAGCGGTGCAGCTCATGGCAGCGTAGCAGAGTTTTAATTAAAAAGTCATCAGTACACTGACATGTAGTTCATGTTGGAAGAAGACTCGGTGGACCTGATCTCGCTCACTCTTTGCTATCCGTGTTTCAACGTGACAATTATTACCGATATTTATTTATAGACTGAGGCCGAACTTTAAAACATACACCTACGTTTTGGTTGTTCAAATTTGTGTGTGTGTGTGTGTCTGTGTGTCTGTGTGCAACAGGTGGTCAGTATCATTGAGTCCAGAGCCAGGGCAGTGGATCTCATGTCCCACAACTATTATGAGCTGCTGTACGCCTTCCACATCAACAGACACAACTACAGGAAAGGTAGAAAGCCAAGTCCATTTGTTCATACAACTCCCATCCCCTCAGCTCTGAGTTCAAGCTGCTTCCCTCCGGCCTTCGCCTAAAAGTGTGAATTCTTTACACAACTGTTTCTGAAAATGTTATGAATTTCAATGGTACACTGATACCTTGAACCGCCATCCTGTTTTATTGTTCTATGTGTACCATGTGCTTTTTTACTGTGTTTGATGTGATTCATGTTACCTGCCTGTGTTATGCCTTGCTGTAAACCAAATCGCCCCTCGGGACAAACTAATAAATTAACCTGAGGTATTCCTGTAGTTGGAAGTGTTATCACGACTGCAACTCCCTCTCACATACTCTCACACCCACACATACATTACAGCTAGTTTCACATGAATTTATCTCGTGTTGTGTAACAGACTCGTCTGGATACGTCCCCTTTCCTAGCATGCAATCGCCGTGGAACTCAAACAGTGGTTTTGTTTGAACTTTTTAACTTGGGACAACGTTCTAATTCTATAAAATTACTTGATTTTTAAAATTCAGGGCGGACACTCTAACCACAAGGCCACTGAGCTGGTTGCCTAGTTGTGTGTGTGGCGCAGCAGGCACAGTGATGTTTGAGCACGGCATGCAACGTGCTAGTAGGGTCACAGACTAAGGTTCTGTGACCATCCTCTGGAAAGGATGTTTTGATGATTGATTTGACCTCTATGGACCCTTTATAAAAGATTTAGCCCCCAGGTCCCTCGCAAAAATCGGGGGCCAAATTCAAAATGGCGTCCGGCGCCATAGCCAAAAATGAACTTTTGATCTAGATGACCTATAATCATGTATGAAGACACTTTTCCATACAAGTCAACCATGAGGATTCCAAATCATCCAGTAGAGTGAAAACATTACTTTTGAATAGGAAAGCAATCTATTTGGGGGTTGTAATTTGTACAGACACAAAACACGTGTACCCGTTTTGTACAAATTGCCACAATTACTCAACGCAGCGTCCAATTGCAGTGAAACTGTGCATGCATATTCCCACTAGGCTGAGGAAGAAATGCCACTTGACAGTTTTCAAATCAGCCTCATGGTGGCGCTACAACAGGCCAAGCCGCGTCTCACACACACACACACACACACAACATCCTCCTGGTGGAGACTTGTGTCAGATAGCATTCTGTATGCGTCCGGGTGTCTGAGCAGACCTTGTTGTGTGTGTGTGTGTGTGTGTTGCAGCGGGCACGGTGATGTTTGAGTACGGCATGCGTCTGGGCAGGGAGGTGAGGACACAGCGAGGCCTCCAGAAGCAGGTCAACTGTTACCTGGCCTCCCTCAACTGTCTGCGCCTCATCAGATCTGAATACGCCTGGATCGTCCAGCCCGCCTCTGGAGCCGTGGTATGGATGGAAACGCACACGCACACACATGCACACGCGCACACACATGCATCTTAACCCATTTTGACCTGAGATCAGATTCTAAAAATGTCTTCTACATCCTGACAGTTTTCTGAAAAAGCTATGTTTCCATGTCGGTCGTTCTTCGACTTTTCAAAAATAGCAGACCTACAAGCTCATAGCGCGCCACTCGGTGGCGTGCTATGAGCTTGTAGATCTGCTATTTTTCAATAGCTAAAGCATAACATAATGCTAACACCAAAAGGGGTTCCCGCCCCAAAATGGGTTAATGAGAACTGGTCACATGGATGTCATGTTTCCATCTCTGCTGATTACAGCTGGAGCTGATAAATACTTGCTTGCTGCATGTCATTTGTCCCGAGAATGAGTGCCCTTTAACACAAAAGAAATAAGTAAAAATGTTAGCGTTATTTTTATTCATTTTGTCCAGTGTTATAGGGACTTGAATGCACGCTCTCTACATGCTCTGCTACCGTGTATGACACAGAACTTTAAAATCTATATAATGTATATATTCTTTTAATGAACACAGTATGAACGACCAGGAGCATCGCCAAAGAGGAACTGCGATGGAGAGTTTGCAAATGATCCAGGTATGGTCATCAAACCTTAGCAACACCATAAAACTAGTCTCAAATGATCCAGGTATGGTCATCAAACCTTAGCAACACCATAAAACTAGTCTCAAATGATCCAGGTATGGTCATCAAACCTTAGCAACACCATAAAACTAGTCTCAAATGATCCAGGTATGGTCATCAAACCTTAGCAACACCATAAAACTAGTCTCAAATGATCCAGGTATGGTCATCAAACCTTAGCAACACCATCAAACTAGTCTCAAATGATCCAGGTATGGTCATCAAACCTTAGCAACACCATAAAACTAGTCTCAAATGATCCAGGTATGGTCATCAAACCTTAGCAACACCATCAAACTAGTCTCAAATGATCCAGGTATGGTCATCAAACCTTAGCAACACCATCAAACTAGTCTCAAATGATCCAGGTATGGTCATCAAACCTTAGCAACACCATAAAACTAGTCTCAAATGATCCAGGTACGGTCATCAAACCTTAGCAACACCATAAAACTAGTCTCAAATGATCCAGGTACGGTCATCAAACCTTAGCAACACCATAAAACTAGTCTCAAATGATCCAGGTATGGTCATCAAACCTTAGCAACACCATAAAACTAGTCTCAAATGATCCAGGTACGTTCATCAAACCTTAGCAACACCATAAAACTAGTCTCAAATGATCCAGGTATGGTCATCAAACCTTAGCAACACCATAAAACTAGTCTCAAATGATCCAGGTACGGTCATCAAACCTTAGCAACACCATAAAACTAGTCTCAAATGATCCAGGTATGGTCATCAAACCTTAGCAACACCATAAAACTAGTCTCAAATGATCCAGGTATGGTCATCAAACCTTAGCAACACCATAAAACTAGTCTCAAATGATCCGGTCATCAAACCTTAGCAACACCATGAACCTAGTCTCAAATGTTGCAGGTATGGTCATCAAACCTTAGCAACACCATAAAACTAGTCTCAAATGATCCAGGTATGGTCATCAAACCTTAGCAACACCATGAACCTAGTCTCAAATGATCCAGGTATGGTCATCAAACCTTAGCAACACCATAAAACTAGTCTCAAATGATTTAGTTAGTTTATTTTTATTTCGGTCATTTGTTAAAAACAATACAGTTGATAGGTATACAGTAGCCTACAACTTAGTCAACAAGGTGACTATTTGGCCGAAAAGGTTAGGGCTGAAACCGAAGCTTATATTGCCCACCTTATCACACAAAAAAAGTATATATATGAAATAGAATGGAAGTACACAGTTTATATAAATACAAAGCAAATTAGCTTCAAATATGACCTTTCTTGAAGCCTAACTGTATGTTCACAGAGGCGTGTTTGTTTTTTACCGGTCCCTCAGTGAGGCGTCAGATAGACATCTTGGAGCTGAAGGACCTGGAGAAGGAGTACATCCTCGCCCGCTGTCGACTCACCCTGGCCCAGCACCACCCGCCCTCCGCGGCCATCGCAGGTACCCCAGCTGTCTGCTTTGTCCCCTCAGAAGTAGACCAGTCACCTGTCATGACGCTACATGCACAAGTTACAACATCACGAATGAAGATCAGATTCTATAAATGTCTTCTACATCCTGACAGTTTTCTGAAAAAGCTATGTTTCTATGTCAGTCGTTCTTCGACTTTTCAAAAATAGCAGACCTACAAGCTCGTAGCGCGCCACTCGGTGGCGCGCTACGAGCTTGTAGATCTGCTATTTTTCAATAGCTAAAGCATAACATAATGCTAACACCAACAGGGGTTCCCACCCAGGCCTGACGTCAACATCTAAAAAAATGTCTTCTAAATCCTGACAGTTTTCTGAAATACCTATGTTTCTATATCAGTGGTGCTCAATATTTCATGGCAAGGACCCCACAAATATTATGTAATTGGCCGCTGACCCCCATCTGAAGATACAGTTGGAGGCCATCGATATTGTCCTTTTCTTATGGCTGAGTTTTGCGTGATCTGCGCAAAAGGACAGTTAACCCATTTTGGGCGGGAACCCCTTTTGGTGTTTTAAACATTATGTTATAATTTAGCTATTGAAAAATAGCAGATCTACAAACTCATAGCGCGCTACGAGCTTGTAGGTCTGCTATTTTTGCAAAATCGTGAAAATATTTATTTCAGAAAACTGAAGGATTTAGAAGGATTTTTTAAAATGTTGAGGTCAGGCCTAAATGGGTCAAATGATAAGGGACAATATCGGTGGCACCCAACTGTATGTTGTTCCAGGCACCCCCCCAGAAGCTAATATTTGAGTTAAAAACATCCACTCTGTCAAACATGCCTGGAGAATGCCATTGCTCAAGCCCCTGGAGCCCCTTTTTTAGGCTTTCTCCTTCACATTCTTATTGACCTTGTGTATCATTTTTTTAATATTTTTGTATGTTGAAAATAAACAAACAAACCCGTTTACAGGCAGTGCCTCTGCTGTGGAGATGGTGGCCCTGTTGGTCCAGATTGGGCTGTTTGACTGTGCCCTTTCTCTCTGCAAGACCTTCAAGCTGACCCTCACTCCTGTCTTTGAGGGACTGGCCTTTAAGTAAGTCTCTTGTTCCATTTAATGTGCTAATGCATCTTATTTTTGCGTTGAGCCACACACCTGAGTCAAGGGAAATGCCTGAAACTCTTACTTAGACTGCATTAAAGGAGAAGTCCATGCTAGAAGGCTTTCTTACTTTTATTTGTAGTTGTTGCGTCCCCACCAAAGAGGTCCAGGTGTTATTTTGTGCAAAGCGCATTATTGGCTATTTCCCCTAATATAAGCCCTCAATGGGGGCTGGGTTTTTGTGCTTATTCACTTATTTCCATCGAAATAAGTAGTAAAGTGTGCCGCTTGGGATACTATTTACATTATGAAGAGAGGATATATACAAAAAAAATGTTTTTTGAGCGATGGAAATAAGCGAATTAGCACAACACCCCATAGCCCCATTTAATTCATTGAGGGCTTATGGTAGGGGAAATGGCCAATAATGCGCTTTTGCACAAAATAAGACCTGGACCCCTTTGGTGGGGAGGTAAGAAAACCTTCTAGCATGGAATTCACCATTAACCTGGGTAGCAGCATTTGAAAAACAAATGCACGTACACTTGGAAATAGCACAATATTATTGTGTACTTATTTTTTTTGCGTGCATGAATGCGCAGGTGTCGAATAATGCGGCTGTGAAGTGTTCACTGAGTTGTGGTTTCTTTCTGTTCCCTTGCCTCGTGACTCCAGATGTATCAAGCTTCAGTACGGAGGAGAGGAGTGTCAAAATGAAACCTGGAACTGGCTTGCTGCCAACCAGCTGTCGACAATCATCACCACCAAAGAATCAAGGTTTGTTTTGTTGTCGGCATTTGTTTCCATAGTAGACTACCTTTACTACTCCGTTTTTGTCTGGAGTCTTAACCATCTCCTTGTGATCTATTACACTTAGTAATCCAGCCTTTCTTCAGTAGTCCACTCCACTGTCAGATTCTGTAGTACGTTTGGAGAAGGAGGAGAGACCCGCACACCGCCACTTGCTGGTTCAAGAGTTTTATTTTTAAATAAGAGTCATAGCAACGTTGCGGCCTTTCGGCCTTTGGCCTGATTCACTGTGTTCCGTCATTTGGTTTTGTCACATCGCTACTCGGTCTGGCCAGACCTCCTGTTCCGTAGTCTCGTTGTTGCTGATACTTTATCAGCCCAGGGCCACTCTGTAAAAAGTAAACACTAATTTGATTCAGTAGTCCACTCCACTGTCAGAATCTGTAGTACGTTTGGAGAAGGAGGAGAGACCCGCACACCGCCACTTGCTGGTTCAAGAGTTTTATTTTCAGTCATAGCAACGTTGCGGCCTTTCGGCCTTCTCCAGGCATGCCTGAAGGCCGAAACGTTGCTATGACTCTTATTTAAAAATAAAACTCTTGAACAAGCAAGTGGCGGTGTGTGGGTCTCTCCTCCTTCTCCAAACGTTTACTGCTCAGCCAGGACCTATACGCACCTGCTGTAAAATTAAACCGGGTGTGCGGTAGTCATCTCTCTAATAAGATTCAGTAGTACAAAAAAAGTGGCGGCTGTGTGGGGTGAGTTTAGTGAATGATATGGGGACGTTGCAGGACAACAGCAGTAGCTGTGTGGGGTGAGTTTAGTGAATGATATGGGGACGTTGCAGGACAACAGCAGTAGCTGTGTGGGGTGAGTTTAGTGAATGATATGGGGACGTTGCAGGACAACAGCAGTAGCTGTGTGGGGTGAGTTTAGTGAATGATAAGGGGACGTTGCAGGACAACAGCAGTAGCGGTGTGGGGTGAGTTTAGTGAATGATAAGGGGACGTTGCAGGACAACAGCAGTAGCTGTGTGGGGTGAGTTTAGTGAATGATAAGGGGACGTTGCAAGGCAACAGCAGTAGCTGTGTGGGGTGAGTTTAGTGAATGATAAGGGGATGTTGCAGGACAACAGCAGTAGCTGTGTGGGGTGAGTTTAGTGAATGATAAGGGGATGTTGCAGGGCAACAGCAGTAGCTGTGTGTGGTGAGTTTAGTGAATGATAAGGGTACGTTGCAGGGCAACAGCACTAGCGAATTGATACGACGTCAAACTGGTTGTTTTTGTCCCAACCCGCACCACAGACAAATCGGAAGCATCAGGTCGATTCTCAGTTTTGGTACGTCCTGCCTACCTTGGAGACTTTCCAGTAGTGAAGTGGCAAAATGAATCGCGGAACGCAGCGAATCAGGCTGGAAACCAGTCCTAAGTCTTTCTTGCCATTTGAGTAACTTTATCCTCTGCCTCTTATAGTGCCACCGACGAGGTGTGGAGGTTGCTGGAGTCCTACCTGGAGAGATACTCGTCTCCCAACGCCCAGCACCACCGTTGTGTCATCAACAAGCTCCTCTCTCACGGTGTCCCCCTGCCTGATTGGCTGGTCAATGCATACAAGGTGAATGGGATTGGGCAGGGGTATGATTTTTATTCATATTTTACTACGCAATTAAAAGACTAAAAGGCCATTCACACTGAGCGCTATAATTTACTGCACGGTTCTTGCTCAAATGTGAATCTCGATTTCCCCTACAAAAATATAGATCACGTTTCTCATTTTTTCCATGAAAAATATGTATTGTCTTTAGTCTGTAGTTGCTAAACATTACTATCAAAATGTGGCACCTGGATCCAACTACTGTGGCTTAAACAGACAACATCAAAGTCTCTCTCTTTGTAGCAAAAACATAAGAGTAACTAAAATGAATCGGACAGCCAACTAGTGCTGCATGATTCTTGCTCAAATTTAGAAATGTGATCGCGTAGGTGTCTCGAGTGTCGTTCTCCTGTTGTCTGAACTGTATATTGACCCATGTATTTAAAAACATTTCCAGAGAGTGGATGCAGCTGCTCTGCTGCGACTCTACCTGAACTATGACCTCCTGGTGGAGGCGGCCGAGCTGGTGGTGGAGTTGGTGGACGCTCTTCTGGGGAAGGGCCACCAGTACTTTGGAATAGAGGTACGCTTGAACGTGTAAAGCCCTTCAAACCTGTAAACTTTTAAAAAAAATTCAATGAGAAAGGAACGGAAGTAACCATTACTTAACGCATTTTGGGCGGGAACCCCTTTTGGTGTTTTAAACATTGTTATAATTTAGCTATTGAAAAATAGCAGATCTACAAGCTCATAGCGCGCCACCGAGTGGCGCGCTATGAGCTTGTAGGTCTGCTATTTTTGAAAAATCGTGAAAATATTTCTTTCAGAAAACTGGAGGATTTAGAAGATTTTTTTTAAAATTTGACGTCAGGCCAAAATGGGTCAACATGTATCTTGGCAGATAATGTGGTTTATAGTGTCCTGACAATAGTATTATCTGGTTTGTCACCTGCACATAAAACGGTGTGACATGGTTCATACTTTGTTCCCACCATGACTTCCTGTAACACTGGGTGTTTGTCTCTACAGAAGCCCCTCTCAGCCACAGCTCCACCAGTGTGGCTGCCGTACACGGCCATAGACCAGCTCCTCCAGGCGCTGAACGAGACGCAGACCAACGCCGGCGTACGTCTGACATAATTTCTGTACCTTAACCCATTTTGAGGCGGGAACCCCTTTTGGTGTTAACATTATGTTATGCTTTAGCTATTGAAAAATAGCAGATCTACAAGCTCATAGCGCGCCACCGAGTGGCGCACTACGAGCTTGTAGGTCTGCTGTTTTTTGAAAAATCGTGAAAATATTTATTTCAGAAAACTGGAGGATTTAGAAGATTTTTTTTTTAAATGTCGAGGTCGGGTCTAAATGGGTTAAAAACAATTGTTGAATTCTGTACATAGAAATAAGACTATATTAAACATCTATAGTACATAATAGATGGGTAAATGCAACTGAAGGTAATCCAATTCATCCTGGATCCGGTTCATTTGGGTGTTACTGTATGCCAGGGGTTCTCAACGTTTTTGTCCGGGGACCCCCGGAAATGCTTTGGCAATGTCTCGGGACCCCCGCCCCACCCCCTCCCGACCCCCAATATAAATTGACTGCTACAATAACCTTAAACCATTTTGGGCGGGAACCCCTTTTGGTGTTTTAAGCATTGTTATAATTTAGCTATTGAAAAATAGCAGATCTACAAGCTCATAGCGCGCCACCGGCGCGCTACGAGCTTGTAGGTCTGCTATTTTTGAAAAATCGTGAAAATAACATTTTTCTAAAAATCATTTTTTTTTTTTTTTTTTTTTTTTAATAATTTGGGGACCCCCTAAAATAATTTGGCGACCCACGGGTTGAGAACCCCTGCTGTATGCAACCAGGGACAAGTTCTCTATAGTTATAGTTAGTTTGTCTAATGTCTGATTTTTTTTCTTTTTCTCCTCCCAGCTCTACAACAAACTGAGGGACAAACTGGACGGATACCACAAGCTGGTGGAACAGACAAGCAGACGGAAAATCCTGGCTCTATAGACCCTCCCCCCCCCCCCCCCCCCCCCCCCCCCCCACACACACACACACTGCCCCCTACCTGTCCCTGTACAGTGGCTTCTCATGAAGATGCTCTTTAGCGACATCGAAAAGGAAGATAACTAAATATTTTTGTAGCAGTATATTTAAAAGGATCATTTCAAAAGTTCACTTTATGGGTGTAATGTGTTGCCATCATTTCATCTAATCTAAGGGGGACTCTGCGATTGAAAGCCTTATCTGTGCATTTATATGGTTTAAGATTTGTAAATATTGTCTATGTGCACATGGTTAAGAAGTAAACGGGTGTTTTTCACTCTATAATTATGTATTCTTTTTTTATAGAATTACATTGTTCTTTTTTTGTACTCGTACGTGAACCTTTTACAAACAGGTTTGTTGTAAATTGTGCAGATGCAATTAAAGGATTTCGTTCCATGTCTGCGTTCATTGAAATGAAGTCTTTGTTAGTGTGATGGTTAGATTGATTTTCTGCTTGATTCAAGACTTGCTGCAGAGGTGTTCATTTAGACCTCAACCAAAGGGATTTCTGGCTGATGAGAACTGGAGACTTCTCGAGCAGACCCTTCGCTAAGCCCCACCCCAAAAGTGAATCCAACCCAAATTGTTTAGCAACCGTTGCTAAGGTGGGTTAGCGTTCGTCACCTCATAGCTGTCAAAGTTATTTTGCATGGCTGTGTTGAACACCTACAGATCCCTTAAAAAAAAATATATATATATAAATGTTATTTTTTAGCGGTGCCTCCGCTCCAATTCACAGCTATGTGTGTCCGTATGGGTATGTGTGTGTGTGTGTATATGTAAGTGTCTGAGCACGGAACGCTGCAACACGGTAACTCTGTCACTTCTCGACCGTTTCGGACGCGGGAAGGTTCGCTAGAACCGGGCCGTGTTCCTCGGGGTCTGGATGTTCCCCCACACAGTACAGTTGCACCGCTCACTTCACACAGGTGTTATATTTGAGTGGTGCAACCACTCCTGCTATGTGTGTCCCTGGGTCTGTCCGTCCGAGCACGAAAATAGCGTTCTAGCATTTGTTCACCACCAAGTGTCACTGTTGCACAGCCTAACACAGACACACGCAGGCCAGGGAGGAGGGCTTGTACAGTACAGTATGTACAGCACAAGTACAGTACCACGCCAGACGGGTCTGATTTTTTTTTAAATCTTGATTATGGCGTACATCTTTTAAAGATAATGTCGACCATCTGAAAAGTATATGCATTCAATTCAAGTATGCAATCAATACGTTGTCTGGGCTACCACTGCCCTATAGCCCTAGGGAACCAACCACTTGGTAGCCTACACCACGGATGGACTGGCCACAGGAGTACCAGGCATATGCTCGGTGGGCGGTCTGGGCCAAATGTTAAATTAGTTGTCTGTTGTGTATCATTTATCTTGTACTGTAAATGTGGTGGTGTTAAGGGCTGGTTTTTCCAAGTATTTATATGGGCCTTGACCTGAAAAGTCAGTCATCTGCACTGGTTGTGGTGGTCCAGTCCAAATTCCGTGGAAATGTCTGGGCCCCTACACCATACTGCTGCTTCTGCAACAACACCTACACGACCTACAACCTAGCAACCACCTGTTTTACCACTTCTCATGCTTCTAAAGATGAATCCCTCTCAAAGCTTCAATGTAGTTTACATATTTATGCGAAGACCACTGTCTGTCGCTGTCTTGGTAACCTTATACTGTACAGTATACATGTTAACAAGAAAAGTGGGCACTAGGCCTATATGAAGAGTGGGTGGGCACTGGGCACCTCGTTCTGCATAAAATTGGTAATCCAAAATGTATCATGAAAATAAACCATTTGGAAAACGGTCATGCAAAGTATACATGAAATGAAATGAAATGAAATGAAATGAAATCTATATTTACCCAGGGTATCTGGGCTAAGCTCAAGAACTTGTTTCCAGCCAGGCCCTGCTCATAGAACACATTTCATCGTAGTGGTTGATGCCTTGTTCAAGGGCATTTCAGCGGTGGTAATTTTAACGTGTCGGACGGCTGGTTCGAACTGGGAACCTTCCGGTATCTAGACCGCGCCGCTATCCGTTCGGCCACCGCTGCCACACATGACTAGTTCTGCCCAATATTTCTAACCTGACTCCGCCAGATGGGGGCGGGAGTGAAGCAAACTTCTTTCAATGATCTGGTGGAGTCAGGTTATTGTAATATTTCTGGCTGCAATTGCTACAAAACCTAGGCTACATCCAATCATTTGTGCATAAACAAGAAGTTGAAGGGTATTCTGATAACATTGATGTACATATGTCAAGTTCAAGTTGTTAACAAATCACAATCACATCACAGACTTTTTTCCTTTTTTCTTTTTACATTTTGGACAAAATAGTACATTTTACATCGAGGTGCCCACTTGTATGCGCGCTGGCTTGGCCCGGTTTGACCCCAGTTATTTGACTACGTTCGTTTCTCTTAAAGGACTACATTACCCATAAATCCACGGAGACTTCCGGTAAGATGTTTCCAGCCAATGGTAAGAGGTTACCTGAATGCACAAAATTTGAAACGTTTCGGTTTGGTGGTGTTTGCTGTTTTGGGAGTGACAGTATTTATACAAGACTTACAGTATTACACGTGTATTACGATTCGTCCTCAGGTTAGAATAGCTCGTCTTGTTTTAAATATGATTAGTGTCAGTGTGTATTTGTGTGTGTGTGTTGGGGTCGTGTTACTCGTGCATAAACAACATTATTAGCGTCGTTAGCATTAACTGGCTAGTTGTAAACATGATATGCTGCGTAGTAAAATAAGGTGTTATTATTTACCTGTTAACTAGATTTTTCGTTACTTACACTAACATGATATTGATTACATTTTGTTTTTGCCGAGCCTATAGCCCAGCTCAGAGTACTGAGAGTAGTCTGTATAGTTGTAAAACTGACGTGGGCTGCATGGTTAGCCTGCCATAACGCTCCACCCTAGTGGTTTGTGGACATAAAAAACTTTATTTTCTCTTATTAACCTTTCTTTTCTTTTGTCTCTTCTAAATCAGCACTTTAAATTGCACTGTTGGAGGATGGATCCCTTTTCTGACGCCGGTTGGTACCGTTTTGATTGATTGAAAATTGTATTTACAGTTTGCAGAATGGGTACAGTTCAAGGAAGGTACATGTCAATGTATACAAAAACTGCTAAGGATAAAACCAGAAAAAAGCACTAAGACTTGTTTACATCGTCCATTTTCAATTCATCAGAACATTTAAAGACATACAAATAAATTCCAAACTGATTGTGTGAAATTCTATAATTGGCAACTCATTTCTCTGGCAGTCTAAAACAACATGAGCTTTCTTTTTCTTCAAGATTTCTATCCATTGGCGGAGGAGAAGTTTGATTTTGATGTGTCACTGTCACCTGCAAGGTCAGTGTCATTGGAACTTTCACATCATATGATACACCTTCATTTAACTTTCACATCATATGATACACCTTCATTTAACTTTCACATCATATCATACACCTTCATTTAACTTTCACATCATATGATACACCTTCATTTAACTTTCACATCATATGATACACCTTAATTTAACTTTCTCATCATTATGATACACCTTCATTTAACTTTCACATCATATGATACACCTTCATTTAACTTTCTCATCATATGATACACCTTCATTTAACTTTCACATCATATGATACACCTTCATTTAACTTTCACATCATATGATACACCTTCATTTAACTTTCTCATCATATGATACACCTTCATTTAACTTTCACATCATATGATACACCTTCATTTAACTTTCACATCATATGATACACCTTAATCTTTGCTACCTGCGTTTTTAGTCATACAAGTCTTATATGCAAACATTAAAAATGTGTGTTAATGTGAAAATTCAATAACATCACATCTTCTCATATAAGCAAACGACGACACCTCATCCTGCAATGTCTTAGTTTCAATACAATACCGCCCTACTATATCAGTTGATTGTAAAAAGTATAGGATTTTACTTTTATTCCCATATAAAGACTAGATATTCACAACTGCACCAAGAAATATACTTTGGACCCGTTTATAATTGGCCACAGTGCGTAACGTACGTGGGGCGGCATTCCCTTTGTCTTTGGTTATTTTATCACATGATGGAACATGCCGGTTCCCCGCCAATCACCCAGGAATACTTAACCCATTTAGGCCTGACCTCAAAATTTAAAAAAAAATCTTCTAAATCCTCCAGTTTTCTGAAATAAATATTTTCATGATTTTTCAAAAATAGCTAAATTATAACTTAATGTTGAAAACACCAAAGGGTTAATCACTGTTGTAACCAAAAATTTGGGATGTACCGTCAGTACAGATGAGACATTTTGGCCGTTATCCGATACTTAATTGCTGTTATGGCCGATATAATCAATGTCGATATGATCTCATTCTGTATTAAAACATTATAATATTTTTGTCCATTCTGAAAAAAAGCCTTATGAACACTGACTTTGAAAAAAGCAATGCCTCTTTATTCCAAAACTGGGTATGCAGTCCACCGTTATTGAAATGTTGGCCCACATCCCAACAAACGGCTTGAATGTAGTATTTTTATTAAAAAATGTTCCAACTTGTTGACTCTTTTGAAAGCGCCCCCAGAAAACACTAATAGAAGTTGCAGCCTTCATCATCACAAAAGGCTTTTTCAGGCTTTTTTATTTATTTCAATTATTTTTCAACATGATTATTATAAAATAAAATCTGCTAAAAACCGATATATAATTTCGATATCGATTCCATACCGATATTGCATTTTAAGGCCAATATCGGCTGATACCGATTTGATGAGCGATTAATTGCCCATCCCTATATCTAAGATGATATCTCCTGTTTTCCAGTTCCAGGGGAGATGAAGACGGTGAGGATGATGTATTTGTGGGTCCAGTCACAGACAAGGAGAAGGGTATCTGTGTCGCGGTGGAATATCTGGCCAAGGACAGTGTCAGCAGTGGGCCTTCTTCTGTGGCTGAGGAGCAGATGGAGTGGAGTCCTCTCACAGGAGATAACTTTGACAGAATGTGCAGTGAAGCCCAGAAACTAGCCACTCAGTTAAAGGAGGACCACCAGCAGCCACACACTGGACAGACAGACGGTGCCGTGCCTGCCGAGAGGGAAGTCCATATGGCCGTTGACTTTGTGCAGGACGCTGGGGCCAAACTGGACATGTTCAGCAAGCCATTCAATCGGGTTCTCAGCCCAATCAAACGGGAGACATTCTGTGTACAGGACAGTCCCGTGAAACTGCTTCCGCCCGCCATTCAGAAACGCTTGCTGAAAGGCGGTAGTAGTAGTAGTAGGAGCAGCGTTGGCTCGGGCGTGGGTGTCAACTCCGCTCGGGCTCGTCTCAGCACCTCCTCCGGCTCTAGGAGCAGCGTTGGCTCGGGCGTGGGTGTCAACTCCGCCCGGGCTCGTCTCAGCACCTCCTCCGTCTCCAGTCCTGCTTCTGGGTCGTCTAAGACTAGGACGCAGCCCAAGATGATGCTGCGAAGCAAGGCCGGCCTGGGCACCAGCGGGATTCTCCCCAGCAAGCGTGTAGTTCCGGCCACAAGCTCTGCCACGTCACTGAAGACCGCGAATACTGCAGCAGTGCCTGCAGAAAAACCCTCCAGGATGGCTCCGCCAAGCAAAGTAAGTCCACTAACATGTCTGTGTGATGTCTGTGTTTCTTGCTACCACCAAGTAAAGGAGTACTTGATATAGTAGTGCTGCACGTTTGTTTCTTGTGCAAATGTGAATCTCGATTTTCTAGAAATATCTAGTTCTAGAAATATCTAAATGGCATCTTGAAAAACCTTGCCGACACAACTTTGATTTGATGAATATCAGCAGCACTGATATTATGAGTATAATTATAATTTCCCCCTCTACATAAAATGGTACCAGTTTCATTCGTTTCGCTGTCAGATCCGAACTCTTTCCTTTAAGCGTGAAGTTAATCGGGGCATTATGGAGGAGTCTCAAAAGAAAGTTTCCTGCAAGTTGAAAGATGACTTGTAATCAGACGATACTGCTCATATTTTATGATTTTATATCATTTGTAAAATACTGCATTAGTTTAAATTACATAATTACTGCAATTCAGCAGACAGTTTTGGTGTTAGCATTATGTTATGCTTTAGCTATTGAAAAATAGCAGATCTACAAGCTCATAGCGCGCCACCGAGTGGCGCGCTATGAGCTTGTAGGTCTGCTATTTTTGAAAAATCGAAGAACGACTGACATAGAAACATAGCTTTTTCAGAAAACTGTCAGGATGTAGAAGACATTTTTAGAATCGTTCCCAGGTCAAAATGGGTTAAACAGTGAGTGGATGTTAGAATCACATGGGTTTCCTGATTTCACATTTGTAATGTTGTTTTTTCTAGGCTGGTTTGAGGTCCAAAGCACCACATCTTCAGACAAGGGGAGTGGTAGACGGGAGAAGGAATACCTCCTCGTCCTCTTGTTCCTCCGTGTCTAGCCTCAACTCCTCTCTATCTAGCTATAACTGCAGTATGTCTGTTTCTCCTCCTGTTGGGAAAGGTAAGGCCTTTCTCTCTCTCTCCATGGTACATATGGTTGAAAGAATCTGCTAAGTACCAGGGTTGTCCGAACCAATGGCCAATCTTAAAATAATAACATACCGGTACTAAAGCAGTGGTTCCAGCAGTGGAAAAAGATATGCCAGGGACCCCCTTAAGAGAAGATTGTTACGGCTCTAGCAGTGATTCTCAACCCGTTTAATTTCAAGGACCCCCAGTTTGACATGCATTAGTCTACGGACCCCCATTTAATGGCATGGGACCCCCAATTTATATTGTAAAATCAATGTTAATGTAACTCTGAGAGTGTACAAATGGACCCGTTGGGGTCCATTTGGTTCCATTTGTACACTCTCAGAGTTACAGACCCATAAGGGTCCATTTGGTTCCAAACTATAAATAGCTGGGGACCCCCTGGAACTCCCTCAAGGGCATAAATGAACTGCACATTTTGGTTAGAGGATGCTGTTGGTTTAAGTGAATGTTTTCAGTTATGATGGGTTTCTCCACGGTGCTTGCTTAGAAATGATGATGGTGAAAAGCACAGGAATTATACTATACCTAACCTTATATTGAGACATTATGTAAATATACAGTATAATTATATGTAAATCATGTTGTCTTTGGTGCCATCTGGTGTTCAGAAACAGTCTACACTCTTTGGCTTTAGTTTGAACATCTCTCATTACAGGAAATCTCAACACGTCTCTGAACAGAAGCAAAAATGTTACCAGCAGCCGCGCACCACCAACTAACACGAGCAGACCGCCGGCGGCCATTAACACGAGTGCTGCCAAAACTGCCCAGACTCGCCGTTCCAGCATCACCAGTAGCAGAGCTGCTGAGTCTAAACCCTCTGCTACGGCCGCCACCGTCAAAGGTGCACGGCGGTCCATCTCTGTCCAGTCCCGGAAGCCGTCCGAGACGACAGACCCGACCAAACTTGCCAGCAGGTCCACACCTCTGAAGAGAGCTGCACCGTGTAGCCCCACCCCGTTCCAACCGAGCCCGGCCAAACGAGCCTTGGTGTCTAGTGTTTCCTCCTTGCCACAATTTGGCCCGAGGGCCAGACCCGTGGCCCTCATCGCCCCTACACCCACTAGCAGGCTGAAAGGCCCCAAGCCATCTGAGGGTGAGTTTTATTGGTTTAGTTTCACCCAGCAGTGAGCACACCTTTTATACAAATGAATGTATGGAACTAGAAAAACATTTTTCTTTAGTGGTCTCGTAAAATATTCTAATATTTTGAAATAGTATTTTATGATTTGCATGAGCTGTATGCCATAATCATCAAGATTACAACAAAAAAAAGGTTTTAAATACTTTACTTTATGCGCAATGAATTGGGAATATATAGAAGTTTAAATATTTTAATTATATTACGGGAGAACATGAACTTCTATTTTTTGAGAAGGAGCTGTATATAATAGTATACCATATACAGTCCATGGCAGAAAGTCTACCTTCAGTCAAAATGTACTGTCCATAAAGGGTTGTCAATACTGGAATGAGCTCCCTCTCACACTGAGGGAAATCCCCACTTTCACAGCTTTTAAAGGACAATTGAAACATGTGATCATGTATGACGCTTAGTCCAAAATAGAGTAAACTTGCCCTAATAATAGTTTAATCTTTTCTTATTTTTTATTCTTACTAGTCTTATTATGTATGCTATGTCCTTCAGTCCTGTTTGTATTGTTTGATGTCTGGGGACTGCAGATGGAAATTAGCATGTTTTGCTAAATCTGGTATATTTACACTGCACATGTAATATTCATCAATATACACTGTCCCGACTAAATAAACGAATTAAGTAAAGTAGGGCTGGAATGAATTTCCCGTACTTATCTGAACTTGTGTAACTCATGATGGATTCAATTGTGCCTTTTCTCCATGGTAGTGGTTCACTCCCCAGACTCGCTGAAGATCATGAAACCAAAGAGACTGATGAGTAGTGCTGGCAGTATGGACAGGTATGTGTGCATATATATACTATATATAAAATCCCTTTTATATCTTGTCTAATTAGATGTTCAAGTACCATCAAAATTATCCTCTCGTCTCCACTGACTTTTTCCTTTCTTCCCAAAGTCCAACTCCGGAGGTGTTCCACACGCCCTCCATGTCTAGAATCAGACGTCCATCGGCCTTACCGACCCCCGTCAACAGGAGGATGTCTGGTATCCCATGTATGACCCCTAAGAGTTTAGCTGGGTTCTGCAGGCCATCCCCCGCTATAGCCATCTCTGCTAGGAAGACCAGTAACCAGAGGTGAGACGATAACCTGGGCCTCACTCATGCATGGTATGGGTGTTGTGTTGGATTGGTATAGAGCGTCGCAGTCCCGCCCCCTACCATGGACCAGGAAATGATTCTCCGTTCATTTTCCTCATAGACATTTCAGAAAGTATTTATTTAAAGACGTTTACGCCGCGGACAAAGCCAACTCGAGTCGTGACAAATAATGACAACAAACACAATTTTTTGGGCCGAACAAATAATTAGAAAGAAGAAAAAAACGGCAGGTTACAACACTTTTTTTGTTGTTTTTCTTCTTTGAAATTATTTGTTTGGTCCAAAATATTGTTTGAGTTGGCTTTGTCCGCGGCGTAACTGTCTTTAAATAAATACTTTTTGAAATGTCTATGGGAAAAATGCATTGGGATTAATTTCCTGGTCCATGGTAGGGGGCGGGACTGCGACGCTCTATTGCTTGCACCTTGCCAGAATAAAATCCCTGACCCCCAGTGGATTTCACTGAGTTAAGAATTATTATGAATAATGATTGTGAATGGTATACTTTGTGTAGAGCAGGTTTCCAAAGTTAGAAAAAGTAGAAAATAAATTCCTTAAGTCGATGACTAATAATAATAATAATAACTTTATTTGTATAGCACCTTCCATGACATGAAATGCAACTCAAAGTGCTTTACAGAGCAAAGAAAGAAAAGCAAGGCATAAAAAATATAATGATAGCAGTAATGCAATACAGTGAGGACATGGGTCTTGAGCTGTGCTAATAATAATCTGCAATTTATATAGTGCTTTTCTAAGTAGTTACCAGATCAGTGGCCTTGTGGTTGAGTGTCCGCCCTGGGACTGGGAGGCTGGGGTTCAATCCCCAGTCGGGTCATACCAAAGACTCTAAAAAATGGGACTTGGCACTCAGCATCAAGGGTTGGATTGGGGGTAAATCCCTGCGACATACTAGCGTCATGTCCAGGGGGTGTACTTGTACATCAAGCTGCCTCACGCTACAGAAACAGGAGATAGGGTATAGTAGTTAAAGGGGAGGGGACAAGAACATTTTACCTTTTATTCGGAAAACCTCAGATGAGAAAGAATTAAAATAAAACAATAACAAGTTCAAATCAAAGTCAACTCTCCCTCTCTGCAGTCCTCCTCGGGTTGAGTCTGCAGCCACAGAGGAGGAGCTGGTCGTCTCACCAAAGATCCAACCGTTCGCTCTGGAAGATGCTGATCCAGCAGCTCTCCAGCTGGAAACGCAAAATGAAGCCCCGACTTGTGTGACTGTACAGGTAAGTCCAGGCAGGGTTCTGAAAATCCTTTGAACGTGTTTGACACATACCTGCATGAATTATCTTTACTTCCAAGAATGTGCTTGAATTTTGAACAACACATGCAGGATGTTGAGATTTTTGAATTGGAAGATATTCTTAGTGCTGACTGCCAAGTGCTTCAGTTTGACTTTTTGAAAACTTGTGAAAATCCTGATCCGCAGGGCCCAGAGGTGGTTGAGCACCCTGATGAGAACCAGGAGCCTGAGCCAAGTGCAAACCTGAGGAAACGTCCCTCCACTGAGGACGGGATCTCTGGAGACCATGAAGCCAAGACACAGGAAGGCGTTGAGGTACCTGGAAAAACCTCATTCCATATTTGAGTCATGTTGTAGAATGTTGGCATCTGCATGTTCTACTACATTTTTGTCTCCCTTGGGGGGGGGGGGGGGGGCTGGCCTCTAAGGGCCATGGCCTCCCACGCAAATATTTTGTTTTCCTAATATATGCATGTCTTGCCCAGATTTTGCTGGTGGATGTCCCGGCTTCTAAACCTGAGGGTAAACCAGATAAACACCTCATTGACCTGTCCAATACCCCAGACCTGATCCGGCCACTGCGGCCTGTCCCACTCCTCAACGTTGGTCGTGAGAAAGAGGTGAGAAAAATACATGTGCCTGGAGATAACTGTCACTTGTTACCATTGTCATCTTGTAAGAATAATGTTTATTGTTTATCTGTATTTTGTCCAACACCCAATCTGGGATTATTAATCAAAGTACCGGTATATCGTAACTTGCCCATTACATTTTTGTGATATCTTGTCAGCAATTGAAAACTAAGGTTGCACCCATTTGTTGTTGAGATCTTCTGTACAAGTTGACATTTTGGCCTAATGGAGGCACTAGAGGCTCCTCCTAAAACCCCACAAGCCTTCTCTCTGAAACCCACTCCCAACTCACATCAGAGCTGCCCCCACCTTCGGCACGTTCAAAAAGCACACTCAAAACCCACCTTTTCAGACTTGCTTTCCCGGCCTACAGAAATCCCCCCCCCCCCCCCCTTTTTTTTTTCTTCTGTTTGTTTGTTTTTACCCTTTCCTTATTTATTTGTTTTGAAGTTGTTTTTATTCTAGTTGTCCTGTAACGCTTTACAGGACTTTGAGTACCTTGAAAAGCACTATATAAATCATCATGTATTTGTATTATTTTTGTATTATTATTAGAGGAAAGTAACCTGACTCTGCCATATGGGGGCGGTATTAATGTACAAGTTCACAACACGGTCGTGAAACAAAATGTGAAGCAAGCATCTTCCATCTGGCAGCGTCATGGCTCATTCTTTGCGGAGCATGACATTTCACAGCAACTACGCTCGGTGCGCATAGCTGTAGTCCTGGGTTTCCAGAAGATGTTACACATTAACTGTTCTGGTTCATTTTACGGCGTGAGATTTTAACTGGAAAGCACCTAAACCTAACCTTAACCCTCTCCCAACCCTTAACGCACCCCTCACCAACCTTAATGGGGTCGTTTTAACGCACCCCTCACCAACCTTATGCCTAACCAATGACTAGTCTAAACTAAGTATGCACCCCATGTGTTTCACATTGATGTGACTCTGTTTTTGCTTTACTCTGAACAGTTGATTGATCTGAGCTCTCCCCTGATCAAGTGGAGTCCAGAAGGCCAGAAGGAGAAAGCTGTGAAAGAAGCTCCACTTGTAAACCTCTCCTTCTGATCAGACCCGGTCCGACAGTATAGCATCTCCATGTGTCTATCAACGATACACCTGTGCACACACCTGTACTTCTGATCAGACCCGGTCCGACAGTATAGCATCTCCATGTGTCTATAAACGATACACCTGTGCACACACCTGTACTTCTGATCAGACCCGGTCCGACAGTATAGCATCTCCATGTGTCTATAAACGATACACCTGTGCACACACCTGTACTTCTGATCAGACCCGGTCCGACAGTATAGCATCTCCATGTGTCTATAAACGATACACCTGTGCACACACCTGTACTTCTGATCAGACCCGGTCCGACAGTATAGCATCTCCATGTGTCTATAAACGATACACCTGTGCACACACCTGTACTTCTGATCAGACCCGGTCCGACAGTATAGCATCTCCATGTGTCTATAAACGATACACCTGTGCACACACCTGTACTTCTGATCAGACCCGGTCCGACAGTATAGCATCTCCATGTGTCTATAAACGATACACCTGTGCACACACCTGTACTTCTGATCGTATAGCATCTCCATGTGTCTATAAACGATACACCTGTGCACACACCTGTACTTAAAGTGAAGAAACTTTGTTTTAACCTATTAAGACCGGGAAAGTGTCATTTTAGATTTTAGCTATATACTGTATATGAGTGTGTCACAATAAAAAAAGGCAGATATACAAGCTATGAGCTTGTAGATCTGCTACTTTAGAACAATCGTGAAAATGTGTGCAAATCTTAGAATATATTATATGATTTTTCTGTATCTCAAATACCGGTACATATAATTTGGGGGGTTGTTGACATGCAAATGTTTGACAAGCACTAGCAACAAATATGTTTTTTTTGTGTTTTCTTTTTTTAAACTGTTAGGTTTTGAAAGACAATTGTGGAATGGGCCTCAAATCTTAATTAATCCGTTTTGGGAAGTTCTTCAGGAATAATTTAATTGATCAGTTTGCTGCTGTTTTTGTTTTGATTTCATAAAAACTTTATGTAAATATCTTGAGTTAAAATGTGCATGAAAAGAAAAAAAAGAATCGAGGGAAATAAAAGTTGTGATTATGAAATGTACCTGCTATGATGGTTCCATTTTGTTTGGATGAATGCAGTAGAGGAGTTGTGCTAATCCAGAGATATTCATTTGATGATAATATAATTTATGAGAAAGCGCTATTCTAGGAACAAAGGGGACTGACTGTAATGGCATCATGACGCCAGAAAATCCACTGAATTAATATAACCTCTTTAAGGCTTATTTCAAATATAGTGAAAATAGCAGTCACAATGCATAGCAATCTTTTACAGTATGATTGCGATGCAATGCATTGAGTGCTTGTAGATCTGTTATTGGGGGGGGGGGGGTAGATTTCAATACAGCAATGCATTGATATTATAAATGTACTAATTTCAGTAATTTGTACTTTTGAATGCTTATGGTCTTTTTAAAAGCATATATGTGTACGTTTGAATACCTGAGTCAAGTGTTGAGGAAAATAAATGTGCCTGGAGAGAACTGTCACTTGTTAACATTGCTATGTCATCTTGTAAAAAATAATGTTTATATTGTTTATCTGAATTTTGTCCATTTTTATTTAAAGACCCAATCTGGGATTGGTAAACGAAAGCGAAAAGTATATTGTTAAACCGGCCCAAGATTTTTTTTGATGTCTTGTTTTGAAAACTTTGTCATAAGGTTGCACCCATTTGTTTTTTGAGATCTTGTGCACAAGTTGACATTTTTTTGGCCTAATGGAGGCACTGGAAGAGGAAAGACCATCGAGTCAAAGTCAGTAGGGCTCATTCTCTGCGGAGCATGACATTTCACAGCAAATGAGCTCTGTGCATAACTAGTCCCTGGGGTTCTGTACTTTGTCGACCCCTGATGAAAACATTATTGGGACTCAGCCTTCGAAATGAGAAAGCACCAAAACTCCTAAGGAAGAGAGAGGTCCAACCATGCACGTATACGTTTAGTTATTGGCATTGGCATGACATGCATTATCTTATGGATGCATATACAATTAACATATTCAATGTTCATGTGAATCTAATTTATCCAGCCTGATACAGTAAACAGAAAATTATTCTTAAAAAGTCCAAATCTAACTTCAACCCTTTTGTGCATCTATTTATTCCATGGATGCTTACTTTGTGGATGGTTCGTCTCACAAAGTTGTAAGTAAAATTGACTCTACTACCGACAGGAGGCAGTATAGAGGCACTCATCTACATAAAGTTTAGGTGCTGCTTGGGGATGGGGGGGGGGGTGCTGCTGCTGCTGCTGCTGCTACTCACTAGCAGCAACAGAAGAAAGCTCGTTAGTCCCATCATTTCAACAGCACTATATAGCCATGGAGATGGCGAACGCTGCGTCGAGGAGCAGAGAGAAAGTTTTCGAGCAGACTTTATAGGCGTTTCTTATTGAGAGTGGAGCCAGCCGGCTGGGAATATCATGAGTTTCAGCTGGTCCAACAACCATGGATGTACAAATGCTTTGGATTTGGATTATTTGCGTTTCGTTCGTGCACGTTCCGTTATTTATCGGGGGCTTTGATCTGCACGTCTCGGACACGCTGCAGCCCGGATTCATCCTGGCGAATGCGTCCGTCGGACCCGGGTGGATTTATAACGTGGAGAGGGCGATGACCCCGCGGTACGTGCGCCGCTTCATAGACGTCAAGAGGAAAGAGGGAGCCGTCTTTCTCTCGGGGAAAGTGGACTGCGCGCGTCTGCCGAGGAACCCCGTCCCGCTGTACGTGCAGCTCCGCTCCATAACGTCGGACAACTTCATCTTGATACACTTCAAGACGTTCCTGCACGGGCAGAACTGTTTCATCAAGTACAAGAGAAAGCGCGTCAAGCGCGAACACGACATATACATGAATATCCGCTCGAGGCTGGTGCCGTCCCCCTGTCTCTCCACCGGGATTTTGGTCATCAGCCTTTATAAACATTTGCCACATTTCACTCACACGAACGACTTCCACTCGTCGTGCGAGTCGGGGGGCCACACGATAAGTTTCGACAGGGGCATTTTTAATCCGAACTGCCTCGGCTCCGACCTCAGGGGAGAGTTGGACGTGGTGTGCAAGGTGCAAAACTCACTGAACCCCTCGACGGTGCGCCTGAAACTGCGTCCCCCGCCTCCCCTCAGTCAAGACGAGGGAAGCTTTACGGGTGTCGTGGACTCCTCGGGGGACTTGGATTACTGGGCTAAACGTGACAGGAGGGCCGCCGCGAACACGGGTCCCCAGTTCCAGCTGCCCAACTACCAGGTGTCCGTCCCCGAGAACGAGCCCGCGGGGACGCGCGTCATCACGCTCAGAGCGCTCGATCCGGACGCCGGGGATGCCGGCAGAGTGGACTACGACATGGAGGCCCTGTTCGACCACAGGTCAAACGACTACTTTCAGATCAGCCTGGAGACGGGCACCATCACGACGCTGCAGCCGTTGGACCGGGAAGTCAAGGACACGCACGTGTTCAAAGTCATCGCCACGGACCACGGCAAGCCCAAGAGGTCGGCCACGGCCTATCTCACCATCACCATCAGTGACACCAACGACCATTCGCCGGCGTTCGAGCAGACTACATACAGGGTTAGCATCAGGGAGAATGTGGAGGTGGGCTTCGAAGTGCTCACCATCAGGGCCACGGACGGGGACGCTCCTTCCAACGCCAACATGATATACAAGATTGTCAACGAGGAGGAGGGGGACAATGCCGGTTTTGAGATTGACCCCAGGAACGGCCTGGTCAGAATCAGAGTGAGGCCGGACAGAGAGACCATGTCCGCGTATCAGCTGATCGTCGAGGCCAACGACCAGGGCAGAGACCCGGGCCCTCGCAGTGCCACGGCCACGGTGCACATCGCCGTGGAGGACGAGAACGACAACTACCCTCAGTTCTGCGAGAAGAGGTACGTGGTCCAGGTGCTGGAGAGCATAGCGGTGAACACCCAGGTGGCTCAGGTGAAAGCCACAGACGGGGACGCGGGCAACAACGCCAAGGTCCATTACAGCATAATCAGCGGCAATGTAAAAGGCCAGTTCTATATCCACTCCCCTACGGGGGTCATCGATGTCACCCAGCCTCTCGATTATGAGACCATACGTGAGTATAATTTGCGTATAAAAGCACAGGACGGGGGCAGACCGCCGCTAATAAACGGCACAGGCATGGTGGTGGTTCAGGTCGTGGACGTCAACGATAACGCCCCCATGTTTGTCAGCACGCCCTTCCAGGCCTCCGTGTTGGAGAGCGTGGCCGTCGGCTACTCCATCATCCACATTCAGGCCATCGACGCCGACTCCGGGGACAACTCCCATCTGGAGTACAGACTCACCGGCACGGGCCCCGGCTTCCCTTTCACCATCAACAACAACACGGGGTGGATCACGGTCTGCGTGGAGCTGGACAGGGAGACGACTGAGTTTTACACCTTTGGCGTGGAAGCGGTGGACCACGGGATTCCCGCCATGTCGTCCTCCGCCAGTGTGAGTGTGACGGTCCTCGACGTGAACGACAACGTTCCCACGTTCACCCAGAAACTGTACAACTTGAAGATCAACGAGGACGCAGCGGCGGGAACCAGCGTGCTGGCGCTCACCGCCGTCGACCGAGACGCCAACAGCGTCGTGACCTATCAGATCTCCAGCGGCAACACGAGGAACCGGTTCTCCATCACGAGCCAGAGCGCGGGGGGCCTCATCACGCTGGCACTGCCGCTGGACTACAAGCAGGAGCGCCAGTACGTCCTCACGGTGACGGCTTCGGACGGCACGCGCCAGGACACGGCCCAGGTGCACATCAACGTCACGGACGCCAACACGCACCGGCCCGTCTTTCAGAGCGCCAGCTACCACGTGATGTTCAGCGAGGACCGCCCCGTGGGCTCCACCGTGGTTCTGATCAGCGCCACGGACGAAGACACGGGAGAGAACGCGCGCATCACTTACGTGATGGAGGACAACGTGCCGCAGTTCAAGATCAACCCCGACACCGGTGCCGTGACCACGCAGATAGAAATCGATTACGAGGACCAGGCGTCCTACACGCTCGCCATCATCGCCCGTGACAATGGCATCCCTCAGAAATCAGACACCACATATGTAGAGATCATTGTTCTGGACGCCAACGACAATGCGCCACAGTTTCTCCGTGACCTATACCAGGGGACTGTTTTTGAAGACGCTCCAGTCTACACGAGTGTTCTCCACATTTCCGCTTCTGACCGGGACTCCGGCTCCAACGGTAGAATCAGCTTTACCTTTCAAGGTGGGGACGATGGAGATGGGGATTTTTTCATTGAGCCGTACTCTGGTATAATCAGAACAGCCAGGAAAATAGACAGGGAAAATGTGCCCATGTACAACCTCAAGGCCTTTGCCGTGGACAAGGGCGTCCCGCCGCTCAAAGCAACCGTAGACATCCAGGTGTCTGTACTGGACATCAACGACAACGCTCCGGTGTTCGAAAAGGACGAGATGTACGTGTACGTGGCGGAGAACAGCCCCGTGGGTTCCATCGTGGCTCGCATCACCGCCACGGATCCCGACGAGGGGACCAACGCGCAAATCCTTTTCCAAATTGTGGAGGGGAACGTTCCGGAGGTCTTTCAGCTGGACATGTTCAACGGGGACCTCGTGGCTCTCGCAGACTTAGACTACGAGGCGAAAATGGAATACACCATCATCGTTCAAGCGACCTCTGCTCCTCTAGTGAGCCGGGCGGTCGTGCACATCCGCCTGTTGGACGTCAACGACAACGACCCGGTCCTGCGGGACTTTGAGATCATCTTCAACAACTATGTCACCAACAGGTCTAACAGTTTCCCCGCAGGTGTGATCGGACAGGTCCCGGCGCAGGATCCAGACGTGTCCGACATGCTGCATTACAGTTTTGTGGAGGGCAACGAGCTCAGTCTTCTGCTTCTCAACCAAGACACCGGCGAGCTCAAACTCAGCAGAGACCTCGACAACAACAGGCCTCTCGAGGCGGCCATGAAGATAAAGGTCACCGGTAAGTTCCTCCACTAAATCGATGCAGAGTACTTCCTTTGACATTTATAAGGTGTGGTTTTGTATACCTCCTCAAGTTGGTCATATTTCATGTGAATAGGTCACTGTGGCACCATTTGCTGCAGCAGCACTTTCACTCTCATGGTCCTCAAAGCAGTTCTTTAGGTTTAAGACATGTATATGGCTTGCTCAAGTCAGTTGCATTCAGGCGATCTTGTAAAGAGCATGCCTTTAAATACCGTGGCGACGATTGATGACTAGGAGCAAATGACCACCACATTGCCCACTGATGCTTGCTTGGTAACCATTGCCAGATCTATTGTTCTTGTCCATTGATGGTTACCGTGACTGGATTCGTTAAAAAAAAGTAGGGGGGGACTTTTTAAGAGCAAAAGTGGATTTACACGTATCTCAGCTTGTAGATCAGCATGTTTTTTAATTCTTAAAAATAAATTAGGACATAGGCCTATTTGGAATTTTTTTTTTTTTTTACAATTTTGACACATAGGGAAAATAGGGAGAAATTCCAGGGTTGATGTGGTTACCTTACTTAACGCAGATTTGTAATTGAATTGTTAAATATTAATTAAATATTATCAAACATAAATATGTATTTATATAAGGCAGTCTACATTTCCCCAACGGACCAGAAGCAGTGATAAAACACATTGGATTTGATGTATTTAGCTTTACTTTGCATCACAGCAGCTACTCTTCCTGGGGTCTCAATCACCATCATCAAAGAACAACATATTTCATATTTATTACATGTCATACACCATGCATACAACACAACACAAACACTGACTCGCGACCCGACCCGTCTAATACATTTGACAGCTCTATAGTACATTTCAATCTTCAACATTGATATCAAAATAAATATGATATCATAGTGGCAAGGGATATATATAGCTCATATCTCTTGAGTGAAGTGAAGTGTAACTTTATCTTAATATCTACACATACATCTCCATCAACCACCAGAGAAGGCGGTATCAAAAGCAGAGGCATGTACCCAGACGGCGCCCCTACAGTGGACTCTTCTTTTTGTGGCTGTGTAGCACGGAAAAGGTGGCACAGCATGGGCAAAACTAACTCTCAGTCCACACAGTACAGCCTAGTACTACAGCTGTTTTTTGCAAAAAAAACACTCATTGGGCTTAAAAGGGCCATGATGACATCATCACATTTGTGATGACGGCATTGGCCGTTTTTAGCCCAATGAGTGTTTTTTTTGCAAAACTAATGTTTGAAATGGATTCGGCATCATGATGCTGGGGACCCATACTAGACATTTCTAACATAAAACCTTGGTGTACTCAACATGTCCGGGTTCACAATGGGGCTCTATGGGCTGGCTACTAGACTACAGTGAAATCTTCAGTGTTGGTATAACTCAGTAGTTTAAAAAAGAAAATAAGTGTTAAAAAGCTCTATATTGTATATCTCTTGCTACAGTATAGAGCGTTTGTTCAGTAACAGGAGTCTCCATGTCTCTCCAGCTACAACGGAAATCAGAAATCAACAGAAAATGCATTTTCAGGTTGGCATCCCAATGTTATCCAATCTGAGGATAGAGAAGTTAACTCATTTGGACCCTAAAAAAAAGGTTTTGGACAAGAGATAGGCCTACAGTATAAGTCATTTTACACTTGGTTGCATGCTGAAAATAGCAGATCTACAAGCTCACAACACGTGCTTGTACATCTGCTATTTTCAGCAAGTATAAAACGACGGCATCAAGGCCCACCAAAATACATTTTAGTCGACTAAATTAACTGTAGATTTAGTCGACTAAAATCTTGATGATATTTAGTCGACTAAAACTAGACTAACACTAAAACATTCCAGGTGACTAAAATGTGACTAAAACTAAAGAGACTATGATTAAAACTAAAATCACAAACACTATAGCAGTGGTTTTCTACCCTTTTCACTTCAAGGACCATCATTTATTCAGCATTTGAGGTTTGAGCCACGGACCACATTTTGATGACATTTAGCCTCTCAGACCCCAAAACCTATAGAATTTTGTTGTCGTTGAATTTTCCATGCTGTGGTGGTACCACTAGCAGAGACAACAGACAAAAACAATAACAATTATTCTACTGTTCTACATTCTCTAATTGTGTAGACTTCTTGTGAATTAACTAATTTCATATTACACTCTCAAGAGTTAAAGATCTATTAAATAAGAGTCCATTTGGTTACCAATCATTTAGCTGTGGACCACCTGGAACCCACTCAAGGACCACTGGTGGTCCCCGGACCACTTGTTGAAAACCACAGTTCTATAGACCAGGGGTTCTCAACCTTTTTGGCCGGGGACCCCCGGAAATGCTTTGGCCATGTCTCGCGACCCCCGCCCCGCCCCCCCCTCCCCACCCCCAATACAAACTGACTGCAAAAATAACCTAGAGAAAATAAATCATAAATGAATACTGAAACCGGATATAATCATTAAGGAAAGTTTATGTATGTACTATGTGTTCTATGTAAACTCTTCATTTCCATTTTCTAGCCATTCAGTTGCAAAAAAGAAAAGAAAAATAACTTTTTTTTCTTTTCTTTTAAAAAAAATAATTTGGGGACCTCCCAAAATAATTTGGCGACCCCCCGTAGGGGTCGCGACCCACGGGTTGAGAACCCCTGCTATAGACCACCGAAGTCTGATGACATCAGAGACACTGGGCTCACTGCTAAAATCTAAAATATCTAAAACCACATATTTACACACACAAAGCCCCCAGGAAAGTGTTC